>NC_137217.1:23979928-24579928 GCF_949987685.1 Ammodytes marinus | reverse complement strand
GACGACATTCCAGGTGGGGCGCTACCTTCCTCCCCCTATAGCTCCCTTCCAACACAACAGACATTGGATAAACCCAATAAACAGATTGCCCAGCTGAGGTTCTGTTGTTTTGCACCAGACTGAAATAGGGGCCATAAAATGAACAGCAACAAAAGGAAGGGTCAAAGGTTCAGATGTCTACTGGGACAGCCTAGCTTTGTTTTGAATCGGATGCTTTTTTATTTTTTTTATTGAACCATGTGCTTAACTCATTGCACTTGGGAGAAAGAACAACACACACAAAAAACTGTGCCAAGCCTAGCAGACTTACTTTGAGCTGATAGAAGTCATCGGTGCCATCCTTTCTGGCCAGACATTGCACTATGCTGGGCACTGGTGAGTTGCCCAGGCGAGGCCCTGTATGGACAAGAAAAAGGAACAGCTGCATGACCAAAAGGCAGACTGCAGGCCGAAGTGTGTGCTCTCACTGCAACTCATTAAAGGCTGCATGTGCACGGACCCATTAACACCCTTGGTGTAATGTTTTCTTTGGCACTCTGCTAGGCAAATAGTGGAGGAGTTGTGTAGTAGAACACATACAAAACATTGTCAAGAGGGAGGAAATTAACCTTGCTCCAACACAGACTTAGACCGTTCCGGCCGAAGTCATGGGGATCAGCAAAATTCTTCACATTCTTCCGTCAGGCATGCGTAGTACACACAGAGACAACCTGCATCTCTCACAGTCACACACACACACACGCTAACACAGAGCAATCTCAGCCATGTGTTTGACCATTTCCATACATTTGGGGTTTGTGAAAACACCAGTAGCTTCTTACCAAGGATGAAGGGCCCAGCTCTCTTGGCATTACTGCCGGATATCCCAGGACATTGCAGCTTGCTGGCCCTGCCTGATGTCTCTCCAGCCCCCCTCTCCGACGAGCGCCGTTTGGACATACTGGAGCTCTACGGGGGAAACACATCAGATTAGTACCCTAGATAAAGAAAGTCAAGTTAAAAAGATATTAGTGCATGCATACTACATAAGAGGACACAAACCGATGCCAAATTACAGCAACAGTAATCTGTAACCAACAATGGTTTTATAAATAGTATGTTTGAAAATAAAGACTATACCCAGAGTTGTAGCAGGGCTTCTTACAGGCCGGTCAAGAGTGCAGTGATTACATGGATAGAAGTAAAAGGAGGTATGCTTGAGAGCGGCTCCTCCCCGCCTGTTTTAAAAATCCCTCCCACACGTTTACCAACACCTCAGTGTGAATGTGAGCCCATTACACTCCATTCAGAATGATTGCTGCTGGCGTCAAGGGGGACACCTCTGATTCAATCTCCCCAAGAGGCAATGTAAATGGCCCACAATCTACAATTCAAATGCTGCTTGCTTTCATTGAAAGGCACTGTGCTAGGCTAGCACACATTTCTTTAAAACAAAAGCATTTTAATTTGTGTCTTAGCACTACTAAATACAAAAAACATATTTAGCTTTATACTGCTGCTGGGGACACTGGTTAAGAGAATCCTTCCGCTCTTAATCGTTATCTTAAAATCGGTACAGACGGCTTATCTGCCCGGACCGTCCTCTGAAAGGACATGCGTGTTCAAACAAGGCTGAAACAAAAAGAAATGCCAAGCCTTTACACAGTGATAAGGTAGTAGATTCATGTCAGGTGAACCAGTGACAGTGTGACACATCATCGTAATTACACAAACTACTAACTGCCGCATCAGATGTACCTCCCAGGATTCAGAGAGCATGAGGTATGTTTTGTTTACTGATACTGAGTTCTAATGTGATGAAACCCCATCTGTTTCCTGTAACAGGGAAGTAGTGCCTTGAACCCAGAGGAATGATTCACCCGGCTGTCGTCCCGAGTTTCCATTGGACAGAAATTCTTAAATGTCTAGGTGATGACACCAAGAGCGTGAAATGGGTCCCTGAAGCCTCCGACATGTCAACCGAAAAAAACAAAAAATAATAAAAAAAAACATATGGAAGCTAGATCCACAAGAAAGACAACACAGAGTGACATATATGAAGGAAGAAAAAAAAGTATCCAGCTCGTATTGGTGGCGTGCATATTTTAACCAACTACAGAAAGGTTATGATTCATAATTGTATAAAATCCCAAGGACTTTATAAAATGGCAAACAAAGAGTAGCGACACACGCCAAAACATTCCAGAACATGTGATCAGCCTTGCAAGCGGAATTAACTAGAGAGAATTAATATATTACATTATCAGGATATCTTTCCGTTTCAAAACTAGTGGTGTGCCACTCGCCAGTTGGCGTTTTTGGGCAGAGCGAGGCAGGACAGTTGGCAGTCAGTATGGGCTGCTATGATTTCTCACTTCCATGAGGCTTTTTGTGATCCCAGACAGCAGACAGTGTCATCATCGTGTGTCTCTCGCCCATCTGTCTCCATCTCCACTAGTCATCACCCACTGGGTCTGCTGAGCTGAGCTTTTCTGACAGCGTCTGTGGCACAAGCCAGAGTGACACCGAGTTACGCTGCCAATAGTAAGAGAGCATCTTACTCTCTAGAGCACGCGAGGCAAAGCAATGGATAATCCAGACAGAGGCTAAAATGGTTGGCAGAAATCGACAACATGCAATTTCAGTGCTGCCCGGAAAAAAAATGCATTATAAATTGTCTATTGAGTGCTACAAAAAGGCTGCTAAAATATAAATGTACAATAGGTAATATTCCGCTGCTGGGGGCCTCAAGATCAATACAATGACCAAAGAAGACGATGACGTCGTGGATCACGTAAACAGCTTCTGCTATATAATATAGGCAGGCAGCGGAGGGCAAGGCATAATCGTGGTCCATCACGATTGCAAAAACAATACAACAAACCACAATACAATGCTATGAAGCTTCTACCTCTTCATTTTCTTTTTTTTTGCACACATGTGAAGTGACCTTCTCCCCCGTATTATTTGGTCTTCCGTGAGTGACACTATAAGGTGTTGCTGGAATTTTCAGAAAATGGAGTGGATGAGCAGTTCTAATGCAAAATCGATGCATATTTCACCTAAAATAAAAGAACAGAAAAGCGTAAAAGCGAACAGGCATTTAATTTGTTGCCATTTCACACATTTCTAACCGAAGGTAATCTACACTGGACCACCGTTGTGTGCAATGTTTTTTCTCTACACAGCTACATATAGTTAACAGACCCACGGCTATTCGTCTATCTACTAAAACACCAGTGCTGTGGAGCCAACCCCTGACACATCTAAAAAGCAAAGGTCAATGCAACCGACTAATGCATACTGACCTAAATGACATCAGCGCAATGACAGCACACAGCTATCTTTTTCTGACACTGATGTGCCTCTCTGCACAGCCAGTGATCTGGCAAGCAAGACCGCATCTGACTGCCTCTGCCTCTGACTGTACCAGAGGGAGGACAAGAACAGATACAGCCTGTGAATCATATCACACAAAAGGAGGAGAGACATGCTGCCGGTGCCCACGAGAAATGTGGGCTCCTTAAATAGTATCAGAACAAAACAACCATGTAGGTGTTCCGAGGTCCACCCACCCAGACTCCATGCCTCTTGTCTGGCTCTGCAATAACAGCTTGATTGCAAAAAATTAAAGATAGTACCAGGATCGACAAAGAAAAAAAATAAGGGCACTTGAGCAGTTCATTTCCACATACAGTGGATAGCCAAATGTGGGAGCGACCAAAAAGTATGCCATATAGTATGATCCAAATTAATTAACTCACAAAGTCAGGACAAAGAGGTGAAGCCCATCGAAGGTCACACACGCTTCAATCCTGCAGCTTAAATGATATGTCAATCATTTCAGCTCATACACACATCTACCGCTATCAAGCCTACCTCATGCTGCAGTTATTGCAATAACAACGTCCTTAACAAGTCTGTGCGTACAAGGTCACATTAAAAATCACTAGACGAAAATAATGACAATTGAAGACGGACTATAACACGTTGTTTGGTGCCATTTTGCGACCACAAGGTCTGGACACCGTTCAGTTCTGGCAGCGGACAGTGTAAACGAGACAAGTCGTGGGGTAAACCGCTGACGTTATGCCTCACAATTTATGCAAAACCACTCCGCAGACGGCTAATAACTTGTTAAGCCAGGCGGTAAGGTGTTTTGCCCACAACGATGACAATTTCGCCACCTTGAGACGTTTAAAAAACACACAAAACCGCATTACACGGCGTGCTTTAATGCAGACAACGTCTGGTGGAGGTGATTATTTAAATAAACACAAAGTACATGTTATGTAAGGAGGCACATTTAACAATAGGCCAAGCTTATGTGCACACAATCACATACAAACTTATTACGGCGACAAAACAGACTGAATTCCTGGGCTTAATTCGCTGGCAGGGCTTCAGGCACACCGGCTACACAAAGGGGTACACAGCACAAGGAGTTGGGCTTTCGGTGCAAACTACACCGAGCCGCCGTTAGCTAGGTTACGACTTCGTTAGCACGTATTTTTGTGTGCCACAGAGTTTTCAATGTGATTGCTGGCGAGCGACTTTAGCTAACGCGAAGCCCGGAGGCTACGGAGCAGCCGGGAGGCCATTTAAACAAAGTAGGTAACATTACAGCTGGCTAGCCCTGCCAGAAAAGCTAGATAGCAATGTAGTCGCCACCTCGCTTACCTCGAGCCAAAACCGCCGGGTAAAGTCTGCGTCGTCTGCTTACAACATGGACATTTCTTCGGCAAACGCTGTGGTGGATGTGCGGAGCGTATCGCTTTTCACAGGCGAGACCACAGACGATTGGTTTCGGGTTGTTTAGCCTCTGTTACCGAAATGAGCAATTAAGGAAAAGCCTCCGCTCCTCGCTGATCGCATCTTTCCACAGCGACAGCGCCACCTGACAACGGAAATGACGCACATACTTATTTGATGGACAGCTGCGATCGACCAATGCCCACACCTGTCTTTTACCCCCCTGTAAATGGTTGTGCAGTGATGATGAAATGTTCAGTGTTATAAAGTTGCTAAATGAAATACATTACATCATAGTTGTCTGTACGGTAAAACTGAATGTAAGCGATATAGGCCTCCACCAATTGCAAATGTCAGTGTGAACCAGATGTGTACATAGAATAGTTAGTTTGTTATTTATTGTGTCATGTAGGCTACAGTAAATGCATGCCCGGCTCTCATGGACATTTGTCCAAAAGCACATAACTTTTTTTATGTTTAACATTAGGCTACATAGCATTACCAACCTGGTATTTTTTTTTTTTACCAGCGCTAGGTTAAAAACCTTTAAATATGTAGGCTACATAACAAAAGAAAGAGGTTTGACATTGAATAATGAAACATGGAATTAATTTAATCTTCAGTCTCACCTATTTCAGATTTAAAAAAAAATATATAGGCCTATTTTCGTATAAACCAAGCATGGTTGATGTGGCCCGGGAAAGAGAAGTTTGGGGCTCCCTGCTCAAGCTGCTGCCCCCGCTACCCGATTTCGGATAAGCGGTTGAAGATGATGATCATAAACCATCACATTTAAGGCTTACCTATTCATATAGCTATAATTGTATCTGAATGTAAATGTAGCTTACACAAGGGATCTTTGACTGGGTGAAATCTCAGTCTTTGTGTTCAACATTCATCTGATAAAAGTAGGCCTACTACATTTTCAATATTTTAGACTCATAATGTCCGCTCCTATACATTCCTGGACTAGTGGTATATCTGTTAACTGAAATTGCATGGTGTCATTGTTAACACACAACCACCAATTCAGCTTACTAGTCAAGTTCTCTCTCAGCTTGCACAGCTCTGAGTGACTGTGACATTCACTATAAACCACCTACGTTCCCAATTTAGACTATAGCCTAATAACCTTAAATTCCACCCACAGCTACCAGTTTCAGACCAGTGGGCAGGTGTGATACAGACAACCAAAATGACAGAGGCTTATTTGAGTTGCACTAGACTTCCTGCCTTGACTGAGCAGAGCATATACCCCCGGCCACATGAAACATTTGTCAGCGTGTGGCTTTACAGTGTCCTGCCCACAGCCTTTAAAGAGGAAACTGATTCAAAACTAAAAATGTGTGTGTGGGGGGTCTGTGAGAAATGTGTTTTACTTGGTAACCTGCTTTTGCATGTTAAAGGAAATTATGGTTGACTGGGCTTTAAAGATATTTTTGTTTTATTACTTGAGGTCGTAGCCTATATTGGAACGAGCAGTGCATATTTTCCATTAATGTTACCTTTTTAAACTTTGTAAGAATACATCACTATTCTTTATTATCTTACAAATCATCCCATGTTTTCTTTTAACACGCCACTTAAATATAATTATCCTAGGAAATAAATATACAGACATAATTCTGGAGACATTTTTAGTAGTGAGGCTGAGTGACTTCAGGGAGCAGTCTGGCAGAATGACTGACTGGCATGAGCCCGGGTTTCTGTTTGTTTTGCAGGCAGGCTGTGTCCTCAGGCCACATAGTGTTTCTTGTCTCTCCTTTGCCAAGATCATTAGGAATACCTCACCGGAATCCTCCTCCCCCAGATCAATTCAGAGAAATGTCTCAGCATGTTTTGCCTGCATGGTATGCCATCATGCCTGTGTGTGTGTGTGTGTGTGTGTGTGTGTGTGTGTGTGTGTGTGTGTGTGTGTGTGTGTGTTTACGTTTGGTTGAATGAGGGAGTGCATGCAGACCATTTGAGTCTTGCTTTGACCAGTCTGCAGGCAGCCTGCACACAAATATCACGGTTACAAAAAGCTGTTGCTATAGCAATTCTAATTGTAGGTCTGTGCTGGAGGATGAAATTGTAACTGCGGATTGTATTCAAAGATATTGCTTTTACCATGTTTTTCTTTGGTATTTGAAATTTCAGAAAATCCTACACTCTTAAGACAGGGGAATTTTGTATGAGTACACATATCATCTATAGGTGCATTTCTAGGTAGACATGACTGCCTGATACAATGTCCTGCAGCAATAAGTGGTAGTCAGTGTTAACTGTCCATGTACAGTACATGATAAAGAAAGGTCTGACAGCTCCCCCTACTGTTACGCTCACCTACAGCAAGCCGTTACAAGGTTCATGCCATCGTTAACACACTAGGGCTGCAACTAACGATTATTTTGATAATCGATTAATCTGTCAATTATTTTCTCGATTAATCGATTTGTGTTTTGGCCCGTAAAATGTCACAAAAATGGTGAACATTTTTGATAAATTTTCCAAAGCCCATGTGGACGTCCTCAAATTTTTATGTCCAAAACACAAAGCTATTTCAGTTTACTGTCATAATAGGATTAAAGAAACCAGAAAATATTCACATTTGAGAAGCTGAAATCAGAGAATTTGGAATTGTTTTATTAAAAAATTACTTGAAACGATTATCGATTATCAAAATAGTTGGCGATTATTTTAATAATCAATTAATAATCGATTCATCGATTAATTGTTGCAGCTCTATAACACACTATTGCATAATTGTTCAAGCAGCTGACAGAGTTCATACATATAATACTATTTATTACAAATCCTACATTACACATTGAGCAAATGAACAACTGCAGCATTATGATTCTCCCTATATAGAGACTAGACAAGCGGTATAGATATATTCAAATAAATTAATAAAGTTTTCAATAAACATATTTACATATTAGACAATTACCATTACTCTATATTATACTAACATACTTACTCATGAATGAGCAATTTTGTGGCCCATAGATCAACTTTGAGAGACATCAGAGGATATTGAACAATGCCTTATAAGTTGCTCATCATACAGTTTTAAGATAGTTAAGCATGATTTCACATTAACATATTTCTTATCAAAATAAAGATTTGAGGGAATTTGAAGCAGATTAGGAAGAGCACTTGGGTTGCCTCCGATTTACCCACAATATAACTACAGTATATAACTAGTTCATAAGAATACAGAACAAACCACATCTTTATACTGTGTAATAAACATACAAAGCATTAAGCCAAGTAATGCTCTTAAGTGGTGATGTTTTATCAACATTATAAGATACATGACATTGTGTGAAATTAAAGGAATATGTATTTTGCGTACAGCAGTGCAGTTTTAATCAGACTTTACCAATCTTGACATCTTACAAACAGATGCTTGGCTATTGCCACCTACACATGTTCAACACACTGGTTCAGGTCTGGTGTATGTTTTTATGTGCTGAAACTTTTTTTTTCCAGTTTACAGCAAACATACCATTACAGTCTATTGCAGCTTAAAGCTTGGTCCACCACATTCTTAGTTGTAATTGGTCATTTAGCAACAGTGCAACACCCGTTCACATTTTAATTTTTAAAGCACCCAATGTTCTGGCGCCATGTGAGGTTGCTGCAGAGTATTTGCAGGTACAGACAGCAGACTAGTCTGAAGTAGAAAAGACTGTTGATGATGCATTGTGTCCCACCCCCTGGGGCATTTCTGTCAGGGTGCCCATGTCACAGGCCATCCATCATAGCTAGCAAGTCGTCTCCTTTGCTGCTGGAACTGGGAGGTTGATCTCCAGACTCAGTGAACTCTCCCATGATCTTCGCTAGCTCTGCATTGGCCTGTTGATCCTGAAAAGACAATTGTATCCACCAATCACTGTGCCAGCGAGGTCACCACAAGGATGCACCTTATTACAGTAAATCCTGTTAGACTGGCAAAGCTTCAAATCTCTAATCATTGTCTGTATAACCGTAAGCATATAATTCAAAGAAAATACAGCCAACTAGTAGTGACGGTTGGTCCAAGAAACAATTTTTCTTCTAGATCTGGAGGTAAAAAAATAAATAAAATTGAAACTTAGCAGCACAGAAACTCTGAGTATTTTAGTCTGCACCTGCCCATTTGTATTACTGAATGTGCAGTAAAGTTTAGATATACAGTACATTACACAAATACTGAACATCCAACTCTTTCCTTTTTTACGAAACTGTTTGTGAGAACAGATAACCAAACCGTACCTTTGTTGCTTGGATTTTCAAGACTCCGTACGAAAGCTCATCTGGTCTGGATATTAATGCCTCTCTGTGATATTGAAGAGTAACAATTGTTAGTTTTGAGTAATCACAGCAAGTTAAATAGTTAGATTTTTTTCCAAAAAAGAAGGGGACTCACTCTTCTTCCTCATCTGTGGCAAAGAGGTTGACCCTGAAGCCGCTGTCTGTATTTCCTGGTTTCTGAACTTCTAACCCTCCCATCAACTTGGCCAACATATTCAGTTCCTCTTTAGCCAGAGGGTTGGGGGTAGTGTTGACCTGTTGACACACAACTACTTGTTTACTTCAGTATATTTGTGCTGGACCTATTGTTAACAAGATCACACTGCACATGATCATTCAAACGGAAGCGGTGGTTTCACCTTAGTGTGCTGAGCAGAATTTTTAGACGTTCCAGACATGTGGGTTTCCACAGGACGGCTTATACTGTACCTGAATGAGGAGATAGAAAACAGAGAATCAATCCTTATGATAATGGATGAGTAGTGAAGCATCATTTAGACTTAACCACGAAGTTCAGTTGCCTTTTACATAGTACCTCTAATTCTCTCAAACATAAAATTATCATCAACCCACTGCCATTGCATGAATGCAGTACCACCATGTCATGTTCATGTAGCTAATGCACTTTTGCGGCGTCTTACATGTTTGTGCCCAGTTTGGTGACTCTATCTCCAAATATCTCAAACGATCCTTCCCTTAGAGCAGCTGTATAGCTTCCTCCGTTACGAAACTGTAGCCTGGTCACCTCTTCACCAGTACAGCTAAATATCCTGGAATTACCAGAAACAAAAACACACATACGTAGGAACAAGTATGCTTTCGACAACTTTTCTTTGAACAACAATTTATTTACAATGTGTTTACTGTGATGAACATGGTTCCATTAAGAGTTGCTTTAAACACTTTAACACTGTTATAGCTCAGCTGTTCTACATGTGGGCTGTTGTTTTCACGATGTATTAAAATGCTTCACCCTGCACACACACACTCCTTAAGTAAATCAATCCAAGCTAAACGTACAACGCATCTAAAATTAGAATGTAAATGCTTGTTCAACTAAACCTGTCACTATAATGCAATTAGTTGTAGTTAGGCCTGCTTTACTTAAGATTACAGTGCCTGGTTAAGACCAGCAAACATTAAAGATCATCTGAAAGGCCAGAGGTACATTTTTGTTCTACCCAAGCTATGTGTTTTACTATGGTCAAAGTTATTTCTATCCTCGTCTAGAATGAAGATTATTTTGCTCTGAGTGTAAACAGCGGTATACAGCGGTACCTTATCAAGCTTGGGACTTGTGATCCATATGGCACAGGTCCACTGATGGGAAGCACAAAGCGGCCATTGGAGTTTTGTACTTTGTCTTTGAGGAAAATAGATACCTGGCATTGAAGAAAACAATGAGACATGTTTATTAGGAAAATAAGACACAATACAAACTAATATTATTAGGTAAGCTTTCACATCCCCCAAAATTGACTTACTCTGATATGCATGTCTTGGAAAAAGATAAGGAGAGTTTGCCTGATCAGCTGGAAATCCCCACTTGACAACGATGTATACATCTAAAGAAAACGGAAGAAGAATTGAATAAATACTAAACATAAAACACATAGCACATAACAAAATGATCATACTATTTCTGGTAATAAAACTGTGATGCTCCTAACACAGACATGTGTTTCCTTTTCTTGACCATAAACTGCCAGTTTTACCACATAGTAGTTATGAAATACAATAAAAGGAAAATCAATGACAATTATTAGTAATTAAAAAAGAAAAGAAAATCAATGACTTGCAATTCAGGTATGAGAGAATTCGGTCAGTTCTTCTCAATGACTAAACCATTTTTTTTTAAACTATGTTTACATCTGAAATTGGTACCTTTTCCTACTTTGTTCTTCTTGGTATACTCGGCCGTGTTTGGAAGCCTTTTTGCATTTTACCACTTTTGAAAGCCAGTTGAAATACCACACAAAATTTGAACAGCTTGCACGACACCCCAACCAGCCATGTGTAATGCTACTACCCACTCGTGCCCATTATAAATGTGAAGAATATACCTCTATGAGCTGTTGATATGTCTCATCCACCTGGCTGAGAATGCTGGGAGTGTCTTTCACAAAGTCTTTGATTGCGTCCATGTGGTTGAAGGAGACAAGGAGGATGTCCTTAGGTCGGGGACAGAGAAGAACCTGGTACTTGAAAGCCATGGTCATCAGGTCATAAAGCTGTGAAGAGAGAGGCGCATGGAAGACTTCACTGACTCATCCAGCAAAATCAAATAAATGATATTGCTGTATAATAAACAGCAGAGGGAGCCACATCCAGCAATACACATTGAATAAGATATGAATCGCGCTATACTTTAGAATGACTGCTATACTGTAAGCGTCAAAACAACATTTAATAAAATCTAAATAAAAATCATTGATTGTGTAGCTGTATCTAATGTAAATCTAAACCACGTCAGCTTCGAAAATCCTACTACATGGTGTTAAAGAGGCCGCAATCACTGGCCTCACTGTGCAGTTGAGAGAATGTGAATAATGTGTGAGAAAAAAAGGGGAACAGAACAATTAGGCATGTGCAGGATTGAACACATGTATACAGGAATACATCTGTACAGAAGGGCTACATCTGTATACATGAGTAGTGGACTTACCTTGTCCATGCTAGCTTGATTGAGTCTCATTATAGAGGCGTGGGCCAGCCTGTCGAACACAGTCCGCAGGGCCTTTTTGGAGTAAAGCTCCTGGGGTTTGAAAAGCTCTTCAAGGAACTTTTTGTTGAACATGGTGGTGATGATGTCATTCATAACTAGTCAGGCAAAGAGTGCAACAGAAAAGTGCACAAAGAATTAGCTGGGGTTGGACAAATGTACATTGCACACTGCAGGCAGATGAGCGCTCTATAATATACGTTGGCCAAAACCATTTCATCCCAAGCCTATCCCAACAGCCCTAATAAAGCAGCAGCATGGAAAGCCATCAGCAAATGTCCTACTAGTAAGCAGGGAAATAGAAGTGTAGGATTTTGTTTTGATTAATAGCTGTGATTAAGTCTATCAATAACTATTGCAATCAGCAGATGTGATCTCACTGTCGTAAGTCAGAAGTCAAATCTCTCAGGTAACTTCACTTGATTTGGTTGACAGAATTTTCAGATATCATTCAATCCTTTAATGTGACCATGAAGGCCCTGACAATAGAGTTTGTGTTCAGGACTTGAGCAATTTGAGTGACCCAACCACCTTCATGATCCATCTGTGCACTTTATCAGGTGTAAGCTGGTGTTCGTTTAACACAACCTGTGTATTCAGTGCATTGAATGCCTAGCCCCAGTCTAAGTCAAAGCGGAGTGAGGAGCTACTTATGCATCAGTGAATGATTATACCGAACCTCTGTAGTAATACCTCTCCTTCTGTCCTCCTCTATCCAGCCAGCTACTGTGGAAACGTTATGAATTAAAAAGCGATGCTCTGAAACCCAGATTGTTGAAGGACATCTGACCAGTTTCATAGCATACTACATTTCAATACATGCAAAAAATTGAGTGCAGGCATAAGATTAGAGTCAGGGAATATTAGTACAGTCCTTTATGGAGAACAAGATAGAGCAGATACCCATTTATTAAACAAAATGGCAAACTAGAATGTGCTTTGGGCTTCTTATGACTGTCCCATGCAACATAAACTGTTATCTATGCGATTGTGAGTTGTGCTTTTATCAAAATAAAGGCATTTCAAAACAATAACCTGGTGACTCGTAAACAGTATCTCTTTACGTGCCATTCCATCAATTCACCAACCAGTAAACGGACAAACAGACCGACCTCAGTAAGCGCAGTGTAACGTGAACGGTTTGCTGCAGGGTTGACATTTGTGTTGTTATCTGGATAGCTGCTAAGCTAGAAGCTACCTTTCTTAGCTTTGTCAGCGGGGATATTCTGAGCTCGGAGCCGCTGGTCCAAGATGTACAGCATTTCACCGCCGAGGTTGATGAACAGCAGAGGCAGAGTTCTTGAAGACATGGTAGTGTTTGGACGATGGAGTCTTCAGAAAACGTAGGACGCCAGCGACTGTGGCTAGCTCGAGTACCTCTTGCAGGGGGGTCTATCTGTTTAGTAAAGCCTCTTCTGGTTGCCATGCCACGAAGCAAACAGCCAATCAGAGCGTTTGTGCGTCGTGACGTACAATGAGGACGAAAGTGTCAAGCCGCAAACGGCTGAGAAACTTGTGAATTTGATGGCCTGACAGTGTGCACAGTCAATTTGGGCCACAATGTTCCAAATAATTGTGCATTCATCATGTCCGAAGTTACCTCGAACATCTGTGGTAGCTACAAAAATGGTTCTACCTGGAGGTCTCCAGATACTGCTTTGGCCTTTGTTCTTGTGAAACCCTAGGCTACTTTCACCTCCACAGCCCACAGCACTATTCTTCTAACTAGATAAAGTAGCCTACCTGTGATACATTTTCTCACGTTCATACTACATTATTTTAAAAAGTCACAAAACGAGTCTAGGGACCACTGGATTAAGAAGGGGGTTATATTCACCATAATCATCATTTAGGATGGCCTACATTTTTTTGTCATACCATCATCTCATGTTAAGTTGCTAGGCCTATAGCCTATCATTTTATACATTGAAAAGTACATTAAGTGACATTAAACAAACACCTTTTTATTGACAACATGTTGTACAAATTGGCTCATGCTTAGGTAATCAATCAATTGCTGTGAGTGATTAAACAATGCAATGTATTTACAATAATGCAGACAGATACTAAAACTTGTCAACCTTTTACTCACACTGTTACACATAGCCTACAAGGCTTTGAGTCTAATTTAATTTATAATGCTGTGAATTGCATATTTCATTAGCTGCTCCTCCTTTGTTGTCTGCTCTTAAGCTAGTCCTGCAACATCAATAAACAAATCACAATGGCTGAACATTGTCAACAAATAGAAAGCACTGCACGTCCTTTCAGGGCCAGGGTCCTTCATGCCTTGTTACGGTGTAATGTCTCCATTCCTGATGCGGACTTCTCGCGCCATCCTGCACGTCTCAAAAAATCCACAGCAACAGATCATCAAGGCGTCATTCAGCATTGTTCCCTGTGGTTAAAAGATAGCAACACAATCACAACAGAACACCGAGCTCCTCTATGAGGAAATGTGCTGCGTTTGGGAACACCCAACATTTCCTAAGTTCATGAAATATCTGTATTTCATAAGAGCTACTGAGCTAGGTTGCTGAAAACAAGCCAGTCTTCCTGTATGAGATTGCCCAAATCAAAAGTGTCTTCTGAATAGATTAAAGTGTAAAACAATTATATGAAATCATGACACAACATAGGCCTACCTGAATACCATAGGTCAGTCTCATATGAGTCCTCATGGCTGTCACGCCCCCTGGCAAACAACCCAAGCAGCAGCTTTCTCCATACTTATTTGCTGTGTAGCAGCTCAATACACAAGGAAAGCAGAAACCAAGAGCACCTGCACAATAGAAGAAGATATCAATTGTGAATATTTGAGATAGAAATAGAATGAAAGTGTAGCCTACTAAAGTGTCTTAGGTGTAAGGATACAATTTACATTTATTTAAAAATGTATTTCAAATGTCATCATCTTGAACTGTACTCACATACTGGGATGTCACTGAAGCAGGAGCACAGGCCGGTGCTCCACTCTCCTGTTTGGACGTTTGTCCCATAGCCGCCTGCACCTGGTTGATTGGTGACCACTGGGTTCGACATTTTGTCTAGTTGTTTTTTATATGGCTGCCTATGTAAGAACACATTCAGCTGTTAGCACCGGAATAGAACAAGTGTGAAGTGTGTTGCAGGTGAAAAAGCTGTAAATCATAACTCTAAAACAGAAGTCCTGGGTTTGTCATAGAGCTCAATAAGCATTGATGAATCTCCCTAAAAAAAAGAATGTGATGCATTAACAATCGTTTCAGGGATTTCTTCCTTGGTACAGACCGAGACACTAGTTTGTGGGCTTTTAGAGCTTTCGTGATTAAAAACCTAATTATTTGAGGAGTGATTCACACAGTTCTCAATCCAAATACACAGGCCTTTCAAGCAAATCCTTCTCAATACAATCTGTGTAACTATTTCGATTTGCACCCATTGATGTGTCTTTGAAAATACTTTATTCTTAGTGCATCTGTTTTAGACTTGAAAGAGCTGACTTTTTTAGCATTTAAAGAATGCCATTGCACATTTTCCATCAAGATTTGTTTTTCAGTATGATTGATTGCAACAGAACAATATCATTATACCAAGATATACAAGTAAGTCATTGTGGCAGAGACAGGCAAACATCACCATGAATGAAATATCTCTTATAAATAATAGGTATGAATGCTCATACTATGAGCCATGTGTGAAAAGTAGCCTACATACAAAGGGCTTTTACAATGAAAATGAAGGTATAACCTGACCTGAAGTACAAAACAGCATGATAAGGCACATGATAACTTTTTCTCAATGGCGTCAGAAGAAGTTTATTGTGAATGCACAACTTACAAAATATGATTGATTTGCATTTACGGTTAATGAGAAATATCTGTTAAATTGAATCAAAATTGAATTATTCTGCCAATCTACTGCGAGAGGAAAAATAGGTGTCACTTACCAGAAGAGTCTGTCAGTCTGCTCATCAAACTTGACAAAGCTGCACACCACACAGGAAGCTGTGACGAGCAGTAGCTGTGAAATGCTGGTTCGCCAATAAACTGCTGTTTCTGAGGATGACAAAGATCTGTGGTTCTTCACCGACACACTCTAGGCCATTAACGAGAACTACTCCTTTGCTTTGAGGCTGATAGTGTTTTTTTTAATCTCAAGCAGCTACAGGTCACTGACACTGTAGTGCATCTGTTAGAGGGGTAAGGTTTCCATTTAAATGGTTTCCCAATCTCACATTAGATCATCACAGTTCCGAGAATTCACACATACAACACATAGAGAATATGAACCGATAATACATATAAATGCTCTTGTTTTTTCTAATAAAAGGAATGATTTTTTTACAAATGATAAATTGTAAACTGACTTACCTAAAAGCCAGCTATCTCCATATTCACCAACTCACAACTTGGAAAAAAGCACATGTTGTTCATCAATGAATCGTGTACTGACCCAGGATATTTGGCCATGATGTTTGTTATGACACCTTTGGATTCACAAGCAATTTGTGCATCAATCTGTGTGCTTGCAATTCCTGTATTCCAGTGTTTGGGGGGGACGGGACGGGACAAAAGGCACATGATAAAGTAAATTGCTCCTATTAACTTTGGGAAACCGGCAGCAACCATATATAAGCCCTGTTTGGTTTCATTCAGTGCTTCCAGAGTGTTTGGAAATCTTATGTACCTGCCCATCCTGCGTGACATAGCATAAAAGACTTGGGACAACACACCTGACAAGTTACTTTGAGAGACTCCTGCAGGAATCGCCACAGTGCGCTGACCCAGATGCAAGGAAATGCAGAGGAGCAAGAATTTGTGGCATGGCAGGTCCATTCTGCATTACATTGCTGCTTAATAAAACAGCTAATCAAAATACATTTACAAAGAACATTTCAAGACAACTATGCGGGACATTTTATTTGCATTAAATTCTGACATCAACATGACAACAAAAGCAAAATCACATTGTTCGAATGTAACACGTGAAAAAGGAAGCCTTTTATCCACCTGCCATACAACCACCACATCTGAAGATGTAAAATTAAATATGTTGGTTAAGACAAGCATTTAGACACAATTGTTGTAATATACAGTAAATTGTCTTTTATTGGGCCTCAACAGCTTTGGTCTTGGCTGCCTCTGTGTCAGTGAGGGCCAAATCTTGCTTCATCTTCAGCCTCTGCTCTGCCTTCTGCTTCTGCACTTCGTTGAAGACCTGTGAAGAGACACAGATGAGCAAGTGTCAGTGGAGGTGCAATATGACACCTTCAAGTGGGTTAGATGAGTGTACACGTCAACTTCCAGAAAGCTTGACACATTGGTCTTAGACACAAGATGCATTACTGTTTCAAAGACCAATATCATATACTGACAATGAAAAATAAATTGTATATATTATAATGTATAGAAGAATTAAGATGTATTATTCGTTTGCTACCTTGATGCAGAAGGCCTTCTTGGCTAGCCAGCGATGAGTGGCCCTTCTGTAGTACTCTGGAGGGAAGGTGTAGGTGATGCCCAGCTGCTCGCACACTTTCTCAAAGGCGTCATAGCGAACCAACCGAAGGTTTTTCAAAATCTTTTTTCTTCGGTCGATGGCCATGAGCATTCGCCTCTTGTTAGCTTTGTCCTGCAACAATATAACTAATTAAAAAACTGTGTTGGATAAGAAATGTGATTCAATGAGGCTCAACTGTGAGGATTAGAGGACACAAATTGTGAACCAGTTTATATATTTGTCGTTAGCTTATGAGGGGACACCAAATGCAACCGAGAAAACAGTTTAACAGTTACAACCTCTGTTTGACGTATGATGTAACGTGGAATTTTCCATCTATGACTGTGCTACGCATGTTGTTGTCTAATGTGGGTGAGTACACAGGATATCCTGTAGCACACGCATGCCCCAAACCAGAGGAAGGCAGAGAGGAAATGTGGAGAGATATTCATACATGAAGATTTGTACAAGTCAACTCTCCCATGATACAATATGTCACATGAGGTTTTGACACAAACCTGACAAAAGAAGTGGTACCTTCCTGTTTAGCATGCAAGAGAGAGAGAAAACTTGATGCTACTCCTTCACTCACCTTATGATGTTTTTGCAAGTGCTCTTGATAGTTTCGGATTCTTGCAGTCAAAATAGCCACTGAATGAAAGGACAATAAAAGAAGGGAGTGAATAATACACTTATAATAAGCCATACCTTATCTTTGTTTTTCACCAAAAACACTATGAATAACCTTGAATGCAGAAAAACTCACCCTGGACTTCCACTGAGCTGCGGTCGTTCTCATCCCTCTGGACTTTTGAAATAAGCTGTTCTCTTTTCAGCTCCAGCTTCTCACTCTGCAGACATGGACAGAGATGATCAGACTACCTGTGTATGACTATTATTATTATGACGATTTGAAAACAAGTGAGTAAAAAATGTGACAAGGCAAGAACTCACATGACTCGCCAACTCCAACGAAAGCAGTCTTTTGACTAGATCATCAGTCCTGTTAGAACAAAATACAACTTGTGTTAGAAGAACAGATTAATCTGAAAAAAAAATAAACAAATGCATACGTTTAATGAATTGTGAATAAAAAAGGTAAAATTTCCACACATTTCATGAAAGGTATGGTAATGATGTATGTTTACGTTTGAGCGAGGGGTACGGCAGTGTAATCCATCTTCAGCATTGTTGGAGGAAGATCACTGAGCTGGCTGTCAGAGCCTGGGGAACACAAAATGTTTGGATGAAAAGAGAGCCTTTCAAAAATGTCAAATCAGGGTTTGGTGACAAAGCGGCCTCATATCATACCTGTCTTCTTTTTCTTTGCAGCCCGAGCATAATGTCGCACTGGTGGGGAAACAGCAAAGCCTCCAGCAACTAAGGACAGAGAGGGAAACAAATTATAAATGGTGTAGTAGTGAGTGGACAGAATGATGGATACATTAAAAAAGACAACTACTTAGACGAATGGCGATCAAAGCTAATTTGAGCTCAGAAGACACCTAACTGTTGGTGCCTGAAGAACATGTGAATCGATAAAAAAAAAGTTTAATTGATCTATTGTTGTGAGGAAAATAACGGAGCAGAGAAGCTGGAGTGTGAGCAGTTCAATAAAGGTAATAATTAAATATGGTCTGATGACGGGTCTCAATGCTTTGAAATAATACAGCTCCTTACTCAAATAAAACCAAAGATAACTCCACTCACTGCTAAATAGTTCATGTACATATTTTTTTAAATTCTGTTCTGGGATATTAAAGTATGATGGTACAACTGATCTACGAGGTAAAGCTGTCTGATATGAAACGAGGAAACAAGATAATCTGTGTTTCAAGAGACCGATTAAGCACAACTACGTATGTATCAGATGGAGAGATGGTGATAGTGGTTTTCAATATCAGCATCATCAAAACACCAAAAGATGTCATTTCCTCAAACAACACTGGTGCATCATCATCCCTCCATCAGAAATTCAAAAAACGACATTCAACAACTAACAATATGGTTCACTCACTGAAGTAATTCAACGTATTATTGAACTTTTAAAAGCAATCTGCACAAAAATGATATGTTGGAGGAGGTGCAAAGTGATGCAAAGTACTGTCAATGTATTTTGTTTTCCTCTGTCTAGCAGCTGTATACCTAGCTAAATGAATTATATCATTGGGTTAAAAATAAATAATCTTTTATTGACGTGACATTTCTCCTGCATGCGTCATTGAATTGAGGTGAGAAGTGATCTACAAGAAGTAGCATCTAACTTGTAAGTTTTTTTCGTACGCAAGCAAAAAAGTGTGAAAACTAGTTATCACGTTCTAGTGGACTTGAGGGGGAAATAAGAGCTGAGCCGCTGTAGATGCTTTTGATATGATCTTAATAAACCGATATGGTGCATCTGACTGAGCAGGCAAAGACAGAAAAAAAACTTTGTGGAGTTTGATTAAGATAGTGAACTTGCAAGCATCCTGCAGAGATGCAATGTCATTAAGCTGATCTTGTTGATAGAGTTTACCCACATGATACACTCAGTTGCCAGTTTATTAAGCACCTCTTGCTTAAACCAATGCATTTATGATGCAACTTGTCGTCTTTATGTAACTTACAATGTTAAGTTTTTGCTGACTGGTTTAGTGGTTGCCCTGCCACTATAGCAGAAGGTTAACTCATTTTCCTGTTACTCTTTTGGACTTTTGTATGTTTACTAAATACTAGAATAAAAAACACTGTGTTACTTTCCATGGGGACCTAGCTTTGATCTTTCATTGATGATACTTTATTTCTTACTTGCACGAGGAAACCTTTTACCAATTTTGTCATGTATTAAGTCATCTGCAGAATTACTTAAGATGACTCAGCAGTTGTGGGGTGTGTCAATTCTGGACAGGAGAAAATAGTGGAGGTGGGGTCTGGTGGACAGTTTTCTGACATGGTGAGGGAACAATCATGTCCACTTAAATTTAGCCAAGGGAGATAGTTTTAGATATTTACGAGGACCAGGAGGACTTTTTTCCATTTGAAAATTAGTTGTTGGAGGGGTACAGATGCCTGGGCGTACAACTGGACAACAGAGTGGACTAGATTATTATTTTTTCTATTAATAAAGAAGGCTGGCCTTTTTGCTGGGGACTGCTCTGGAGCACCTATTGTTGGTTGAGGAGAGAAGGGTGTTGCACAAGCTGCTGGAGATAATGGACAGCACTTTACACACCCTACACAGACTAATTGTCACACAGTAATGTTGTTTTGATTTTTGTTTACTATTATTATTCACTACTAAAACAATTCAAATGTAGGCCTACCTAAGAATATGAATAAAGTACCTATCTATCTATCTATCTATCTATCTATCTATCTATCTATCTATCTATCTATCTATGCTCAGCGATATAAATTAAGGTGGACTAACCTTTGTCTAGTACCTTTGTCTAGTAGCAGTTTACAGAAAAATTGGCAACCAAGTGTATGCAAGTACTTAAATCATCGCCTATTCCTAATCTTTTGAAATGATGCACAGCAGTAGCCTACAGTGATGTCATTCAGTAAGCCAGTTTGTTTACGTGTCTGTTGTTTACTATGGTTATTTCAAGCTCGGAGAAGACTGAAATGTGGCACTCTTGGAAAAAAGAACCCATGTTATCCACATGTATTATGGGCTACATGTGCCTAATTGAAATTCAGACATTATTCTGCATGCACTCACCACAGCTGACTCTCGGTCCTGATAGTAAAGTCGAGCCACACGTCCACGGTTTCACCGACAGAGCGGAGCACAGCGCGCCGCTTTCCCGCAACACACCAGCCGACGACTTCAGGACATTCCGCAGAGCCATGTTAGCGAACATGGCTTACAACTACACTAATAAACTCCCTGCGAGGAATACAAATGTGACAGGTTTTCACGGTCGACCCCTACATGAGGCTCGCCATTTTGACTAGACCACACTAGCTGAGTGACGATAGGAGGAGGAGGAGGAGGACATTCATCCTAGGCCACGCTATCGATCCCAGAACACATCGATAGAACAAAGAATAAAAAAAATATTTACCTCTTATAGGCTAATAGTCTACTTCCATGTAGGCCTACTTGATAGAGAGGAAGAGATGAGATAATGAAGACAAATTAAATACACATAAAATAATAAAAAGCAGACAGGGAACTGTTCGAAATAATTCATGTGGTCTTTTAATCAATGGCTATCACTAGCTTCTAATTCGGTATATTTTGATAATAGGCCTAGGCTACTTTTAATGATTTTTTCTTATTTTATTGCCATATTCGAGTCATTCCATGAATCCGGTACGATTTGGACTTAGACATTTTTGGATTTTTGACCAAAATGTATTACTTTTCTGAACATCCCACAACATCAAGGACATATTTAACCCTAAGAAACAGATATTTTCCCATCTCAGGGATCAAAGACCTTTAATTATTGGCCATTACTGTATTTTATTGGCACCAATTTTTTTCAACCCTGTTATGGACACTGTGACACCTGTCTGAATATGTTTATGAAATGTAATCTTTATAAAATCTAAATTTTTGTACTATTCAGATGTCCCCCACAACATGTCACTTTTCAGCAATACTCAAGTATGAAATGGGTACCTTGTGTGACAGCAAACACACAATTTTTGATCAAAGTGTGATAAAAATGTGGTTTTACTTCATATTTTTAACTAAAATCAATATGCTGATGATTGCCCTAAATATTTCAGAAATAGTTCACCAAACAGTTCATATTTTTTAAAAGCTTTAAGGAATAAATACCATAAATGCAGGTGTGACGGGGTTGAAATTAGGGTAACGGGGTTGAAAATTGTAACGGGGTTGAAGGGGACATAAACAGATTAGAGTTTATTTTGGACTCTTAATTACTTTCAACTGTCAAAAAAGTAACGGGGTTGAGTGTAACGGGGTTGTGATTTTTTGCCCATTATGGCTGCTGCTCTGCATGTGTGAATAACAGGAAAGCACACATGGCATGCATGAGATAAGAAATCATAAATGTATTCAAAATTACAAATATAATTTTCACAAGTTATTGTTTTCTATCTTTATTTCATGTAACGGGGTTGAGTTGTTAAGCTTGACGACAACAATATCCACATTTAAATGACTGAAATATAGTTGTTAAAGGTGATGGCAACTTGCTTCTTTCTGCTGTTGTTGTTCAAAAGGCCTCTAACATGTCTTCTAATGTTACATTTAACATATGGAACAGTCCATTATTTTTTTATGGGTGGGAGAATGACTTGTGTAACGGGGTTGAGGGTTAACGAGGGACGGAAGTAAATATTGTGATTTTAATTAATAATCATGAATTTATTTAGAATAAAATCACTTCCGGTAAAAAAAGCACATATAGAGGTTTATGTGTATGGCAACATTTATTGAAATGTTTCAAGTTTTACTTGTCATATCCCAAGTAGATTTTCATTGAAGGCTGTGGGGGACATGACAAAATAGATAGTTTCAACTAAAGAAAACCAGATAATTACTGAAATAAGGATAAAATGTATGTAATGTTTTACATCTTATTAAAGTGGGGACTTCAATTGATGTAAAAAGCTTTTTAAGAAAGACTTAATTGATCTCATAGATAAAATACACTTAAAAAGATCTGAGGGACTCAAATCGTATACCGGATTGGTGGAATGACTCATTTATGTTCACCATCAATTAGTCCTACAACTAAGCGGATGTGTAAAGCAGGTGGGGTTACAATGACATTTCAGAGTATATTCTATTCATAGAATTATGTGACCCACTTACCAGAGAAAAAAAGAACACGTCATGATGGTGCTTTTGGTTAAACACCTAGGCCTACATTGTATTTGACTGTAGTGGTGTTTTATGATGACCTATTTTATTACATTAGGTTGAATAACAGTGGACGGTAGGTTCCAACTCCATTAAAAAGTGTCTCACATTACCTGAAAGCACCCAGGTCACTTTTGAGCCATGGCTGAGATTTGTGCTGTCAGTGTTCACTGAATATCCTTGTCCTAAATCGAATCATGCTTATTAGCTCTAGAGAACAACCTTTATGACAAGCAAGAGATAACAAAAACAGTTTTAAGCATATTTGATAAGGATAGCATACAACACACAACAATATTGATTCTTTCCTCAGTAAAACGGTTTATTTTTGTAAAGAGATGACATATCTACAGCGTGTGATACAATCAAATCAAGGACATCATACTCATTACATATCAAAATGATTTGTAGGATTAGATTTAGCATGAATTTGCATCTTAATGTTACTCTGGATTAAATGATCACAATCAGCTCATTCCACAAACTCACATCTACATGATCATATGGCAAAGCGGTTACTCTATATAAGCAGGCGAGTAATTATGGCTTTAGTCATTTTCAGTATCATTCATGGCTAAAGCTCGTAGAAAAGGAAAGTCGTCCCACAGAATGTCCGGGTCCACCTCTTCTGCGGGTACACAATCATGGGACGGCCCAAAAAAACACTGGTCTCTCTGCATCCCGTCCGTTGCCATGTTCTGGTAGCACCTTGGACTGAAGGATTCTTGGGTCTCCAGGAGAGGCTGTGTGGACTCAGAACGCAGGTAGACACAAGGCCCTTTGGATGTAGGGCTGCTGCACGGACCAGGGAAGATCACAGTGGCATAAGGAACCGAGTCGCTGTTGGAGCCAGAGTAGCCCGGGCTGCATGGTGAACCACAAATGGACTCTCCCAGGTCACTGGTGGCCTCTGCATGGTTTAACCACAGGTCATCGTCCTCTTTACTTAGTTTCACAGGGAGGTCCAGGAAGCTGAGGTGGGACAGGTATATTGGATTGGGTTCCTCACTGTCTGATGCAAGGTGGGTATCCTGGGAAAGAAAGGGAAAACAATAAGTCATCAAGGTATTTTATCAGTAAGCGACATAGGCCTAGTACTTTGTCCTGCATATATTTTTTGTTGAAGCAGCATTAATGGCTTTGTTGACCACTTGGGGGCAGTGTAACAAACTGTAAACACTAAACTGATTAACATGTTGGCAGATCAGTTAGCAAACAGTTGCTTGTTTTTAGAACATTATTATTCATAATTTAGTCATGTTCATGGCCAATACCAAAGTCCATTATGAACCATCCTCTTATCTTTGCTAGTCTCTAACTTCTAATATATATTTTTTTTAATTAGTTTTGGTCATTTTCAATTCATTTAACAGATTTTGGAGAGAGTTGAAATGGAGTATAAGGGGGACATGCAGAGATTGAAGATGAAGGTCTGCTGCGATGAGGACCGAGGGAGGGATACTCTAAACACTAAACTACACCACGAGCATCCCCCTAACTTCTAATTTGTGTTCATAGTATTTTTGCTCAAAACGGCTGTCTGCTGCAGATGGAAAAAAGAGGTTTTAGAAGACTATACCAAAAAAGTATATAACAGCATAGTGCGTGAACACTCTCTGCAGGTTCACCACGTTGAGCGATCCCTTTCACATTAGGGCCCGACCGATATGGATTTTTGGGTGCCAATGCCGATGCCGATGCCGATTATTTTCTGAGAAAAATTACGATAACGATTAAATCGGCCGATTATTATTATTTTTTTAAATCCCATACATATATATTGAAAAAATTTACTTTTTTGAACCCTTAAATATATATAAATACTTGTTACTGTCAATAGGTGTACAGGAACTTTTTATTTATTGAAATATAAAGTGTTACAAATATGTCTCAAGTGACATGACGCATTTTTTTTATAATTCTTTGGCATTTTTCAAGCTTTATTTGATAGTACAGAGTTGAAATGGGGAGACAGAGAGAGAGGGGGGGGATGACCTGCACCCACTGCAACGAAGGCCGGAGCCAATATGGTACGCGCTCTATCCACTACACCACCGGAGCGCCCCTGACATGACGCATTTTTAAACTCAGACATTAAGCATTTTATGTAACTGCACCCAACCCTCTGGAACTCCCTCCCTCCAAACATCAGCATCTCAGACTAAATAAACTCATTCAAAAGTCAACTCAAAACTCACCGCTTTCAGAAAGCATAATTACACCAGACTCCACTCCAAACCTTATGTTTAATTTGTCTGTATTTTGTTTTCTTTTTCTATAAGTATGATTTTATATGTGTTTGATGTAAAGTGTCTTTGAATGACCTCCAATAAAGCACTATAAATTCTATAACTATAGTAATATCAACTACTATTAACAGTCAAGAGATGACCAATGACTCTGCTATTGGTGTCAGGGGGAACTGTCAAGTGTGAATTAATCCAATGTATTACAACACACCTGCTGCTGCTGTTAATATGCTATAAGGCTACCTCCGGGGCAGCAATGCATCTCACTCAACATGATTGCTGGAATAAAAAAATAAAATAAAAAATCGGCAAAAAAATCGGCGGCCATTTTGCCGATGCCGATTTTTCGGAGATGTGCTATAATCGGCCGATTAAATCAGCCGGCCGATATATCGGTTGGGCCCTATTTCACATTACACATAGTAATTTGATACATTTTTAATATGAACATTTTGAGTTTTGGGCAGCTTTAACCTAAAATGGGTTATTTCATTCAACCATTTTAATTAGCAGACATTCATTTTCCAAACCTGGGATGATTCTGACGTCCATCTCTTAATGCTGCTATTCGCCGGATCTGGAACAACTGGCCAGAAACGGCCCTTTAGCCTGCAAAAGAAAAGAAATGGTTGAGAATAAAAACTCATCAGCGCCACAGTTAAACATCAACACAGCGTTTGCAATGATCTCACTTTTTTTGGTTGGAGGAACAAGTCACGACTATGAAGATAATCAACAATGACAATCCAAATCCAGACACAATGACAATGGTCACAACAGCAACCGCATCTGAAAAGAAAGAAACACATTTAGTCAATTAATATATATCCAGCTGTGAGACACATTCTCTTGATCTATCTGTTCATAGAAAACCAAGATACCAACCGAAGGGCTCAGTTTTGAAATGGATTGCTGATCCATTCAGGCTCCCACCATATGAGCTAACCGCCAGGAATGCTTCATAGAGATACACACTGTTGAGGTCCTTCAGGACCACCCTCCTGTCTTTAGGGTCAGCATTCACAACTGAAATAAAATTCAGACATAATGACAGCATTGCAAGTAAATAAATAAAAAGATTTAGGAGAGTAAAATTGAGGTCTTTAACCTACCATTAACCGGTCCTTTCTCAGCCCAGTAGAAGACTTTGTAGTTCTGGATAATGCCGTTCCTTTGGTCAAATGGTATTTCATCCCAGGTAAGCTCAACACGTGAGTCCCAAGCCTTTCTAATTGTCATTTTTGGAATCATGGAAGGAGCTTTAAAATGAAATATCGTTATTAGTCATTATTACAACTATAGGAAGCTCATGATTGAGATATTCAGGCTGGCAAAAGTAATTATTCATTTCCATCCACAAGAGGGCATTATTCCATCATGCATCGGCTTTTTCAGAATGATTGACAATTTCACATCTTCAAAGTTAAAGCAGCCTGACTTTCACACCTCTGCCTGCTCTTTGTGCGATCCTCTTTTGTGTCTTCGGTGACTTACCCCTTTGTCTCGAGTAGGCAGTAACTGTCTGAGGAAGGCCTATCCCATCCTTAAACCTTGGATACACAGAGATCCCATAGGGCTTGTAGGGCTCAAAGCTGCCTATTGATGAGAGTGAAGAGGTTAGAGTGTATCAGTGCCCATAAGCTCCCAACACTGTGTACAGCCACGTCACGCACAGCAGAGAATAAAAAAGAAGAAAAGAGGAAAATTTCACAAGAGCGTATATTCACGCAGTGGAGGAGGGAACACCGGATTAGGAAAACCACATAAAAGGAGACTAAAATAAGAAGGACATGGATTCTTAAACCTGCGTTACAAATACTATAACACATACCTGTTATCACAAGGCTTGTGATGTTTCTGTCAGTTTTTTCAAACTGGGTGAGAGAGAGGTCTGTCTCCAGCAAAGGTGTCCATTCCACCACAAAGCCAGTGAGAGTGGAGGAAACCAAGCTTCCCCACTTGACCAGTAGGGATCTGTCATCAAGAGAGGTGACTATGACGTCTGATATCACTGTAGGAGCTACAGACAGACAAATAAGCATACTCATTGTGGGTATACCTGAGTTATTTTTCAAACCGGTTAAAGCAGGTTTTTTAAGATGACAATGTTTACCTTTAGCTAGGTAAATCCTGACTTCAGTGGGTGGGGATTTCCCTGCCGCATTAACAGCACTCATATACACTTTCTTTGCTCTCCTGGGAAGCTGGAAAGAACAATAATTTTCCATTGTGGAGCACACCTTTCCCTTTTCACCTGGCAGTTTTTGCACCGACACAACGTATGACACATTATGGCCGTTGGCGTGGAATTGTTTGGATGGCTGCGAGAGAAAAAGAAAAAAAAAAGCGATTTTGAAGGCAGACCTCACACTCAACCAGAGCTGTAACAAAAAACACATCAGTTTGTGACAGGTGTCAAGCAACACGTGTGATGTGTGTACCTTCCAAAACAAGTGTATGTTGAGTTGTTTGTGCATGGGATCCCCTGATACCCTCATCCACGAGTCTAGTCTTCCAGTGGGAGCTGAAAAGAAAGAGATGGCTGTCAGCTTAGTGCCTCGTCAAGCACTGCTCTTCTCGCTCTTTCTAAAAAATAAAACTTTTCTATACAAGACAGGTCTATGGATTCTCTGCCAGAATGGGCGGCAGAACTCAATACATCAATTCAGCCTGTGCCATAGTGCAAAGCAATGGAGATGTAGAACATGACATTTGCATATATTGAAAAGACCGGGAAATGGAAGAACAGGTAATAGATTGGAGACTTTTCGAGTGACTGATTGTGTCACTCTGAATTGATTTGAGCCCTACCACTCTCCAAGGTGACTCCAGACTGGCTGCTGCTCCAATCACTCCAGGGGCTCTGCTTGTATCTCACTCTAATCTGGGCCAGATACCGAGTCCCATGGAGGAGACGACACTGCTGCACAGGCCTGGTGGGTCTAAAGCCACTCACCGGGATCTAACATATGTCCCAGATAACATAAACCATACAGATATAAGTCAAGGTATAAGGCAGGATATTCCACTGTTTGGCTGCTTGTAGATACTGTATCAAAACTTTATCATTTTTTTTTTGTTTATACTGATACTGAAATGAATATTACTCACTGGTTGTTCACTCCATTGGCTGCTGTCAGCAGTCTTAAGTCGGACTTCCAAGTTCAGGCGGTATCCACGCATCCAGGCCTGGTCCTGAGATAAGCTCCAGCTCAGGGTTAGGCAGCCGTATCTTTTAGGCAACGCTTGAAACATCAGAATCGTTGGTGGGTCAAACTTAGCTGGAATTAAAAAACAAAGCAGAAACCCCTGATGTAAATTAGATGTACTACTTTTTTTTTCCTCACAATTCTTTGAAGTTGGCTTATCTGTGCAAAAAACGTTCCCACTAGATTGAACCCAAGTTTCAGAAGGTCATTCGTACTGGTCTGATGGTATTTCCTGAGTCTGGATAAAAAGTATTCCATCTGCTTAAAAACTATTTTCATATTATAGATTTTTAACCCAATGTCTAAATGATATATCCATTTCCTAATCTACAACAGAGATGTCTTTTTCCAGCTTCCTGGGTTGGTGACATATTTGTAAATAGGATGAAAACATTTTTGATTGTGCACTGTACGTAATATTTCTTGATCCAGAAGGTTCAAAGGATGAGGTTTCTGGAAATACTTTCAAACCAGCCGACAGTGTTGCCATCTTGGTTTTTCAAATATTGGCCGTTTGAAAATGATTATATTTGTTATTATTATTATTCCCTTGAGGACCTGACTGTTATGGTTACATCATATAATGAAGGAACCATTGAAACAGCAGTTTAGTTTAGTTGACTCACCTAGCACCTGCATTACCCACTATGCAACATACCAAATGTCGGTTTGATAAAGATATGTGTGTGTTTTACTACTAGAGGCAAGTGAAGCCTTGAGTTAGGCTGAAGTACAGGTGAGAAGTGGGCTATACCGAAACTCTGCACCTTCAAATATCAGTTTTAAGGCCAAACATTTATCAGACTTCGTACACCTGTTTCCGGAGCCATAAAACCCTTTATACCCAAGACCTGTAAACAGACTTTGATGTGTAAAATCATTAAAGCTCCCCTTTGCAGATTGCTCAGGGCAATTTAATACTTTCAATAAATAAAGGATTACTGCCTGGTGATGGGTTTTGATTTCCCACAATAGGAAAACAAATCAAAGAAAACATTGAATCAATGCATTTGTTCTATATTTCTCACCTGCACTGACAGGTTCCAAAATGATAGGTACTGAAGTTGCCTCTCCCAGTTCATTAACTGCCTTCACATAAATTTCCATTTTGGAGAACAGGACAAAGCCAGCGCGAGGAATGGTATAGCTGTGGACTCCTGGCGGCAGCTCGTAAGTGTGATTCTCGTTTGAATCCCTGAAATGAGGAAATTATAAACTCAGTTGTGCAACCTCGCAGACATGTTTAGTTAATGACATTTCAAACATTCCTGACAGAATATTACCATATCAGTGTGTGGAGGGTGTATTTTGTGAGAAGGTGGGTTTCCTGCTGCCCAGGGTCCCAGCTACAGGTCAGGGTGGTAGGGGTGGTAAGGTTTGTCTGACAGCTGAGGGCATGTGGTGCTGTTGGTGGATCTATAGATGAAAAGAAAGAAAAAAAGTGAGGGTTTTTAAATTTTTTATAGAGTTTTTATGGAAATAAAAAAGCTAGCCTGTGGATTGCCCTGTTTCAAATAGTGATTTGTCATATTGGAAATAAAATTGGATTAACTTGATCCACTGGCACCAGAGGTTATGTTGGAGTAGTGCTGGATCTATCTACAATGAAGCAGGAACTATGCGTCATATAAGAATCAAGTGGGTATTTGTATTACAGTGTGTAGGATTGATATTTGTTCATTTTTCTTCATTAAGTTTAAGTTGTAATTTTTATCGTTGTATTTCTATTTATTGTATTTTGAGAAAAAGCGGTGTACTTCAAATGGAAACCAGGTTGTGGTTAAATCTGTTACAAAGCATCTCTTAGGAAATGAATGGGTGGAAACATTTTATTTAATGTGTGCCTGGGCAAAAAAAGTTTAGAAACAGCTCAAATAAAAGTGTAGTTATAAAAAAAGGGGAAAAAAGTTACCACCATCTTTCAGTGTGAAACATTTGAATATTTAGTGGCCTTCAAGGAAAATAATCTAGTTACTAAAGATGGCATTATGTACCACTGCCTCAAGTCTTTCCACAATATCAAGTGATGAGGTGAAGATGTATTTAGTTATTCATTCATAGTACTTCTTCTTGGTCTTCCAACAGGTGCATTTCCCCAGGAACCCACAATAAAAATTCATATCGCCATTAAGTTTGTCTTTTTTGTGCTACTGTAGAATAATGGCAAAATGGCAGCCTCTATGTAGGGGGGGACCCGCTCCTATGTAGATATAAAAGGCTAAATCTACGGAAATAAACGAAGAAAAAAAAACTTTATTTTCAAGCAATTATACATTAATTAAAACATACTCATGAATATTATATTCCATTTTTACCAAGTCTGTTTTGCAAAAAAGGCCAATACATTCTACACACCGAACCTTTAAAAAAGGGAAGTGTTTTTGGTTCTGATATTCACATGAACAAACTGTAGCTTTAAGTGAATGTTATTATCAACGAAACAAGTACAGGAAGTTGAGAACTCACATCCGGCTCTGATCTCCACTCCTCCCACTACTTGAACAGAGGAGGCCTGGACACAGCAGGTGAGGAACGCCCTGGTGTGATTGAAGCTCGGTATAACAACCTCAGAAATCCTGCCGCTGGCGTTGGCCACTGGGCTGCTTGGTAGAAAGTGTTCGCCTAGACGCCACACTATATGAACATCTTGTCCAGTCACCAGAGGGCACCCTTCTCTGATGACACAGGTGGCTCTGACAGGGGACCCCAAAGGCACCACTGAACTGGATGTCTGGAGCCTTGCACACGGCTGTAGGTCATCCTCTAACATTGAGAAAAAATGTGTTGAAATGTGGCACGTTGAATAGAGATGAATTGCAAATGTAAGAGTACTCTTGTTAAAGAAAAGTACCAAAGCATTGTATTTAGCAATACTGAATCTCCAAGGCAAATAATGCAAATGTGCGATAACAATTGTCTACCTAACTGATGGTAAGGTATTTCCATTTAGATTTGCTTTCTCAGTCTACACACACTCACCGTTTCTGGCTACATTCACAAACGCCACCAGCATGACAATCACTGACGCCCATGTGGATATCATGATGATGAAACCTGTTAGGCAGCCAAAATGAAAAGCATTACTCTCTTAAATGAAAAACGTTCATGCCCTATCCAAACAATATTTAAACTGCCATTCCTTTTGAGGCGTCATGCTGCGTTTTGTGAGTTGAGCTATTGAGAGTGACAACCTCGGTTGCTTCAAAAGACACCATCGAAGTGCTCCTTCAAGTGGCAGGCTGATGTGAACAAGGATGTGATCTCCATAATGCATAATATTTCAATACAAAAAGAGAAGAGCTAGAGAATGCACCCACGGATTCCTGACACAATAGTAGAAAAAATCTGCAGTGTTGTCTGTGTAAGGTGTTTGCAGAGCACATTCAGAACAAACCCATACACTGACACGAAACTGGCAAATATGAAAATCAACAGTCATGACAGCTTGGGTCCACATTAATGCAAAAGGAGGTGACATTTAAAGCTCTGCTAGCTGTCACAAAATTAAATTTAAATTCCCAGTAGACAGAATAAATAGGTATGCACACTATCAGTACAAACTGTACCACCTTCCCTCTCTCACTCTCTCCATTCTATTAGAGGGATAATACTTCTCTAAGCAGACAGGAAGATTGTAATTGCCAAGGTAACCAGCTTTAATGGGCATGAGCTCCATAGCTGATTGGTCATGTATAATGAGCAGAGGAGCTTGTAAGCAAAGCAGATGGGAGCACATCTCCGGCATATTGTCATTTGGATATTAACTCAACAGCCTCCTTCAGTAATATGAGAAGCAGTTGGGACCTCACATTACAAGCACAAGTGTCATGAACTTGAAATAACTTTTGAGGACTGTTTTTTATATATATATATATATATAAATACTCACCATTACACAAGTTTAAAATTCACTGAACTCTGGTTTTCCGTCTCACAAATCAGCACCAAGAAGGCACAGACATGCCTTCATGGGTTTCTGTGTCCCTCTGTGCTGTATGGGGTGAAAGACAAAGTAGATAATTTTTAATTCTGAAAGCAATACCTTTATAAGTCATAAAAAAAGCGCATGTGAATTTTTCATAATGTTGAACACCATTTTACTTGTGTCAAAAACCCCAACTTTCATATCATTTTCATGTGGTTGCCATAATAAGATACAAAAAGAGTGTTCATGTTTTAGATGGAATACACACAGGCACATGCCTTCCTTTCACATGAGGAACCACACACATTTTATTTAATTTTTTGTTTGTTAGTGCTTCTAAAACTGAGGATGTTGAGGCCTCTGGGGGACATTTTCAATTACAATTTTTATGGACAAAACTTTTTATGAAAAGCCATCATTACATTACTTGATTATGAAAAAAAGTTGAGGTGCAGCTGAATAAAAGTATTACAATCAAGAGCCGTTGAGGTGCCATTAAAGTAGTCAATCCTTATTTCATGTCAAAATGGATAGTATTAGCAATTCATTTTTACGTGGTACACATACATTTCTAATGTAAATGATTAAATGCTACGTAGAACTCAGCAGCAGGGAGCTCTCATGTGACAGTGTGGTAAATGACCCCCATTGATTTCTTCACCGCAGACAGATTTCACACAGACATTGTTGACGTAGATGTTCAAACACATGCAAACACACGCACACATATGTGCACACATATGCACACATGAACTCAGAGCCAGTAACTGAGACCACGGCATTGGGAAACTTCCTGAAGTATTGTTCCATTCGGCGTGGCTCTCCCAGACTGATTCTGGTGAGACATTCAGGGATTTGACCGCCATTGTTCCTTATGCCATTGTTGTTGTCAAAAAAACTTATTTTATTGAAGCTAAAGGACAATATAGCCTAGAGATGATTTGGTATTAGATTTGCACTAATCCCGGTATTTCTGGTCTGGAACAAGTCTCTACCCTTTGGGCAAACATTTTATTCCTGGACTGTCAAATTGAAAGCAACTTCATAGGACAAGGAGGTTTAACTTTAATACTTTGTAATGATCAGTCAAACTCACAGATCGTTGCCCCTAGGTCCACAATAACCTAGTATTTGGTGGAGTCAGCACTAAAGCAATCACATTTTTCCCCCTTTCTAATCAGCAGGGTGCATGTATAAAGGCCTCCATTCCTCCCCCTGCTTTCCTTTTTTTCATACCTGCTTACCAAAAAAAAGAAGGTTATTAGCTATGGCTCTGGCAAAAGGTACTCGAGAGAAAGATAGCGAGAGTGAAGGGGAGAAGAGACATGTTTTTAAATTTTAAATGTATATTTTATCAGCAAACCCGATTTGATCTGCTTAAAATGAAGACACATGTAGGGTGCTGTCTATTTACGTATACTGGACAGTTATGGCACTAATGTGTTCATGAGAAATATGATATCTGGATGTATTTGTGTGTCCCAATGGGTCATGTGGCTACGGGTAGAGATTAATTTAGCTAAACACACCGTATGTTTCCTTTCCCTTTGCTGTTGGGGTTACAAAACACCCACTTTCAGGATTAAGCAACATCCTTGACACAGAGTATGATGACACCCCTTGCCACAATTTCCCCTTTTTGGTCTTATTTCTAAAACTATGAAACACTTAGATTTAAATGAAGGAATTTAGATTTTTTTGTGTGTTAAAGAAAGTCAAATCATTTATATGTAGACACTTATGTATCATAGGACCTTCAAACTCAGACATATGACTTGTTGGATCAGCAGTTGTAAAAGTCCAAGAAGCCTAGAAGGAGGAAATTAATCTGTTTCACATCCTCTTTTTTTTTAAATCGAGGACCAGAACGTAAACATGTTTTCCATAGCTTAACCCACACTAAAGCTACTTCCACACTTGGAAGTATTTCACAATTAGAAACAGCCAACACAACTTACAAAATGACTGTTGGCATAAGTATACAGCAGAAAAAGCACTACATTTCTTTTCCATCTTAAAACTCTTTAATCATTTTTATTTTAAAAATGTATGGCTCATATCTTATCTCAGTATTCTGAAGACCATCATCTCTGTGAAGTATTTCATGTGCATTAGAAAAATGCACTGGCATTATTAGACAGGGAATTATAAAGGATGATAAATGGCACACGTACAATACAGAGTGGCCAAAAGCCAAAAAAAAAGAAAAGAAAATTGAAATAACATTGAGTGGTCTGTCAGTTGGATCACAATATAGCGCTACTGTCTGAACCAGTGTCATTCAGAAACAAGTTTTGTGAAGTTTCCCTTTTCAATCTGGCACGAGTATCAAAATGAAAGAGCCTGTAAATCGCTTGATGTGAAGATAAAGGAGCCATCAGAGAGGCTCGCCACTCACCGCACAGCAGCTGCAGCCGAAGCAGAAAGACGAGAGGCTCTCATCAGCCCTGATAGCAGCAGATGAAACAGTGCGTCTCAAAGCAACTCAGATTGAAGGACCTACGTGTGTGTTAGCCAACCAGCACCAGCCACAGTGATGTCCTTGTTTTGAATTTGTGAAACTTCACTTTTTTTACAGGAAGAAAACCGTGACTGATGGGGCCCCTGTTATGGGGAGAAAAAAAAAGTGCAACGTGTGAAATTCAATGATTTTCTTGAAAGAACAGGAGTTGAATGGTTTAACTAAAATGTATCAATTCTAGAACAAACTCAATCACTATTTATTGTTACTTTGTGATTGCTGATGGAGTGTTGAGACCAGCCCTTACACCTCAATTTGAAGCAATTAAATGTCAATCTCTGAACAAGTTAGGTGTCTAGCCTTTGCTTTGTGTGAGGGTACCTGAAGCATTTCATTATATGTGATGGTCTTTCCCCACAAGGTGTTAATATGTCGGCTGTCAAAAGCCCTACAATATGACTCCAGGCGCCCGTCTTGAAGAATGCAATAAGTCTAGTACAGGCGGCTGACCCCTCTGTGTTCAGTGTGACCTTTAAAGTAACATATCTGCTGTATCACAGAGGCTGCCTTTAAAAAAACTGTCATCTCCCTCTCCGAGCCTATCCGCAGCCTTTGTCGACATAGTAATAGAACAAGCTCTCAAATGGGATTGTAAACTGGGCCTTGACCCCACCAAGGGCACTTGAAACTACTTGCCATATCACGTTTATTAGCTTATTAAATTGTAAAATGATTCTCTGGTCGAGTCCTTCCATTTGAAATGGTGCGCGAGGCAAAGCTGGTGAGCTCACCCACTCAGCTTCTAATCTAACAGCTGGATCCCTGGCACTCGGGCACTCACTCCCGCCACCCTTAACAAACATAATGGAAGCTAACTGTTAATCAAGAGGTCCACGGAGGAGGAATTAATGGCACACATGCCGTGTAAGGTTTCTGAATGGGAATCAACAGGAGAAAAAAAGCCAAACAGGCCACTAATTAAAAATACATTAACTGGTTATCATGCCTTGACATATTTTTGCTTGATCTTTTTTTCTTAATCAGCAGTAATGAAGGAAGTGCTCTCCGTCCACTGGGTATTACATGCTACGTTTCAGTGAGCAGTAAAATTAGCTGCGGGCCCTGAAGCTAAATTGAACTGATGAAGCGCTGCGGGGTTTGATTACGGCTCTTGTACTATACTTAATCGAATGCTGTCTCCTCTTTAGATTCTTATTCACATTTAGAGATGTGACTATCCCCAACCTAGTCACTGCTGGAAATAACCCCTTATATATCAATCTGCTCTCACACAGAGAATTACTGTAGTTAGCTGCAATCACAACCACTGGCTGTAATCACCGCTTCTCCTAATCACGGATGCTTACATTCAAATCTGAAAATATTTAAAGCTCAGTGCATTCTATTGAAACAATGCCATCCTACTAGTCCATATTACAGATTGCATGAATTGATTTTATTTTTCAAATCCTGAAAGGGTTTTAAGATCAGCCCTTTAACCTCCTAAAAATGAGCCAGGAGATTATTTGTGCATCATTTCATACAGGACACTCCCTGATCTGCCGGAGCTGGACTGGAAATGTTTCGAATGCACAAAAGTGTATAGATAGTGTGTTAAAGGTGTATGACCCTTGATGAGAAAATTGAGCTGTCACATAAACCCATTTTAAGGAAATAGGCTACAACTGTGAAAATGTGGGAGAAATGAGAAAATATATAATCTATACTCTAAGTATTATATTTATGTTAAAAAGTCCATCCATTATTACATCACTCAGCAATCAAATTGGAAGACGTTGCCTGAATGAATTTGAATGTTAAATTGAATTCCATCCTGAATCTGGAACAGTATACTTTGATGTTCCAAAAAGTTTCCATTTTTTGGAATCAGACATCATGGACATGTGTACCAAATTTCGAGGAAATCCATCCAATTATAATCCTGATGTTGCAACCCCATGGTGGCACCAAAAGTAAAAGTCAGAGGATCACTGTGGAAATCTATTTCTGAGCTGTTGAGATATTTCAGCCTGGAAAGAAATTGTGGACCAACTGAATAATTGAATGTATACAGACTTCTGAAAGTGAACCTACAGTATATTCTGCAGTGACGGTTCAGGCTGGTGCTGCCTAGCTGCCCACAATATCATTACACCCAGATGGGTGACCATATGTCCTGCAAAGTGGCAACATGGAAGGTACATGTGCTCTATTTTTCGCTTCCCTCGTCGCTGTTGTTATCATAGCATGTGAGTGGAGGCTGTGAGCATGTGTGTGTGTTGCCATACTGTATGCTAGTTGACACGAATGTAACATTTCTGTCTGTAATGTTTGTGCAAGTGCAACAGTCAGTCAGTAAGAAGAAGTCAGATTCCTTGCACACACGTGGCACACAAGATTGATTCTAACTCAGTTTTAATGAAAATCATCGGCCATATTCAAAATTCACAGATAGAGATAATGCTTAATGTGATAACACACCCCACAGTTGATTGTACACCAAGGAGCGTGGCCTCTTGCACTCCAGTGCTGTTTCCACCTGCGGGGCTTGGGCGAGCGAGACTGTGAGACGGTGAGAGAGAAAGAGGGTCAGACAGGCTCAGACTCATGCTCCTGCTCCCTACATGCACCCAATCCACTCCTATCTAGTACCTGTCACACGCTGGCTGCAAAATGGAATTGACTATTGATTTTCCCCTTACCACAGGGTCCGTTGTGCTGGCAGGCTAAAGTGGGTTCACTAAAAGCCTCGCGTGGGACAACATGAGGAGAGGAACACCAGGAGGAAACTCACACACATTACCAACACACGAGCACAAATACACTTTCTTATTAGCCACTGTTCTCTGGGATTGTGTTAAGGAAGACAATGGAGGTTGCTTTAAAAATAGATGGTGTGTGTGTGTGTGTGTGTGTGTGTGTGTGTGTGTGTGTGTGTGTGTGTGTGTGTGTGTGTGTGTGTGTGTGTGTGTGTGTATTACAACATGCGCCGCCTAACACACTAAGGAGATGGCAGAGCGTGGATAAAACTGTAGTGGGATTTGTTTTTCTGAGGCAGAAGAAGTTAAATAAGCATACGCGTGAAGTATTTTAAGGTGTTCTGGATTTACAGGGCTAGATTTTTCCTGCACTGCAACAGAGCAAGTGATTCACTACTGCGTTGGCTTGAGATCCTTTAAGGAATGAGTAGCTGTGAGCCTCCATCTCAGGTTATTGTGATTGTGGAGAGGAAAGACTGTTGGTGTCTTGGGCTGATTTTTTACATGTCATTCAGCAGATGCTTTTATGCAAGGCGACTGAAAGTTAGCATTAACATTAGCATCAAATCAAATCAGATTTATTTATATAGCCCAATATCACAAAAATTTGCCACAGCGGGCTTAACATTCCGTACACAATATGACACCCTACTATGCCCTTATGCCGCATGTTACCTATGGACCCGACTGGATTTTCTCTCCCCTGATGGGGGAACCGAAGCCTGGTTTTCCCATATTAAAGTCAGTGGTGTCACCTTTTGAGCTGCATCTGGCTGGTTTTCAGGAAGTGAAAGTATACAGTATTTCACAAAAAGAAAATTGGAGAAGAGGAAATTTAGAAAAATGAAATGAAACTTGTGAAACAAAATTGTAATCATTTAGAGAGCTATTGTAAAAATCTCTGGACCTCATAGATTAATTCAATAATCTAAGAGCAAAATGGGAAGTTTTGTTTAAACAGGCTTTGATGTTGTTTTTTATGTCAAATCACTGACATATTGTGACATCAACAGTTTTCAAAATTACCATTGACATTCAGCAGAGCACATAGGCTGCTATGAGTTTTTATAGTAACAAGAGAACTTGTCAAGTTACAAGGTAGAGTTGTTTTGGGCTTGAACTCAAGGGCACACGTTGGCAAACAACAATTACAACTGTTTGGGCGGAAATATATGTAACATAGAACCCTACAACCAAAACTTACAGTAGTACATAATATTTTCACACACAAAGACAATGTTGCACATTGACGTGTACTTGCCAATATTGGTACCTGTACTTTTAGACTATGTAATGCCAGAAAAAGTTGCACAAGGTTACCATGTAAAATATGTCTGTAATTTGTTATAATTATGTTTTTGGATGTTTAACATGGAGATACTTGGTATTCATTATTCATACAGGTACTTATGGTGCTGTTTTTAGTTTTTTTTCTTGATTGTCCAATGCCTCCTGAATAGTTCTTGCTCACTTCATAGCATCGATCCAGATAAGACCCTTTTGATCCCTAGAGTGGAATGTGTGAAGTCAACATTGACATTTTGGAGTTGTGTGTGATTTGTGTTTTCCTTCACGTCTTATATCATGAAGTCAAAGGCGCTGAACTCACCGCCACAGAAAGGTATACAAAACCATCTCTGCTCTGAATTACAATGTGCTGATGAAGTATGCATATGTGTGTGTGTAGATTCTGGAGAAAAACACTTTTACAACTTTGTAGCCTAAAGCCAACAACGTAGGCAGTACAAGCTCCACTGACTACTAAGTTGAGTGTGCTCATTGTTTCATTACCTTTTGCACAAAAGTAATGAGTTTTCACGGTTGTGGCAGAATACAATCCCTCTGTTCATGTCAACCAACCCTATTGATTTAATAGGCCAAACTGTTCTCTGTTATTTTACCAGACTGTGTGAAAGTTGAACCCTATTGCAAGACAGAGGTTCTGATACTGTCAGACTTATTTGTCACTCACTTAATGCCAATTAACCTTCTTTCAAACCAGCGAGCTGCATCACAATTTGCGCTAGGTGTCAACGCTAGCCCAGTTTCATCTTAGGTTACTTCTGCCCATGTTGCTCAACCTGCTCTGACTCACGCCCCTCCTTTCTCATGCTGTACATACAAGGGGTCATTAGGTCATTGATCGAGGGTTAGAAGTCAAACAACTGCGGGACAGCAGAATCAATCTTGAATCCCAAGTACCCTTGTTGCACAAGACATCTAGCTTAATTCATGCGGACACATTACAACAGAAAGGTTGTGTGTGTGTGTGTGTGTGTGTGTGTGTGTGTGTGTGTGTGTGTGTGTGTGTGTGTGTGTGTGTGTGTGTGTATGTGTGTGTGTGTGTGTGTGTGTGTGTGTGTGTGTGTGTGTGTGTGTGTGCGTGTGTGCGTGTGTGTGTGCGTGTGTGTGTGTGTGTGTGCAAACAACGTCAAAAACACAACATGTATCTTCCACATCCTCCACAAGGTGAGAACCAGCAGGAAAACTTGTGCCAGAAGGTTCAGAGTTTTTAAATTCACTTCGTGGCTGATGTGATTATACAATTTATGCGAAATATACTCCACCTCTAGGTTTTTAAATTAGCCTCACACCACTAAATGTGTGGTCTCCAGGTGGGATACAAACTGGCAGCCTGCTACTGCTTAACATCCTGGTTTTCTGGCCAACTTGACATTCTGTATGATTTATGGCCAATCTTGACTGGCTGACTTCCTTCCCGCTCCCCATAAACAGTTGATTGCTTTACTTTGTTGTCACTCGTTTTCTTTTTCTTTTTTTCGGCGCTCTGGACAAGTGCTCATAACCCACTTATGTTCTGGCTGCTGATTCATTGATTTATGGGTCAACTGCAGGATAACCTTACCCGCCTACCATTTCACACACTCCGGTGCCTTTCAGTGAGGAATAAAAGAAAGACGTTCACATATAAAGCTTTTCCCCAATTATTCTCGTCTAGACTACCCAGCTGTGCATCTAGTTCATGCTCTCCTTTAGAGAAATCAATTAGTGCGAGGATAAACGTTCAATATTTGCTAACAGTTACTAATACTTAAATGCTAAGGCTTCATTTTAACACCTCATTTTTCTGAGAAATGCCAATCCACCAGTGAAACATGCCTTCATTGAAAGACCCAAGGTTATTTGGAAAGAACATTTGCATAACCACTAGAAGTACTTACAACAACAGATTGAAAACAGATTATAGGATTTGTCAAATCCTGACCTTCTGTTAGGCAGCACCTGTGTACAACAATGTGAGCCAAAGGGATATACCTGTTTCAACCAACAGATGGCAGTCTGGTAACATCTAGACCTCAGTGAGATGCTTGAGAAGAGAATGGGGGCCAGAGGAAGAGACACACTGAGGATTATAAACATTTGTAATTCTATGTTTAATGTTTAATGTGACCTGTTTATAGTGCTGCAGGTATGAAGGAAGCAACAATAAAGGAGTTTGGACACCAATACAATATGACTTTGCTTTTTTCAGTAAAGTAATAAAGAAAACCAGACAAATACATTTTCAAATAGCGTCACAAAATGCTTGCCTGTTAACTTTAAGAACTCCTGGCAGGGACACAATTTGACAAGACAGCTAAGCCATGTGTCAGACCCTTTAGTTCACTGACTTTTTATAACTGGACCTGCTTTTGTTTTGTCAGATGTCTAATAAGGGGGTCACCTTGAAAAAAACAATCTCTTTGACACTCAGGCTCCTGTGCAGGGGCTGAGCAAGATGGCGGGGGAGCCTAATCCTTTTTCAGTGTAACAATAACAGGACCTTGGTTAGTCATCTCTTTGACGTGGTCTTGGTTGTTAAAGCCAAAATGACCAACCAAGGGCGGGAACTTCCTTTCCCACGCCGTTTCCATCTAGACCCCTCCGGTAAGGACCATGACCCCCTGCTTTGGGGCAGTCCACTCAGAGACATGCCACGTCTATTTGGGTCAGACTCATCTACAACAAGGTCATGCTCATTGTAGACAAACCAGAGCAGCTTGTTGCGACCTTCAGGATCCCAATTCACAAGGTTGCACTGGCCTGGGGATTCAGACAGTCAGAGGGGCAACATGCTTGACCTACTCAAAATTGGACTTGCGGTTAATAACTGTCCTTCCTCTGGGAAGGCTAAGCACTTTGACGTTGGTGGTGCACTCACTTCGAAGGGGATGTTAAGTGCCACGGCTTAGTGGAAATGTGGATTCAGAACCTCTGGGGTGAGCTTGTTTGTGTTTCCCCGTCATTTGAGGGTTCTCACTTCTGGGTTGATTGTATCTGTAGAAAACCAAGTTAGGTTCAGTCTCAGTCAATTCATAATCATTGTTATTATAAGGTTTGAATGGTATTGTGCTGGGGTGCATCCCGTGGCCTGTCCGTAGAAATGAGGGGCTCGATGAACTACAGGATTATCCAAACAGTCAGTTGCACAGGCTGCAGCAGAACAACACACAGGGACATGGACAAACTGTTTGTTTTCTCTGTGTGCCGTTTCATTGCTTTAAAATGTCAAATATCTCCCCTAATTGGTAATTATAAGACAGTAGTGGCATCAGTCAAAGCGCACTGCCTACAATACCTCTCGCTGTTTTAGCACAATACACCTCTCCAGCTGACACAGAGTGAAGCACAACAGTGTTACAAAAGACAACAACCACTTTTAGCCGAACAGCAAAGCTCTGAGCAACTATGATTGTTTTTTTTTCCAGGAAACATTCTGGTTGAAATGACCTGAAAACCACAAGAGAGGTATAGGCACATGCCTGCAGTTACAGTATGTCAGCACAAACTTCATAGCAACACAATTACTGAAAAAGCTTGCCACTCTTGACCTCTTTGCAGACACTCTGACTTACCAACACCTTACACTGGCTTGATTTACTAATTACAGTAAGCTGGTTGTCATAGAGACCAAAACTCCACCACCAAATCTATTCAGCCTCCGGCAAATTGCTTCATTACGGGCAATTAGTTGAAACGCTTGCGACCAGCAGAATTTGACAATAACTAGACATAGTGGTAATTTTTCATTTTAGTTAAGCGAAACACATTTAAAACATGGAAGTGGGGATTGTGCAAATATTTATGGTTGAATGCAATTTTGAACAAACGTGTTATTATGCATTCACCTTTATATATACGTACACACATTAGCAAAAGAGTGTGGGCTAGTTCAAAAGAAAAATCAGAGCAGAGTCCTTTGGTGTCTTTTGAATGTCATCTATTTTTGCAATCCTAGCATCACCTCAGAACTTTAAATTACCTGAACAGGTTGCTAATTAAAACTTCTAACTCACTAGACCTAAAACTGTGATAATTATATACAATCTCTTTATGATTACCATTACCATCACCACAAATTTAAAATTATCTCATTAAGCTTGACCTTTTTTTATTATACGGTTCAAAGAACACGGGCAACTATTATGGAGGCATATGTGCAGCAGGAACAGTGGGGATTGTTATCTTGTTTATCATAAACATGTGCAGTTTAAGACTAACTGGAAAAAGGACAGATAATCGCTTTCCTTTTAAAGGAGGACAGAGCAGAGAATGGATTCTTGCGGCTGGGTATGTCTGAGCCGACAATGAGGCAGCTGAGCCCAATGGAAGCATTTAATAATTCACTCAAATTATTTCTGTCAGGACTGACAAGCTAAACGGGGGCTTGATTTAATTCTGTAATTGCACGTTCACCTTTACCCTGAACCCATACTTTGGTAATTAATAGGCCCAAGCTTTATTTGAAGTGTGCCATGGCCAAGTAATGGAATTTAAATTGCAGGTGCTGTGAAACCAAAGATGTGAATGCCCGCTGCACCAAGGAGCTCTTGTTATTTTCCAACCAGTGTCACCTCACAGAGGGAAGGGGGGGAGGGGGGGGGCGAAAATAAGCATCAACCCCCAATCAACCTACAGACCTAATCCTCTGCTCCTGCACTTCGAACCCCAACTGTCTGTTGTTAATGATGGACTACATGTCTTGAACTTTGCCTTTTTGACTCGTAGAATTCCATACACTGCACAGTCCTTATCACACAGACCCACACATTCAGACTTTCTCATACGCGCTAGTGGTTGGCAGCATGTCCTTAAAAAAAAAAAAAAACTGTACTTTGCCTTTGCGCTGGCTGGCATTTTCTAGAGACTCCAAAGCAGACCTGCACATCCCATGTGGTTGAGGTTGAATCGCTTGACACACACCCTCTGGAGGCAAGTTATGGTATACGAGGTCAGCAACGGAGGAACCAGCGCTGCACCTCTCAACCCCAGGGTGAAGATGAGCCCCCTCATTCAGCTCCCATCAGCCCCTCTGGGTCTCATTTGGGATGAGCGGGAGGTCCACGGTGTCATTTCCACAAGATGTTGACACAGACAGCAGGGCTCACCAGACTGACAAATCCACCAGTGAACTCTGACAGTGCACCAAACACAGTTTTTTCAGTAATGGCTGTTTCAACCAACAAGGTGATGATACATAATGCGTCGCAATTAGATTCCAAGATGAAACCACTATTTGTTTTGGACTAATTTTCAACACTAGTGTAAATATGTATCAGAATCAATTAGGCCTAATAATATGCAGTCCTTGGAGGATTCACATCAAAGCACATAAGCACAAAATCCAATTAAGACTGTTTACTGTTTAGATTGAAATGCTCATCGTTCCGGTCCTAAACCCAATCCCTATATCAGTAAACAGTATTTGCCACAGTGTCTTTTCCAGTGGTTGTGTGTGGGCGTGTGCTTGTGTGTGTGTGTGTGCATGTGCGTGTGCGTGTGTGTGTTTGTGTGTGTGTGCAAATATCTAGAGGTACAGGATGAGGGCTTAATAGGTTTGTGTCCGGATGTTTTACATGTAAGTATCTCCAGGATTCCATCCCCGACACTAAGGTTGCATACGACAGAAGAGAACTGGAATTACAGACATTGCCTTTGCAAATGGATAGTGCTTCAGGGAATTGTCTTGTTCACAAAAAACACAGCTATAGGCAATGCGCACACATTAATATCAAAGTATTTCATCATCACTTATACAAGAGCACATAACCAATACAAAAAAGCCTCTTAAAACAAGGGTCACACCTCCATACATCTACATCCATAGCCATGTGTTATTTAGTTTCATTATGATATGCAATTTGATGCAGGTTGGTATAGAATAGTACATTGGTCCGATGTACCAATGATTAACATATAATCAAGAGTGTGAGACAAAGCACACTGTAGCAGCTGGCGGTTGTAAGGTGACATCAAAGTGACATGTAATAATAATTGAGTAAAATCATATGGTAGGTTTGTATAAAATTAGCAGTGAAAATGGTGGCTTAAAAACTGTTATAAAGGTTGTTTTTTTCTCTTGTCTCCTCCACCATTCAGACGGTTAAGAGCCCGGCACTTTTATTCTTGTGAAAAGAAAATCGATAATTAGATAAATGTGCTGGTATTTAGAGAAGGTTGTACGGAATTTCAGGCATCTCTTCCTTCACATTTCTACCCTTTTTGCTGCTGCTTCCTAATTCCTCTAGTTTTCTGAACTCTTTGAGCTCTAGGGCTCAGGCAGCCTCCAAAGCACGAATAACAATCAGCAGAGGGAGCGAGGGACAGGAGAGGAGGAACAGACACACACACACACACACACACACACACACACACACACACACACACAGAGAGCAACAGTTTATGTGAGAGAGAAATGGTCAAAATACACAGCGAGTGTGTTATTTTAAGAAAAAAAAGGAAAAACAACATTGGATGATTGTGAAAGCAAACCGTTTGTTTCCACATTACCAAATTAGAAAGCCCCCCAATGTATCTCCTGTTGTTGAAAATTCATGACGGAGGCCTGCCTGGACCATGGCGCACTACTGAGCATGCGACTTGAGACAACAATTAATTAATTATTTTTTTCTGGAGCTTGCCTTCTCATCTTTTAACTAACTGCACATTGACAGTGGCAGTTCAGCCTGTCTCTCTCTCTCCAGGCTTTCCATAACAAAGGAAACGAAGCGACAACCAGGTTCTGTGAGGCCTAACGTATAATTAACAATGACACCACCAGAATGGTTCCTTTAAATTCCATACCAATTAGGAAAAAAGAGAAGTCAGCAAGTACTGCTTTTAATATCCCACACAAATGTCCCTGGTGGCTGCTCTTCCCGCATACATGCACACAGTGGCCCGCATTTGAGACACAGTCACCTGTCAGGCCTCATTTGGATGTGGTGGATTTCACTTTGCGTGGTGCTGTCCCGACCCATCTCCCCACGCTCAGAACATTGTCAGGGATTAATTAGCTATGTCTATGTGTACAAAGGCCCAGAGAACCCAAGCCGACCAGTCAAGAGAAATAAGGGTTAGGGGTAATGGTAAATCAACAATGGCTTCTTCCTCTCAGTGTTTTAAAGCAAAGCAATTTAACACTGACAGATGGAACTGTATGAATTAAGTCTGGTGAGAAAATTATGATAGAGAATATACAGTCTAACAAAGTCTCGTCTGTATATCTTCCTTAATTAAAAAATATTAGTGTCCTGACTTTTTTTTCTGCTACTGCACTGTATGTTTTCACAATTACTTTTTATTGAAAGCAGAAGCCAGCTGGCTTTGTCTGAGCATCATGAAGTTTCAATGCTCTCTCGTTATTTTTACAATATTATTTAGGATGACAATAGCAATTATAACGTTTAAGGCTCTTGTCGCAGAAGCAGAAAGGTTATTTCAGTTTCCCTTCCTTAAATCAGTGAAGCTTCTGTGCAATTTCAGGAATGCATTTTATTTTCCTTTCCACTCGTTAGTTTTATTATGTCACTTGCATAGCAGTATCCTGGTTACTATTTGAGAGTGTCTTTGCTCTAGCCTAAATGCTAATTTATTTTATTTAAAATTTACACTCAAAATTAACCTCTTAAATGAAGCATTTGCATCTGCAAATGACTAAAATTTTTATTAAATGCCATCAACACAGTCACCTTTGAAAATGGAAAAAGGTTTTCCTGAGTGTCACTGATGGCATAGCAAACAAGGCGGATTAGTCAATGGCAATGAACTGGTTGGCTCAGAAGAACTGGAATGTAGCCTACACTTCGACAATTAAAGCGGCAACGAGTAACTTTTAAATATCTTTTAAACAGCCTCATGTTTCCTCTCATAATCATAAATTACCTTTAACAGCAAACGAGACCATCAGTGCAAAGAAAGACGTTTTTATATAGTTTTTATTACTGCATTTGATCTGGTCGTATACACCCAGTCCGATTTTCGGTTCACGCGTGCATGCTCTATGGTTACATATCCGTATTGGTCACAGATTTCAGTGAGGCGCAGGAACGCGATTTGAGAAGCCTATCCCTCCAGGTGAGGGAAGGGGAGCGGGAACCTTGTTTGAGACAGTTGTGTTTGTCGTCATAATGACTGATAACGGGGCTGAACCATAAAAGAAAAAAAAAGAAAATGCAATGAAGAAAAGCTAAAAGGGAGAGTGATAGTCGGGCGGGAGGGCGTTGCCAAGCAACGTATACACAATTTCACGCAGCGAAACTAGACTGCAGTGTTTACTCCTAAATGAATGAGCGGTAGCCTACTAAAACAAAGTTTACTTTGCCTCACCAGCATCATCAGATGACCATTATTCATCGGAAATAGTCATTATTTACAACATAAACACATTACCTCATCGTGATCCATGCTAACTGCCATCTCTCGTTCATTCGCTTTGTGTGAGGACACGGGGACTCGTTCAGCTCCGTGAGAGGTGACAATGCATCAACTCATTGCAATCAGGTGTGTTTAGCACTTACTGGCATTAGTTGATGCTGTGTCACCCATAGACTCACGGAGCCGAAAAGAGTCCGGTGCCCTCACACTTTCAACACACGGACACGCACCATATTGCTTCCTGATTATTTGAATCTTGCACGCCTGCACGAGCTACAAAACAGCTTCACGACAGCTGGCGTCGTAATAATACTACCGCTTTTGTTCAAAGGTGTCGCCAACGTGCCGACTTACTCGTAGTAGCTTTAATGTAAAAACCTTTTAGCACCGTCCATGGGGAACAGACGATATTTTAAAGTTGAACTGAAATTCCATTTTGTCATGATGAATGTTTGTTTGGTTGCCCGTTGAACAAGCTAAGGTTCAGAAGGTCCTATTTGTAAGTTAGATAAGAACGAGACTTTAGCAGGAAAGTTAATGTTAGTAGTTGTTCAATGTCTGTGGCTGTTGTCTGCCACTGTGAACGGTCTGCGATACCTATGATACAAAGCTGGTGTTACAGTTTCATGCAAAGTCTGATTTGTTGTGTCGAAATGAGTTCCGTAATACTGAAATGGTATTCTCTCTACTCAATATCAATTCAATATAATGTAAAGCTCACAAGCTTTGAATAGAGAGAGAGAGAGAGTGAGAGAGAGAGAGAGAGTGAGAGAGAGCGAGAGAGAGAGAAAAAGAGAGAGACAGAGAGAGGGAGGGAGAGGGAGAGGTAGACATAAGCAGAACCAGAGAGAGAAAGAGAGAGCAATTGCACTAGGATCACATGCGGTTGAACTCTGTATTAAATAGCACCAATGTAACTGCAGTGGCAGTTAGCGCTGGTCTTGGTAAATTAGTTGGTATTTGCAAGAAGGATTATCTGCATAGGAAGGCTGAAATCTCACACTGAATTTTTGAATATTGCTAATATACATACGCTAATGTGAGAGGTACACCGAGGATGCTGCCTGCTTGGTAGCGCAGTGTGCATGCATTTCCCCCTTTGGTGGGGTCCTTTAGTGGATTTGGCCCTTTGTTCCTTCTCACTTTCCATGCACCACAGCCAGGCTGGTTTCATTTTAACACAAACAGCTGAGTGGAACAGGTTGGCTTAACCTTTTTTTGCAATTTGGTAGGAATAATATAGCAAGTTTTTCTTGGCAATATCAATCCGGGCATTTATCACTATTTTTAGTATTATCAGTAACCACTGCTGTCATGTCCTGGCCCTACCTCAACTGCCATCAAATAAACAATATCATTATTCTATAACCATTATAACCATTAAGCTCATTTTTGGTTTTGCAGAAGTGAGGGCAAACTCATTTGAGCAAGCCAGCAGGGTTGAAGTAACATGGACCTAGATCAGCTTCAGATGCCATGACTGAGAAGCCAGGGGTATGTATTTCCTGGGTGTGACACAGCTGTGAATCAACCAAATGTATGTGGGTGGAACGCTGGTCTCACTGCACATCTGGACATGCCCTTCAGTCACAGCCACGCTGCTCATAGGTGGTAAAGTTTGGGATGCACTTACAATGTAGCACCACGTTGTAGTAGCAGAGTGGGGAGAGATGGCAAATACATGGTTGAAAAAAGGCATTATAGGGATTTTCTTTCTTCTGCAAAGAATGGCTAAAAATTTTCCTTTTTTTCTGTCAAATCTGCCTTGAGTAATAGTGAAGTGGTGGAGAGTCAAGGTCAAACACTACTTCCATTGTCTCCTTTTTGGCCTGCAGGGGGTGTGCCTTTTATTAATGAAGGCATGTGGATTTGGCTTCTGCCTCATTAACGAGAGGTGAAAAGTTGTATAGGGCAACACATTGACGATACTGTATCAAAAGAAACACGCTTCAGAATTAACAGTGATCATATTCTGCTTTTCTGAATTCTTACGCATCAATATTCACAAGGAAGCAGCACTCAGGTCTCGACTCACAGCCTTTACTAGAGGGAAAATGTTATTCCCTAACAAGCTTCACTGATTCACTTATTATGCAGAATGAGAGCTTCTCAACAGAGGGATTCTCAGTATGAATCAGGATATGATTTAGCATGTCCTCTAAGAATGCCTAACATGGTTGCCATTGTTACAAAAATAGATATTCAAATTCTGCAATTTCTGCACAGCTATCACAGCTTTTGTGCCTGTTCCTTTTTTATTCACAGGGCTGCTGTGTGGCAGGAAAAGAGGATGAGATGATGGCGCATGGAGAGGGTTGGAAGGATTTTTTTCAGCTGTACTCCATATGTTGTGTCATTTGGGGGCTTGCTGCTGTCTCCGTACGCTTGGCAGGCTTCAGCTCCTTCCCCTCTGTTCATGGTGTCTGTGCAACCTTCTCTGTCAGCACCCACCTGCCCTACTGTCTCCAGACCTGGCATGATATGGTCTTTTAAACCAATTCAAGTTTACTTTGAATTGTAGCCCATTCTTCTTTAAAAAAGTTGGCCTGCTTCATCGATTTAGCAATAAGCTACTATAGCATTGTTGGACTCATAATCAGTTGGAATAACATGGATAAAAATAATTGCATCAGAATAAAATATCTTTTTTCCAACACATTCATCTTCCTTGTGAAACATCTGGCGTTTATATTAGCCGCAATGCAACCAAACCATCAACAGTTTACACTGAAATGTGTGTGTTGTGCTAGTAGCGTCTAATGTAGCAGTGATCCGCCAACCTCAAGGAGATGTAAAGTAGGCCTCAGAGGTCTGGTAAGCTTCTTTTATATATATATATATATATATATATATAACTCCCACCCCTTAGATTTTATTTTTCAAACTTGAGGTTTGCAGTCCCAACTGATACTGCCTAATGTGCCATCACTTTGGGCAAATTTCCAACAAAACTCTCTGGATGCTCAAAAGGCTTTATAGACTACAACTTTTTCCACATATTCAGTTGGAACAGTAGTTCATTCATCAAGAAGGATCATTTGGGCAAACATTTCCAAAAGGTTAATCAAATACCAGAAAGAATATGATCTAGTCAGCCAGGTTTTCCTTAAAAATAGCTGAACTGTAATGCTTCGTAAGAGTCCTATGTTACTAGTATAATTGCAGCAGTATAGTCACATCCTCCCTAATGGTGCAGTAAACATATCTTCCCACCATCTGGAAGCCAACCCCCTTAACTCTTCAGAGGAGGTTCAGTCCTCCACAATGTGGGCTTCTGCACAGCAGTCAAGCGATTTGGTTTTGCTGAATAACACAGATTTTGAGTTTTTAATTAGCCAGTGTCCTCTCCGTGAAAGGAGACAGTACTGCAAATACAGTGGAAATCTACTCCATGAACAACCATAGCTTTACGGAGCAATGTATCATCCTTACTGTTAGGAAATGTCAATGATGTTGAAAGTCCTGCACTAAAAGTTGCCCTAATGAACTTCTGGCCTCCAAAACAACAACAATAACACAACAAATGTATCTCGCCATACACCAAGTCTATATCTGTTACAGTGGTAATGTATGAATAATTCAAAGGGAGTATATTTCTAACTCACTAGCACCGATAGGTGAATCTGCCTATCTGAGGCAGTTTGAAAGGTTAAAAAGCCATGGAACAGGAAGTGGTCACAATGCTTCACGCTGTGGGGATGGACTGACTTCCCCCGTACTTTGACCATTTACTACAACACAGCAAAGCAGAATTTTCCCTAACGGGGGAAAAAGCCTCAAGGCTGCAGAAAAGAGGGCAACGAAAATGTGTATAACGTGGTCTGTTCAGTAAAGCTGGCCATAACTATGAGGTCATCTAAATAGAGAAATATCTAATACCTTGATGCCTTACCACCAACCCTCTTTTCTTCTGTCTTCCTCTCGCTCCTACAACGAGGTGGATGTTTGGTGATAACTGCCTGACAAAGGGCCGGTACCATGGATTGAGCCGGGCAAATCAATACAGGTTTCAATATGCTGCTGTCATAGCGGGCAATCCTATGCAGCCTGTGCTCATAACACTACAATTACAATGCATAACCTTTGGCCTATTTCATATGCTAACATTTTAGAACCAGCACAATGTTTGTTTACTGAGGCGTTTAATTGGTTTGAATTTCGATAAGCAAAGATGCCACCAAAATGAAATGCGATCTGATAGAGGGAAATGGCAGTAATACACAGACTCACAGCGTTTAATACCAACAATAATAGATACTGAAATATAGTAAAATGTGCATGGACACAGTCAGCCAATCAGACAGGTTTGAAAAACATGATGATATTAATTAAAATCTAAATGGACAAAACCAGTTCCTCTACTACCATCCTCCCACGTGCCTCTTTCATTTTTTTTATCAGGTGTTTGTTATGGTAAATTGCTTCAGCCTTAAAAAAAGAAAAAAATCCTTCTAGAAAATTACCTTTCAAATCAGCATTCAATATGGCAACTTGTTCACTGTAAGCTTGTATGTGTAGAATCTGTTATGGAAATTAATATTATAGTCATAATATAATAGTGAAGTGTATTTGTTTATAAACTGGCTGATATAATAAATAAATACATACATAAATTAATAAAATAAGAAAGACCACAAAAGACAGAGTGTAGACCTTGATTACTGAGCAAACACCTTATCTATGTATGATGCCTTAAAGTGGAGGCTAATCGCAGCTGCCACTTTGGCAGTCACTGTGTAATAAAGCATCTCAAATTATTCACACCCCCTCTCCCCCCATTACCCCGCCCTAAAGAAAAGATGTCAGTTACTTTTCATCAACCAACAGGTTTTGAAAGTGCACAGTTTTTTAGTCATCCAAAGCAAAATATTATACTAGCTTGAATTGACTGATACGTGATGATTCAGAGGTACCTGTAACTGAATTCATCATCATGTTTTTTTTTGCTGGTGAAATCCAGTTTGAACACGTTTTTATACACGAAAACATGTAGTAGGCTATATAAGGCCCTTAGTGTAGTGTGCTCACATACTAACATTGAATGTTTAGCACTAAGTACAGCTGAGGATAATCAGAATGTAATTAGTTCTGCAGGTACAGTATGTGTTCATAAACCAAAGGCAATTCTGACCTTATGACCTGATGACGTATACGAGAATTTGACATTAAAGGTGCTGTAAGCGGAATGGTTCTTTTAGCTAACTTCTTGTCAGTTACTGCAGTTAGCAGTCCCCTCGCTCGTCCCTACGTCACCACATTAATGCACTGCGGTCTTCAAGCAGCAAGTTATCTAGCATCGTCTCAGATCCTTAAGTGTGATAAAACATGATAAAAACCATCAAGGCATTGGGAAGGATTTTTACCTGCTCCGCCATAATAGGCGCATAAACATTCACCCATCTGTTGCTCTGGCGTGCACCGTACATGGAGTGTATATACTATATATATGACTGAGACGAGTGTTGGTTTGTAGCGTTCTCTCTTCTGATTGGATAACAATTTCGGGATACTACAATAAGTTTATTCACCGATTACATGCAAAGCAGCTGACTGAGAGATCGGCTTTATGAAACGCGCACATTATGTAAGTGATCACTGTATGAATAAAGAGCGATTTTACACTTATATTAACATAAATAAACCGCTTACTTCACCTTTAATCCATCCAAAAGTCATTGATATTTAATTCTGGACCAAAAGACTGGACCAACTGATTGATTAACCAACATCACCACCCTTAGAGCCTGAATGTTCTTTTAAAATCAGGGCTGAAAATCCTTCTCCATGCTTCTTCTCTGTGCAGAATGTCAACAGGTTACAGGTTTTGATGTTCCAATTCTGGGTAACAGACTTAGTACGACATCATGCCACACTTCACATCAAGATGCGGTGTGCATTTGTGTTTCATTAACAAGTGAACAACAAACTCCAAACAAACAATTCAAGAGAGAAAAGAAACTGTGGATCAGTGCACCTAGAGACTTCATCAGAGGAGTGATGGAACGGTGTTTAGCACACAGACATTGGTATGCAAACCCAGGGGTGGAAGTCTATGTGTGTGCGTTACAAACCAGCCGGAGAATAGAGAAGCAGTGACATTGGCTTCAAGTGGACTTAATGCTGAATATTTCAGCTAGTCTTTTTACAGCGTAGAGAGGGGCTCCCCGGAGACTGGCGATGATGTGCTCTGATTTAGAATGGCGATACCTGTGCTTTCATATCAAGGTAAGTATGAGAAGCATTGATCTGAGAAAGAATCAATCTCACTTATAAAGTCTGTTAGTGTATTATTCATCAATGCATCTGTCAGTCTGTTTATGTAGCCTTATATCCGCTTATCAAAGGGTTGTTCCTGTCACTAATTGAAATCATCTTTAATTTTTCATTGGCTGTTGGCTTTCTTGCCTGGTGACCCCACTGATCAAGCAGGTGTCCCACATGGTTATGATAACCTTTGCTGAGGTTTAATTTCTCATTGGGAGGCTGAGCCATAACCTTCCTGAGCTCACCATGTAGACAACTTCATTGGTAAGGTAATGATAAAAAAGAAGGCAGAAGAGATAAAAGGCATTATTTCTGCTCACTGCACCTAGGTTTTCAGGTCTTGATGATCCAGCATCATGGTCTTTGGCATAAGATGGAACATGAATAATCCTGCAGATCTGACTGAATTGATTAATTATTGATTTCTTCCTATGAAAATAAAATGTGTAAAAAAGGAAAATTATTAAAAATATTTCACCTGTACTGATTGCACCTAAAATCATATTCATCTAGTTTAGACGTTGGCATGCAAGCAAAACCATGAGTGCCCTCAATTTCTTCCACAATGTTGTGGTTGTATTTCAAAAAATTATTTGTTGGACACAAAGAAATTGTTCTGATTCAGCAAACCCCAATCAGCTGCTACTTCAAGGAGCAGGTTCATACCTCCAAAACACTAATAATATGCTAATTATATTTGACCCGAGTGTGATTAACATGCCACGCCGCATACATATTAATTTAGTCCTCCTTGCTTAAAGGCGTTCTAACTAAGATATTTATTGACTGATAAAATTAAATGACCCTGATATATCAGCGGTGCTCGTTCTCTGCCAGCTGTTGATGTCGGGCTTTTAAACCTTATTTGTTTTGGAACAAAAACACCACTTCAGTCGTATACATTTTCATCTGCTCAGCGATGCCAGACTGTCCTGCAAGTGAATGACCTGCATAGCAACACATGTTCTCAAACTATAAAAAGAAACACACAGAATATATTTCACTGAGCTATATTACCTCTTTAATATCCAGTTCTCTAAAATTTAAATTATGATCAGCTATATTTACTCTGAAAATTAAATCCAGCAAATATCATGTATCCAATAAAGTGAGTAAGTTATACATTTTTAATCAATATCATTGAAAAAGAAAAAGAGGAACCAGTTGTGTGCAGCTCTTAATGACTAACCTTGTCAGTCAAACATACCTTTCTAATGTACTCTGATAGGCCTTTCACACCGCCGCAAAATCGGCGCTAGTTCTGGGCTAGTTCGGAGTTAGAGCCAGTGTTTTGGTTTCACACCGCCAGAAAGCCTGCTCCGGGCCGTAAAAACCGGTTCAACTCATACCCCAGGATTGAGCAGGGTTTGAAGTGAACTGCTTGCGCCAGCGGCCGGGGGAGGGATTATCCTGACCAACTAAAACCCCATGTTTAAAAACACCGCTACTACGAGACGTAAACATAACATAATTACCGAACGTAGCAATCAAATTGACCGGCGAGAATACGCTGTATGGGTCCTGTTTGGTTAAGAAAGCAAAGCGAGAGCTAACACGTGTAAAAATAAGACGTATTCGCCGCTGTTGTTGTGCTTAAAGCTAGCGGTAGCTTTAGCGTAGCCACAAGAGCAGCGGCGTCGGGCGACGTACACACACGTTTACAGTGACGTCATGACGTTGCTCTCTTGCCGGCTCCATGGCTGTCTCCGGTCGATGTGAAACCAACCGGTTCATAACTGGGATAAGGCTGTAACCAGTTTTGAACTGACCCCAACACCAGCCTGTAACTGACTCTTGGTTCATTTTGGTGTGATAGGCCTATGAGAGACATATACAAGCTCTAATTCAGAAGAGGATTGTTATGTGGGTTGAGCATTGTCACCAGCTGCATTATGCGGCACACTTGCAGGAGCAGCAACTCTTTCATGTGAGTGAATGCAGAGTAAAACGTTATTTAGATGCCATGGCAGTTAGCGATCAGAAAGGAAATTGCTTTTCCTATGAATGGTGCATATCAGGATCAATTAATGCAGCCGTGTCTTAATTAACTCGCAACAGAAGTGAATGCATAAACGTGTCTGGGGAACCTAGTGCACACAGAGTGATTTACTAGGCACAGGTAGAGAACTGATGCAATGAAAACAACTGAATTACGGATATATGACAACCAGTTTTCACCGAACAAGCAGATTGGTTAAAATAGATTTTCATCAGGAATTTATGTCTTCATGTAGCAAAACATTATTATTTCTGTTGTACAGTTTTCAGTAAAGACAATTTAAAAAAGCAAATGCGCAAATGCTTTTAATTGAAAGACCTGAATAGGAACTGTGAATGAGCTGCTGATGTGCCTCAATCACTTTATATATGTATGTTGATGGTGCTGATGATTTTTTAACAGGTATGTCTGTTGCTAAATACTTTTTTCCTTTTATTTTTTAAATAAATAAAAGGTCTGACAAAGTCCCTGTGGGGCACAACAACAGTGAATAGTGAGTCCTACTGTGCGTCCTGTATGCATCAAGTCCAACCTATTTTTTTCTGGCTCTTCATTGAGAAACAAAATCATACCTCATACACTTTAATTGACAACAATTGGGTTCAGATTGCTGGGCAGAAGCTCTGCCATATGGTGCACATGGTAAGTGAGAGTTTTGAACATGTTGCAGAGAATAGCAAAGCCTAATATGATCCATCGCAATCAGATCATTCAAGCTTAAAACAGGCAATGACACTCACACCTTAAAATGTTGAGACAGAAGCCTAGTGTAAGTGAACAGCGGAGGCAGTCCATGTTTTTGGATCTGATTCATACATTCATCCATTGTTTGATTGCGGTTTTACAGTGGAGCACTTTGAGTTGCCAATTTGTGTTTGAAATGTGCTGTACAAATAAAGTTGCCTTGCCTTGTCTTGAGCCTGCCTCTGTGACACCAGGCAGTTCCCCGGTCAGAGTGGGACTGGTCTTGGGCTCATGTTGCTGAGCTGATGCCCCCCCTGCCCACCTGCTCACAGTGTGCTCTCCAGAGGAAGGCCTCCCATTGATACTGCACACGCACCTCCATGATTTATGAGCCATCTGTCGCGTCTGATGTTCCCGTCGCCACAGACAGGATGTTCCCGGCTGGCATTCTGCACAGCTCTGCGTGGGCACTGCCTGGGCATGCAAAGGTCCACTGTAATTAAATTACTGCAAGCAGGAACAGAGTGCTCCCCCATAATGCAAAAAAACAACAAACATAGCTTCAAAACAAGAAACAGAAAAGGTTTATCAAAGTACATCTCTGTTTTATGTTGGCATACATTTCATTTCACACTATTCAATGGAGGGGTTACAACATTTCTTTTCTCATTCAAAGTTGATTTGGATTTATTATGAAAAACATCAACTAAACTTAACTCACTTATGTTACCAATAGTCAGACACAGACCTTTCTCTGCAGTTTTACTGCCAAGGAACCCAGGTGTTTCCTGCTACAGGCGGTAAGAGACGCATCAGCATGCACAACATGGCAGCTGAAGCAACACAGATTGGAGAACACAAACCCCAGAGAAAAGCAACCGCTGGTACTCAGTGCACTGAAACTGCAGCACTGCCGGCTCACTTTCTTTAACAGCTGTGGTTCTATCTGCCGGGGCACAATGTAACAAGGAAAGTACCGCCAATACAACTATTAATTAAATGAAAGTTCATCTTGAGCGACATCCGCAACAGTGGAAACAAGCATGGCTCATGTCTGTTAAACTGAGGTAGTCACAGGTGACAGCACCCACAGTCAGCAATCAAAGGCAACAACAACATTAACATGTGTAGTGGTCTGTTGGGCATCAGTCCTGTGTTGTGACATTCCAGCTGGTCCTGTCTGGTCCTTCTCGGTGATGCCGTGTGTTGACCTGTTGTATAACTGTCTTGCCTTGTCAGGTCCTGTCCTGCTGTGTTTGAAATTAACCTGGCTTGATCTCATCAGTGTGACTTTTACCTGCAAGCTTGACATATTTGCCTGTTTAGCAATTTTCTGTTTACATTAATTTAAATGGATTTATTTTTTTAAGAAAAAACTTGTTGAGATGTGACAGTTGTAATTTGCACATGTTTTGGGACTCCCTGACATAATGGGACTTTTTGGAGCCCTGGTACCAATTGTCCACTATATATAAACCATTTACTGAGCATAATTCACCGACTCAGGGGCACTGTGAGGGTCCTCCAAAATTTATTTGTATTTAATCAAAACTCAACCAAACAATTACACCAACATGTAACATTATTCATTATTATTATCCAGCATGAAAGGACAAAAAAAGCAGAAAGTGAAACAATGGGACTTGTGTCAAGGATTATACAGTATCTTTTCTTTCTACAGAATATTTTTTTTCAATCAAAAAACAGAAAGAAAGAAAAACACTAAGTGGTGGATTGCTTTCAGTGACAGTGGCTAACATCTGGCAGCCATGTAAACAGGCAGGAGATTGATAGGTCCACCTGTGCACAGTCAAAAGGAATTCTCCAAGGAACACCTTAGTTAGACTTCAACAGCTTTTCCTGTGAAACTAGCTGGCATGGCTCTAGATGTTCAGATTCGTTTTTTTCCCCATTGTGTTTGCCTTGTGGCTACATTTGCCATTAGCAATTTATTAGTGCTCTTTTAGCTGTTAACCTGCATGATAGTTTAACTGTCTCTGTTTTTAAATAGTCAGAGGGGATTTGTGGTTAACAAATGTCTCATGTTAGAAGTTCTTTTTTCACGTCATGTGGTATCCTTGATTATCCTTGATTCAGAAACCAAAAGGGAAACAATGAGGTGAAAGTCATTCAAAGAAAAAAAAAATCTAGGTGTGCCATTTTTAACATTTTAGCTGAATTTCACTGAAGATTTTTTTTCGTTTCGAAGTCACTTTTATGTGATGATGTGTGATGATGTACCAGTGTAGGTACCATATAATATCAATGGTGTAAATACTAATGAGATTAATATATTGGTTAGAGAAGGAAGATGAACACATTGTTCTGAGCTTGTCGTTACATGCATTTTAAATCTGACTTTTTGAGTTGTTGGTTCAACTCAGCAATACAACTATTGTTGCAGGCATATAAGGCAGAATTTGACAAGTGGATTTGAGGTACAACCCTCAGCATACCATGCATTCATTCTTCCATCAATCCATATCATATCGTTGTTGACTGTATGGTATAAAAAACAAGACATTTTAGCCGTGTACAAGGTTCAATATGCTCAAACAAATTGTCTCAGAGGCATTCATGGTGTTGTTCCAGGTTTTGCATTCATAAAATAAACATTTGAACAGTCAGGCACATAGTTATGCACAAGATAGGAAGAAAACGGGAGGGAAGTTCAAACAAGCTACTTTCTTGCCTCAGCACACATGGCCAATCACTGCATAAAACTGGATTTTCAGTTTTGGACAGTTACAAAATAAATACATTCAGATGATGCCTTACTACAATACATCACAATGGATTTATTTTGGTACAAAAACCTACGTAAGTAATGTATACATGTATATTCGCGTGTATGCAAGGTGTGGGCATCTAAATGTATAGTTGTGTTTTCTGCTGATTATATAATTGTTTATATCTACGTGATGTCCCTTTAAAACCTTCGGATTTCACTTGGTCGTCAATTCAACAGCAACAACAGAAGTTAGCTTGGTGAGACAGAGGAGACGACACATGATTCAATATACCTCTTCTCTGTGTCTCTTTGCTGTCAAGCCTGCGGCAATAGGAGAGGCTCCTGAGGAAACATCTGACATATCAAGGAGACAGTTTTCTCCATCTCACTATTCCACATATCCAAAACAAAACACACTGAGTTTCAATGACTACCCATAGTGCACCACAACTAGTGCACCAAAATAGCATTAGTCAGATGATAGTAATCAGCCTCCTTATGCTGGTGGTTTAAATATCAAACAATTATCTTTCTGGGTTGTTTTTTTTGGCATCAATGTGTATGAATGTTTGATCCGCTAGCACCAAAGAATATGGATGTGCTTCTGCAGGTTGCAATGAATATTATGGAAACTATGGGCAAACTGGGCGTAGGAAATACAATCTATAAAACTCTTTCCAACATGACCCAAATAAATAGTTATTTTTTTAAATGTAGGATACAAAAATAAATACCTTCTTCTTTTTTGTTTTACCTGACAGGGTAATAGTACAGTAACATGCAGCAAGAACATCTGTGAGCCTGCACTCTGTTTGAGGGGGAAGGTTTTGCAAGATGGATCAATATGTTGCCTGCATGCTGAGATAGTGGCACGGGAGACGAAGAACAAGGCTCTTCCCTTGAGGAATTGCCTGGAACCTGCTGCGTATGAACTTCAGTAATGTTTCAGATGAAACACCAACATTTAATTGACTCACAATATCTATGGAAACATCTTTATGCATGGAGATGCATAAACAGCAGAAGTGGGACATCCATAGTATACCCCTGAGATGGTGCGACACTGAACCCCTACACCTCTCCTTTGCCACAAACGTTGAACTATATCCACCCCCGTCTGAAAATGAAAGTCTGAAAGTTAATTATTTGGATGCCTCAAGCAATGTGTAGTGAACAAGAAATTATTCCTCTGTTCGAAACAGCTAGTGCGTTCTCCCATTTCTGTCACGATGCTTCACTCTAAATTTGATAGTCATTTTGGGTAAAAATGTATCCAAACTTACTCCCATTCCTCCCAAAAAAACTGTATTTCTAAATGTCCCAGATTTACTACAATAACTTGGTTGACATTGGCACATTTCCCTCTTCTACAATATATGTCTTCTTTTATTGATGGTGGTGAGTACAAGTGAATAGTCTGCTGATAAATGTTTTAGTTTTTTTTCTATAATTTTGGCCAGTATTGCAGGATTGACAATAAATAACACCAAACAAAATTATGGACAAAGAGACCCTTGTGTCTAATTTATGTTTTGTGACACATGTGAGCCAGGTTGCGCGGAGAAGATTTGACAAAGTACACATTATCCAGGTCAGCTGTCCAGGCAGTTATACCCCAAACGTATCCAATGTCAAGCTGTGCTGTCTGACCTGGACAATGTTCAGTCCTCTCTCTCGCCATGAACCTCACATCGATAAATCACTTCCTGTTTAGTGTGCTTCATCAACTGTCAAATATGTTCATAATGCGAACACGAACACACGCAGACCATAAAACCCCTGCAACAGGAGCAGTGCTATTAACATCAAAACTAAATGTGCTCCTTCACTTCACATCTAATTACTCCAATCAGTGAGAGGTGACATTTATGCACCTGTCAAATGCCATACAAATGAGACACACAGAGTTGTACATGCAAGTGCAAGACGGAGCACCGGTTGTATCTCTGCACACATGTTGTACTGACACTGACAGAAAAATTCCTTTGATGAAAGAAATATAAAGAGACACAAGGCCAGCCTGAGAGAGCGTACTTATGTAAACTAAAAGCTAGCATATTAGGCTCACAATGACAATGCTAAAAAGCGGGACAAAGATATAATGTTTAACATATTCACCATCTTAGTTTGTCATTTCAGCAAGCTAACACATGCTTATTACTTAGCATGAAGCACAAAGTACAGCTGATTCAATGCAAGTGCATGATTTCTGCAGACATTTAGTCTTGGACATTTATTCAATTAGTATGATAGTACGAATGAGACTCTTCAGTTACTGTACAGATCATAATAATTAATAGTTTAATGTATATATTTTCAGAGACAACGAAAATAGGTTAACGCCCCCAAAACCTCATATGCATACATAATTATATAAGAAGAGATGTAAAGGTCCTGAAGGATCCAAATTATGGAATGTTTTTACTGTGACATTGTTAAAAGTCACAATAAGCCCTCGAGGAACACATTTTTTCCGATGAGAATGAGGACAAGAGCTCCTAGAGCTCCAGTGCCCTCTGTAATAATCGTGGGGCGAAATTGAGGTTATATTTGCTCTAGGAGTTGGCAAATTAATGCAGACTGGGACCCACTCTAGCTTGTGTCCCCATTTTTCCTGTAGAATGTGGTGCCCCTAACCTCACCGCATCCACCCACTCAGATTCAACAAAAATACAGTGCATATTAATAATCACAGACAACTGCATGGAAAACAAAATATGTTGCTTGCACTCAAACACTTGCATTGGTACACATAGTCCATGTCATTCTCAGAATACACTAGCACGGCATAGGATGACACAGAATGAATAGATGTCTTACTGGGTGCAGAGTAGCGAGACATGTCAGTCTGTGCTGCAAATTTGATGATGTTCTTGGTTTTATTTAGCAAAGTGACTAAAATAACTCAGTGAACCCGCACAAGGTCTGAGAGGAAAGCTCCCTCCACTGATATAATTAGCTTGCATTTCTTTGTCGTGCTACACTGCACATGTGCGTGTACTCGCTTCATGGAAAAGGAAACCATTTTCTTTTAAATGCCACCGTCACAGCAGAAACAAACATCTAGCATTTCAGAAATCATGATTTTAATGACAAATAAACATCACATTTACTCTGTGTTTATCCTTGACATTTATTTCAGGAAAAATATCACTACTTATCCTGTTATTATTTCCAAGCATGTAAAATGCATATCAAAAGAAGAGATTTTTCACACATCCCTCAGCACTGAAAAACGAGGACAGTGTACTGTTTGTATGTACATCTGCTCAAGTGAATTGGTATATTTTGACCAAGAGAGAACATGAGAGCTGCAAGGTTTGACTTTTGTGGCAAGGGTATACTGAACATGAACAATGTGTGCTCAGTGGGCAGGAAAATTGATGACAGCATATATCTGGAGGCTGTATACCTGCAGTGTTAAAGATGTCACACTGCTACAGGGGACAGTTGAGCGCGGGTGATTAAAACAGAAAAGGACAAAGCATTGCTACTCAACAGCAGGCACTTTCAAAAACGATATTTTTGACAGCTGCACAAGCTCAACACATTTCACGGTGCTTCGTATCTTTCGATTTTTTGCTCTTGTTGCTTCCAAAACAGACTGGGTCTGCTGCCCTTGTAAAGAAAACCTTTCTCCAATTTTGGTTGCGTCACATTTTTTTGCCAAATAGGATCAGTGAGGGATTAGTTATGTGGGGAGAACAGAATCAGCAATCACAGTGACATGTTGACATCCTTTCACCTGGAGAGGATCTGAACTTGTGCATGTGCTGAGACAGATATCTCCTAGCCTCACCATCTGATACCCAGAATGCGCACCTGCAGAAATGTGGGAGACACCTGAGCTAGATTCAACTTTGTGGGCCATTTCTGTTCAATTTTAGTTTCCTCTCTACTGTTGCCCGAGGCACCTCTAGGTGGCACTGTGCAGCTGCTTGTAAAATGCCCCTCTAAACAGTCAGTGATACTGCGCTTCTGTCTTCGTGGCTCGTCTGTCTGGATTCACTGCTGTGTTTTGAGGGGCATTTGAATGCCTCATTTCACGCTCACGCTATCCCTCTTTTGTGGACTATTTTTGTTTTTTCAGAGACAATTTGTGCTAAGAGAGAATGGCAATTAGGTCAGTCAGCAGGTCAACAACAGGTGAGGCATTGTTCAGTGGGTATTCTCAGCCTGATCCACGGTGGCGCTCAGAAGTTTTTCCCTCTTGGATTTTGAAGCTTGATGTGATTTCTCAACACCACAACACTCAACTGCACACAAACTGACAGAGGCACTGAAAAGCTTAAGCTAAATAACCTTGGAGCAACCTCTGGCAAAACACCCAAAGCCGAGCTCCAAGTCTGGTCGAGGTCACCACATTACTTTAACAGGGGGTGGGATGCCATTCCTGAGCTGTTTTCACTTTCAACATTTTATCCCATTCAGCTTATTATACAGCTATCCAGATATGACCCACCTGGATACATTAGTCACCTCTCTGCAGCCCTTCTGTCCTGCTCTACATGCCAGACAAAGGACAAAAAGGAGCCGTGCAAGCAGAGTGAGGGGGAAGCCGGAGCAATCATATTATATCTCCTAGCTAAATTAATCATATAATGTCTCCGGTGCTTGTTAAGATTATGGGGTATGTATGAGTCTATTAAATGTTTGCTATTTTTTTTATAGCACAACATAGAACATATGCAGAGTTTTATAAACAAACTGGACAGCAGTAAATATATTGTGTATTTATTTAAATTATGTCTGGACAGTGTAGTTGGCTCCAATAACCTTCAAGTCAAAATCGAACTGTTTGCTCCTCTAGCTTTTCACTTATTAAAGCGAATTTAAAAATGGAAAGTAGAATTACACATGATGATTTTAAGACTGACAGCGGTGAAATGTAACTAATATTAGAATTTATACTCCACTGCTTCCATCCTACCGCTATATTAAGTTGTTACTTTGCAGAGTAAAATATCACATTACAAATGTAACGTATTAAAGTATCCATAGTGTTAAATGTGCTTTTGATACTTTGATTATTACTGATACTATACTTCTGTATTGTTGCCTTGGCAGGATCTTTCAACTAGATGTTCAAAATAGTTTTGTTTAGTTTTTTTGTGTTTCCCAAAATCAATGTTGTTTCCATCATCATCTAAATGCACATTTCAGGAACAGATATTAGAATATGAACAGAGCATGGTAAAAAAAAATAGTCACTATTTCAGGAACCATAACACGGTAGAATGTCTAACTGTACAAGTATAAATCAGTGCTAGCCAATGCTGAAATAACTTCACCTTGGCCTCCACTCTGACAAAGGTCATCAATCTCAGCTCCTACTTTTGCTTACATTGGCATTGCTGAGAGAACAGTAAAAAAAAAGCCAGAGTGGAGACTAATGTAAGTATAGAATGCCCTTCTCATGTGCCCCTGTCAATAACACCTATAAAGTTGAGTTTCCTGGAGTTCTATCTGACTAAATGAGGGAAGATAGCGTTTAATACGGGGGCTTGGCAACAGCTTTCATACTTTAAGATCCCACAAATCCATCTGCAGCAAAAGCAAGAGCAAAAAAAAATGTGGGTTGTTATTGTCAATTCCCACTGGAGCTGTGGCAGTACTAAGACTGCAGAGGATACTGATAAGACGGCAAAAGGGACTTTACACCTTATCTCCCTGGCACAGTCCTTGTTCACTCAGATTCCTTCCTTGCTTTCCTTCCTTGCTGCATGTGGGAAAAAAACAAAACAAAACAAAACAGATTTTTATTCTTTCTTTTTTAATGAATACAACCATTTCTTATTGTAAGAATACACACAATCCATTTAATACTGAGAGAGGGAACACTTTGTTTGACAATGATGATTAATAAAACACAGGAAAAGATTTCCTCGTTTGCATTATTTCTATTTTTTAATGATGTCTCTCAGTGCCCCCCCACGTCTTTTGAACGGGTACACACTCATTGCGGAATCAATTATCGGAGATCATAACCAAGTGTTTCTGCTGCTGATGATAAGAGCATCTGCATCTAGCTGGAAAATGGCAGAATAGACACCATATTTAGAAACGCATTCCGACATCATGGTAAAACAATCTGACTTTATTAAGGAAGACTAATAATGGTGTCCTTTGGATTTTACAGGCTTGTGCTGTGGGTCATTAAGCCCACCAGGATAAGAAGCTGGGGCTTGTGGGTAACAGCACAGCTGGGATGGTGACAATGACAAAGTTGGTGGTTGTAAACATAAGTAAGGTTCTCTTTCTGCCAGCTGATCTGAGTGCTTTGTCTCAGACATAGGATTTAATGGGGGTTATACAGGATCCATGCACACATGACAAGTCACCTTGCTGGAGACCTGAATTTGTCCGGCTCAGTGAGCTAGATGCACTCGCGACACAACAGGGACCTGCAGTCATATACACTGCACATCCTGCAGCTCTATTTTAGACAAAGGCAGTTTGAACAGCGTGCTATACTCGTATCCATAAGAAGCTTTTAACACAAGTGACTTTGTCCATCCAGACCCCCTATTGGATCACTGAGCTCTTACGTTCCCTGGGTCCACTCATGCTAATAATAAATGCACTTGCGGTACTCCAAGTCACTTTGAATCCACAAAATAGCATGTATCATATTTTGCATAGCATCTACTAAATACCCTGTCGCATAGAGAAAAGGGTTCAGAATCAATTGCTGCCGGCAACAGCATATCATTTCACTCCCTCTCAACATGCTGAAGATAAGAGCAAACAAGTGGGTCAAGCTGCGAAGAGATGACATTTTTGGGAGGCAGCCATCTTTCTGTCAGGATCAAAGTGAAGTGGCTGTGCCTTCTGCCCCTTGGGCTTTTCATCAACCACTCTTTAGGTCTCAAAGGAGATAATCCCAAAAGGTAGGTATTATATACAAGGTTGGCATTATGTACTCTAAGCCATTTCATTCCTTTGGCGTGATATTCTTTGAAAAGCCACACAGGAAGTTCAGAATTTAAAAAATCAGCACGTGATGTGATGTTGTTTATTTCAGTCTAAACTGACACTACAGGTAAACAATACCTGTGCTTTCATAATATCAAACATCATGCACAGAGTATCATGTTTAATAAAAGTCAATCCCTGCTGTGCATTCAAAACATCAAAAGTAACCCCGCCTTGGAACAATGCCATTGCTGTGCACTGTTTGGATGGTGTCAGTTGTGTGAAAGGGCTTCACCACGCTTTAGGCTTATTGAAATAAACATAGCAATAACTTCATGCCGAACGTAAGAGTTTACACTGCAAGGACTGCTGATATTCCTATCTACTCATTACAGATTTGAAATGTGATTGGCTGCTGCTTCCTTGAGGAATGTGTCTGAGACCTTCATTAGTTTCCCCCTATCTTTATCATTATAGAAGGCTATTGGGAGTTTATGAAAAACAGTTTTCAGGTGTGTATGCTTAATGAACTCCGTGAATAATCCTAATTGGATGGCAAATAGCTACCTGCAGCTCAATTTCCCTTCCTGGATAAAGACAATCTCCAGGAGGCGGTAAGCGCATATGTGCCTGTGTGAGCCATTCACCGACCCTTTCTCTCTGCGTTCTGAGTTCTAAACAATTATGCTGAGACAACAGCTATTACTGCCTGTTATCCTTTATGATTGGTTTTCACATACAATATGACTTGTTAATAACTGTGCTGAGGACATCAAAAGGACACCTGCCCCGTCCTATCAGCATCACTGTCAATGAACAGCAGTCCCTTCAGGAAAAAAAATAGGAAAGGGGAAAAAAAGATTTAACTGCATCATAGATGGCTTGAGGTAGCTGAGGACTAGAGGCAAACTTGTTCCTGTGTTGACTGACTACAGTGGCCAATGACACGTACTGACCCATTAAATAAATGCATTAACAGCAGCTTCTTGCTCATGCTCCACTTTGTGTCCATGAAGGAGGTTACTGTTAAATTAACTGATAAATAAGGTATGTTTGTACGAATTCAGTCATTGCTGCTTACAAATAGTATGTGTGTGTGTGTGTGTGTGTGTGTGTGTGTATGTGTGTGTGTGTGTGTGTGTGTGTGTGTGTTAATATTTTTTTTCTTATAGAGAGTTTTTGAGATAGAAACACACACTCACACACACACACACACACACACACACACACACATAGACACATAAACACAAAGCTGGGAGTGAACTCCATGTCCTGTTTTCCCTCTTAAAGCATTAGTTTAATAGTTAATAGTTACATTTTTTTACAGTTGTTCTCTTTCTTGCCAACAGTCATGAGAAGATTGAAGATTGTTTGTACAGTAAATATAAAACTTGAGCTATCAGCTCAAGCTTTATTCAAAAGTACCAAAATCTGCCTACCAGCACATTCAAAACCTTAGTTTGTTTCACTCGAAAAACAAAATTGTGAAACAAAAACAAAGTGTAAACAAATCCAGTTGTGGCTTTACAGATTGTTATGTGTACAAACTTCAGCTACTGCTCCTAGACAAAAAATAGGCCAAAACATAATCCCCGTACATCCACAACTCTGACCTCCGATCTGTGTGAGAGACATCAGTACATAGGGTCGGTAATTGTGGTCGACAGCAATCAGTTGATGTCCGTGATGCTCGTGCATTACTGCGATATTTAAGGTGACAGAGAATGTCAAACCTGGGCCTTTCCTTTAAATAGTAGCCTGTCTGTATAAGTATGTTTACACACTACCTGAATAATATAATGTATATATACTGTACATTGTCCTGAAAATGTTGCTTGAACAATGAGGCAATTTTAGGTAAACTACCCTGTTATTTGTCATTGTACAGTATATTACCCGGAAATGTGTCCCCAATGGGTTACGGTCTCAGGACATGCTTATGACTGTTCCTCAAGCTCGGACAGAGCAGGGTAAAAAGGCCTTTAAGTTTTTAACTGTGTACTACTGTCCATCTTTGCCAGGTCTCCTTAAGCTCAATGACACTAACCTGGTTAAATAAAGGATATAATAATAAGTGCATACCACAATGTCAAACACATGTCATTCAACAAGCATTATATTGTGTGATGAAGTCATCAAGATGATACAATTAGGGCTGTCCAGAATACAATTTGGGCTTCGAAGCTCCAGTGCTAAGTACCCTCTGATTACTAATTTGGGGGCGTCGATTGCCATGGCATCAAACAAAGCTTTGAAGCATTCGGGGACAGCCTTAAATAAAATAGTTCAGGAGTTCAATAGTTTACTAGTTTAAGCTAGCAGTAAGCAGTTGCCACACCATTATCCATGGCTAACTGGTTAGCCATGAGATTAAACTCCCCAAGTGTCAATTTAGAACAGGGTGTTAACTCTCAAGACTGGAGGCTGCGATCTCCAGCCGGTGACAGGGTGGAGAAAGTCTTTCTCTTGATTTCCCTGTTCTGCTTTTGAGCCACAAGCTTGACAGTTTATTGATCTCCCTCTCGTCTAATCAGTAGCCTTGTCACATTATAACAAAGGAGAGCCAAGTCAAAATGAAAGCAATTTACTTCAGCCTAGTGAAGATTGCAGGGCAGGGTATAGTAGTTTTCTCCCCCCTTCATAGACAATCTGATACAGGCAGTGGTGGAGCTCGGGCTGAAATCAAAACAATGTCTCAGCGTATTCAGCCTGGCAGGGTGAAGCTGGGGGCAAACAAACACTCCAGCCGAGTGTCCATCTTAGAGTCGCCCATGAATCCTGTTATTCAGTGGAACCCGGTTGTGAGGAGGAATGTGAAATGAGTCACAACACAAGACGGAATAAGGAGACATTCAAGGTTGTGATGGCACAAGATAACTGAAAAAATAAGTAATGCAATAAACAGCAACTCAATTTCAACTGAATTAACAAAATGTGTAAAGGATCAGAAACATCCATTGCAATGTCTCCATTTATCTCCAAACAAATCTTTATTTATGCCACTTACAAAATGGTGACTGCTTTACCGGGGATTAAGCATTATCATTATGTGAAGCGTCCCATGAGGTAATGAAGATATGCTGTTGTGGAGCATCTGCACAAGGTACCAATATAACAGTACTGTTAGAATCCACAGCAAAAATAAATAGGCTGGCGATTACCATTTAGATTGTGAAGCCTGGCCCTGCAGGCAAAGATACATGCACAAATAAGTAATTGAATTTGCACTTTCCCCCTGTATTGGAGAAGCAAACCTGTCTGGAAACAGCTATACTTCTCCATTCCAATGCGTCACGCTTTTGTCATTTTTCAGAGGCAATCATTTTAGTCCTACAGGCAATATAAATAATAACAAAAAGTCAATGTTTAGACTGAAGAGGCACTCTATCGCATCTTCATGCCAGTTCACTGATTTTGCACTCTTAGATGAAGTGGGTTTTCCAAATGAATGGGCCACTGAGGGCATACGATTACCCAAAGCAGCTCTAATATTTGGTGTGTGACAAACTGTTGCCTTTACGTGTTATTGCATTGAACCAACTGACCTTTTAGATCAGGTGTGCAGTATACTACTCTGTTTACTGACAGGCTCGCCAGTTTAGACGGGACATGGTTATAATGTAGTCTCTTGTAACATAAAATGATTTACTTTTTTTGTACAAGGTTGTATGTACAAGGTTGAGTTTCCAAAAGCATCAGAATGACATTGAAAGCAGTCGCTATGCAACCGAGGGAATTTGTGCCCTGCAGTGACCTAGCAGGTGACCAGGTCTTTCTGGCTCGGTAAGCAGAAATCCGGGGAAGTGAGCTGACAGTGCACCTTCAAAAGCATAAAAAAAAGCCTTCGACACAAAAATCTCCCTCCACAAAGACATCCTACATTAGTCTGTGCTCCCACATGTCATAAGCTCGGCCATTAATAGCATTCCCCTGTGCAAATGTTTGCAGTGCATCCCATTCATCACAGTCTAATACAAATGCCCTTTAAGGTCTTATTTTCAGTCTCGGGATTTAAAAGTGCTTTTGATTTTCGGTAGAGTGCCCTCGGGTTCCTCTGAAGTCGCTCGATACTCCTTTGGGTTCAGAGAGCAAATGTTCAGGGAATGCTGGGAACACAATAATGCTAGTGAGGTGAAATCGCTGAGCTGAATTAGAAAGAAATACAAGGTCTATTGGTCAAAGGCTTCTCTGTATGTGCTGCTGGGCTTGATGCAAACTGACATCAGAGAGAAGCTAAAGAGAATCAACTTGTAAATGCAGAGACTACCACATCAGCCGACAGTTGAATATAGTAAACATATAGGCTATAGAAATAGTGTATGCAATGTCAGAATTTTAAGTAAAAAGGTTAGTTGTTTGGCAAGAAACATAAAGATCACAGTGGTTTAAAATGTGTTGTTTTAAATTAACAGTTACATTTCTCAGATGATGTAATCAATACGGCATCTATCATGCTGGCAGGACTTGAACACACGTCTTGCCCCTGTTGGACTGAATGACATCATCAAAAAAGCGTTGTGATCTGGGTCAAAATATAAAAATCCAGCTCTGTTCACTGATCTCACAGGCCAGTTCAATATTCATAGGTAAATGTAATGCAGTCCAACACACTGGCACTGATGAATTGCATTATTAATAGTACAATGCTTATCTATCTATTTACATGGACGCCCTGATATGACCAGTGTGCCCTGCTTGCACTCAATGGCCTTTTCAGTTGAAGTAAAGGCTATTAAAAAAGCATACATTTTTTCTATGCATCTATCTACACATGCAAATTTCTCTCTGAATACTGCCATTACCATTGAACATCCATGTTCACCATGTATCTCTCCTCCCCTATGGCATCCGTGAGCCTTTATTTCTGTATACCCATGTGTTGTTACGTTCCTGGCAAGGCACAGAGGGTAATGAAGCATCTGCTCATTTGCCTGGGGGTCACATATAAGTACATCACTGCCACGCAATAAACATGAGCTGCCTTCACCTCTCCTCTTATCACAAAGCAGGGGCTCCTCCAGAGCTGTGGGTGCTGCACATCTGGTGAGGAAGACATGGAATGACTCCAAGAACACACACAATGTACAACAGTGTAGAGAAAGGAATATTGCACTACATATGCCTCTGAGTCCATTACAGTGGAAATAAATCCTCTTCAGGGTAAAAAACAAAACAAAACATAATAGTAATTTATTTTTACAAACTGTATTTTTTTCTCAAAGGTGGTTTGTGATATTTCAGACACAAATCCTTCAGCCAGATATGACTGGAAGATAGAAATATAATTATGGGATCGACCTCAGCTCTCCTAATCCATCTCTTTGGGATGGATTAGAACAAATGGAGGCTCCCTGTCGATAATTCCATGAAAAGATGGGAGTCACTGGACTGTGAATGGGTTTCCAAATCAAATGTAATGGAACAAGGGGCATGGGCTCAGGAGAGAGGTGAAGAATACAAGAGCAGGATGGGATTTTCTGCTCACCCCGTGTCACATCTATAAAAACCAAGGGGGTCAAGACTATAATGAGGGAAACACACGTCCATACAATGTTTACAACGCTGTGTTTCAGAGCTCTATTGAATACGGCTCATTATTCCAGAACTGTGGTAACATGATTTTGAGGGTCAAGGGGCTGACCTCAAGATTGATGGAAGAAAAACGGGAGAGTGAACTTCCTTTCATTCAAACATTCTAAATGTTCAAACCGACTCTATTAATCTGTGACTGATAAGGCTTTATACGTAAGTCCTGATGGCCTCCATCAGTTTGATCTCATTAGAGCTAGTGTAATTGACTGCTTGCATTAAACAATGACCAAGGCCCTTCGTTCTCTTCTGTTCCACAAATTAAACCAAAATGAATTGCTTTTCCAGCCCCTTCAAGTAGACCATGAATAACAGCAACAGAGAGAGTTGGTTGGGGATTAAAAAAGAGTTGAAAAAACAACCATCATCATTGAAACCTGTGTAACAGTAATTAAGAAAGTGGGCATTCATAAGGAAAACATTGTTTCAGATTGGGTGTCACTGGAGACGGATAGTGCAACCAACAGCTGTTGAAGAATTTCTTCGGGATCTAGTAAAGGAGCTGCATGTAAATTGTACTAGCATAGTTAGTAGGTGAAATAAAATCATCATGTCTTCCCCATCATGTCTGCATCAGATAGATTTTTTTCTTTGATTTTGGGCCTGGAGGCACAGAAATAATCATGGAAGTGTGCAGTAGGGAGTAACCAACTCAGCATTCCAAATTGTCATATTGCTTCTCAAATGACGCCTTGCATAAAACAACTTTTTATTTTAATGTATTCTAATTTGACTTTTTACTTTTATATATTCCTAAAATAATAATAATTTCCAGCTGTTGATGTTCTGCACTGCTCAGTAATATAGTAACGTTTTAACTCATGAGCCCAAATAGAGGGTTACTAAAAATGACTGCACTGATAAGGATGGGAGCATAAAATTCAGCTCTGCAACAATTTCACATCATTTGACATTTCATATCATTTGGTATGATATTATGGAGCCTGTGGCATTATCTTCAGTTCAATGCCTTTTCCAATTTGAAATACCCTGCCTTCCTGATTTTACCCTAATTTGTAAATGTCACTTTAGTAAAAGTGCTGGAAATAATTTGCAGTGGTGTGAAAAGAAAGATATAAAAACAGAAGGGGGAAAAATGAAGGGAGAGTTGGGGGGGAGGGGGGCAAGGGGAACGGTAAAAGAAATGCATCTCTGGGCTTGGTGATTTTAGTACTTGAAGATAACTTGGGGGATTGTGATTGTGGGTGGATACAATCTTCTTAACTGCTATGCTATGCTATGCTATGCTATGCTATGCTATGCTATGCTATGCTATGCTATGCTATGCTATGAAGAAATGCATTGTCACCAAGCTTAAACAAGACATTTTTTTCTTATTTCCAGTGAGAATTGAAATACTGACTTTTCATTTGACAGTAGGAATAGGTGGGTTTTTTGATACTGATACACAGAAAAACACAGAAAAACATGTTTTCTATTTCTACAGAACTCAGGTCCACTGCTTCACCAACCAGAAACCCTCAATACAGTACTTATGTTGGAAGTGCAGCAGGGAGACAGTCGTAGCATACCCTAATGCCTCTGTGAATCTCATTACAAGCAGAGGCAGAAATCCTGAATGAGCTGCCTCTTCTTGGTGATGTCGGGCAGAGGCGTGACCTTCCATTATTAGTCTATTGTCACAGGGTTTTTCAGTCAATGTGTCACACATACTCTCCTTCCCAATTCTCCACAGTCACAGCATGTCCCACAGGGTTTTACTTTGCCCTTCGTGTCTTAAACAGGGCTAGGGTTAGAACTGGCTATTATGCGGCACATAATTGCACTTCGTCATGCTGAAGATTGTCCCAGTAGGGAGAGTGGCAGCGAGGGGACGTTCTTTTTTCAAGGGGATATACCAGAGGAATAATATACGGTCATAACAAATCCATCTTTCGCTCCCCAGAGCGATGTTATGCATTCAAGCAAGAATGGGCTCCACAGCCATTTATTGTTTGTATGTGGTATCAGGTAGAAATAAGGGGCCTTGCAGTTCCTCAGTGGATAGCCCCTTTTACACAGAGATTGCGGCATATTGACGGAACAACATCACTCCAAAATGCCGGCTTTGCTTGCTTCTGTGTTATTTACACAGAACCAAGCAACGCCAGCCTGCTGGCGCATCAGTAGCGCCTTTTACACAGCGCTCCGGAATGAAAGAGGTGCTTGTAAACAGCGTCAGGTGTGACGTAAACATTTAGCGCCGCGCCGGTCAGCTGCTTTACAACAACAATACTGGCCGGTGAATTGAGAGCAGAAGTGCTGGAGCTTGCAGTAAGAGGGCTGTATTTTACTGTCCCCACGATGTGCCAGTTGATCTCGCTACGCGCTGAGTCCAACATCTCTGGGACACTGTTAACCAAACTGACAAAAATCACTCCGCTGCTCACTGCTTCACCTCTGTGTCTGTCTGTGTGTGTGTGTTTGTGTGACAGGTTGGTTGTGAGCGAGTCTCTTTGTGAGACAGACATAAACATACACACAGTGTGTGAAGTCACGTTACCGTAGGCAGAAATAAAGTGTGGATATACGCTCAGACTTAGGATAATAATAGCGGCGGCGGAATCCAGTCAAGACGATGTGAGTACGTTTGGCCGCATATTAAGACAGTAACTTCAGGCTGCAGCCCGCAATGTAAACGTTCCGCAGTAATTTTCTCCATGAATTGTGTTATTTATGTTGGGGGATAATGCTTTGTTAGCTAGATGGAACTCTTGTTAAACATATTGGCCGATTAGAATTATTATTTGTAGAGTGTGCGAGTCTTGAGTTGTGTTAGCAAAACAGTAGCTCTGTGGCTAACAGCTGAGCCCGAGCCTTCAGTCAGCTGAAGCAGACAGTCTAGCGGGGCGAGCAGACTATTCCACCGTTCCTTGGTCGTTCCTATTTACTGGCGTACTGAACTACGTTTTAGTTACATAAGAACCTAGAGCAAAAGAACCGTTCGCTATACTTTATCCCTTACTTAGCCTAGCCTAGCTTTCCCATTGTACAACTTCTCCTGGGCAGAAATAGACTCATACACTCTGCAAAATGAAGCGCGGGGTTTGGATTGAGCAACGGACCTTATGATCAGATAGATTATACGCCGTTCCTTTTATTTGGTGATTTTTACGGGACATCAGGCCGCCGTGGTTAATGTTAAACACACGTCCTTCAACTGCTAACATGGTCGCATGTTTAGAACGTAGACTATGGAACGTCAAACGCCCCCCAGTTCCGCATCAACAAGCTGGAGCATTTAAACAGAGAGGCGGAACTGATCGTGTCGGGAATCTTACTACCCCCCGAGGTAGTAAAATTCCCGGAACGATCACTCGCACCTTTCTTCCCTCGTTCCGCAACTGTCGCATTTATACAGCATGGCGGAGGGCCGAAAGGCCGGCATATTCCCGGCTTTCACTGGCTGTGTAAAAGGGGCTGATGATAATGGGTTGGAGAGCTCATTAGAGCTGCCCAATTGCCGGACAGTGATAGTGGAAAAATGTTGTCCTCAGGGCAAAAAGAAGTGATGGACAAAGGGAAGCAGCCTCACTTTGTCCCCATGGCAGCTCTCAGCAGCAAGTAAGGTTGACAGCAAAAGTCAAACGTCTGAGGAAGTGCAGGTTTGCTGACAGGTTAAAAGGTGGGATTTCCTATCCCTACATTCTGACTCAGTCTGATGCCTCAACTACTTTGTTTGGGTCTATATATATATATATATATATATATATATATATATATATATATATATGTAGGGGAGAACGGGGGAATCTGAGGCATCGGGTAATGTGAGCCACCCCCTGTATCTAGGCAACGGAAACATTTTTTGGTCATGTGAGATATATGTTTTCAAGCCCCTCTCATTTCCCCATGGCCCTGAAAGAGAGGACCTCATGGTGCTGTGGTAAGCATGTTTTTTCCCCAAAATAGGTATTTTGCATGTAAAAGTAATGTTGTGCCACAGCAAATGTATTCACGTAGAAAAACGTCTATCATACGTGTTGATGAACTACCAACATATAAAAACCATGTGATGATATTAGCTAAAGATTAGCCTGAAATGCTAAGAGAGGTAGTTTTTCTCAAATTGTGGTGGTGGGGGAAACTGAGCCAAATGCTGTGGGGGAAAGTGAGACACTGTCTCACTTTCCCCCACCATGAGGCACAAGTTAAGTTTAGTCTTAAACATATTTTAATGTAATGTTACATAACATATGTTTTATTTTAATGTCATACACATTGTAGAAAAGCCATCATGCCAAGGAAATACACCAGGAAGACGACCTGGGTCAACCACACGGAAAGAGCACCTTCTCATCTTTCCCTGTAACCTTCAGGGCTCAAATGTAGAGTAGGCCTAGTTGTAGAGTATGACAGGCTGATGTTATAATCCAGTTGGGTCTTCTCCTGTGTTCTGAGTCCCAGGCTGTTCTCGCTGGTTCTGATTTTCCTATGCTTTGACCCCCAGACACAAGCTGGCTCTAAGGGTCCTGTGTTCTGACCCCCAGACTGTGTTCTAATCTAACTGGTTCTATCTTTCATTTGAATCTTATTAAAACCTTTTGAATTATAATATGTTGTATTTGATTTTGTTCAGAGTTACTTTCAAGTGTTTAGAAAATTTGCTAAAATGTGTGGCTAGCTTTCAGGATTCTAACTGTTACAATATGTGTTGTTATGGTAGTTTCAGAGTGGAAAAAGTAAGTGGATCAGTTTACCCCCTTGATTTTTCTGGTCTGTCTCAGTTTACCCCACAGCTGGGGTAAAGTGAGCCACATGACAACTTTTTTTAAAACAATCATATTTTCACTGCCCTTTGTCTTGAAAGAAATCTGCTAATGCCAATTTCTATGAAACATCCCGAATTAATGGGAAATGTGTAAATTTTAGTGATAAATCATTTTAGCTCGCTTAGAGGGGAGCAAATGTAAAAAGTGGCTCAGATTACCCCGTTCTCCCCTATATATATATATATATATATATATATATATATATATATACAGTATATATATATATCACATAATGCTGTATTCTAAATGATTTACAAATTATACTGATAATAATTATCAGTTCAAATTGTTCATTGCTTACAATCAAAATGTTTCACATACTATAATGAATGTAATCTCTCTTGTACCTTTATTTTATGTTTATTTACTCTTTCCAGTGTTATCAATAGGACCAAAATTGCAAGCCAGGTTGATTAGAGATTGAATTGATTGTATTAGCACTGTTATGTACTACACATGCCTTCCACACATGGCATTCTGGGTTACTTGAGCCACCTCCTGAAAAGGCTCAAACTGGTAATAAAGTAAATATTCATGTCCATGGCGTGGGGTTGTTGAATTATTATTTCAGACTCTATCCTCAGACAATAACTCAAAAACCCAAACTAGGTAACTGTTCCCTTTGATTTAAAACTTAAAACACTGCCACTGAAAAACAGATTGAGGCATATTTCTGACATATTGAGGTTCATAGTGTTTGTCCAGATTATTGGTACCATTAATGAGGGATGTGATTATTAACATTAAAAACTATTACTTAAAAAGTAACTTGTTAAGGCCACAATCTCCATGTGATCAGTTTTCGGCCCATTTTAATCCATAATGTATAATTTTAAGAATGGATTTTGACAGCAGAAGGTGATGTAGCATGTTCGCCAACAGAGAACGATACGATGCTGGCATGCAGCAGCATCTCTCTTTAGGATAACAGATTGTAGGCTACACAGTTAATTTGGTTTTTGTGTCTTGATGGAAAGTTTCAGACAAAAACCATCAATATCATTTCTCACCATCAAACTCCCCACGTTGTAAAGCCAAAGCACAGCCTGGCCAATGACGTGGCCAACAGTTGCTTGTTAATGCTCATGCTTTTTGGCAGAGTAAGATATCAGTTAGCTACAAGAGAATTGATTGATGGATCTCTAATTAATGTCCTTGGTAAGCAGCAGATGCTCTCTCACAGATGCTAGAATCATATTTGACTTGTTCTTGAAGGCGGAGAACCATTGGTTCTAACATACTCGATAAGTATTCATTAGTAGTATATGAACAATTCATAAATGCTTTGTATTACCTCATAGTGTAGTTTTAAGCATTTGATATCTATAAAGTAAACAGTTTATTCTTGCATTTGAAGAATAAAAGTGATAACATTATAACCCCGTTTTAGTTGTCAACATGTTAATATAAATTAATTCATTAATCTTTTTAGACATTTATCAAAACAAGTCAACTGCAAAAATTGGTGTAGAAAGGGTGTACAAACAATTAACACGTCCCTAAACATTTTATAAATTCCCATTAATGTTCCTATATTTACCTGGGTCAAATCACAGCAGCAGCAGGCAGCTGAGATGCCCTTCCACCGAGCAATGTCCTCCAGCTCCTCCTGGGGGATCCTAACCCCAATTTTTTCCAAGGCAAGGTGAAATATGTAATTCTGCCGGCTGGTTGTGGGTCTGCCCTTTAGGATCTCCTCCCAGTTGGCTACTCCACAAGAATGTGACCATGATGCATCCCAATCAGATGGCTTAAAACACCTCAACTGACTCTTTCCAATGAAGGAGCAGACATGAAGCAGTTCTTTTCCAAGCTCATTCTGGATGTAAACACTCCTCTTTCCACGTTTATGAGTGAGATTGGACCTTCTAAGGAAACATATTAAGCAGGCTAGTACTGAATGTATGTTGCAATCGCAATACATCTCTACCCAGAGCTTGTGAACAAAGGTGATGGGTTGGAATGGAGATCAACTTGTAAATCAAAAGCTGTGCCATCATTATGAGCACCCTCAAAGACTAGAAAAGCTATCTTCTATACTGTAAGGAAAATCACTGTTTTACTGGATCCGACAGACAGAAAAAAGAAGGAGGGTGGTCCTCTCTTATACTTTGGGGGTCTAACCAAGGGGACACATTGATGTTAAAAAAATGCATCAAAGGGTGCATGTTTTACATTATGTCTGTAGTCATGTTAATGCATTTAAGTTGTGGATGAACTTTAAACATTCTATTTACACTCGAATCTCATATGAATCTGAGACAAATTATGAAAAAACTCTTAAACATATTAAATACATTTTATGAGAGCATGTTTAATTAACGCTTTCCTCAAAATCCACATTAGGAGCCCCAGTTAAAATATTTGACAATGTTTTATTTAATAAAGAATCATACTTGTATGAGGATCCCCGTCAATGCTCCACAGTTGGTTTTGTGTGACGCTGAACAGGTATGAGATAAGGGAGTGAGGCTGGTGTGCTTTTATTGCTCCTTCCCATTCATTTTTCTCAGAAGAACTTTCCACTGTCTACTTAATATACAAATAACTATTTAAATCAGTCTCTCTCTTATGACTGAAAAAAAATCATAGGCTTTGATGCTACATTCCTGTGAGAATAATATGTACAGTATATGTTTTTCATACTCCTTAGATTGGTTTAAATTAGCCGCATTATTTCTTTCCTGGTGATTTTTGCACCATTTATTTTTTTGTTTATTTTTTTATTGGTGGGGTGGAGGCATTATTCTTTATTCATTTATGTATTGGTTGTTAGATATATATTCAGTGCAGTATACTACTACATTACAATTGCAGGTAAATCATCAAAATTAATTGGTAAGTATTTTGGTAATCGATCAAACCTTTTTTCAACAACACAGTTCAGTTCAAGCTTATCCTTTCTCTAATATCTCTGGATATATTACAGCTTAACAACAAAAATAACTTCAACATGTCAGCTTGGGCTCTCTGGGCATAGACAAAACTGTTAAACAGGGAATGGGAAAATAATTAGATGCCGCCCTTAATTTCAGCATTCTCAACTATACAGTACACATATAAATTATAAAAATGTTATTTTAAACACATGCTAGTAGTACTAAAAAATAATACAATAAAAACAAGGAAAGCGTTGCCGTTGTAATTCACTCGTAGTCTCAGGATGGCTTGCTCTTCCCTTCTGCAGTCACACTAAATTACCATGGGCGCAAAAAAAAAACTTGTCTCGCTATCAAAATCTTTGAAATATTTCTTTTATTTGGAAATGAAGAGCAGGAAATGAGATGAAAATGCTGAATGCATGCAATCAGCTTGCACCACCATTTCTGGAAAATCACTGATGACTCAATAACAGCTTTTATCATAGGCCATTCAGCTGCTGCCTTCTTTCTGATGATCTGTGCTGATTTCCTCTTCACTGTGCCTGGCATTTTGTGTCCTAAGCCTTTGGCCGCTCCCAGCTTCTAGTCAGCTGGAGGTGTCTGCAGCTGCTCTGCCCTCTTCCCTTAGTCAGCCTGATAGCTATAGCTTCAAGTCACTTATGTCATTTGCTATTTCTTCCAAAAGTAAGACACTTAATCCTGTAACACTATGATTAATATCCTTTCACTGACTGAGCTTTGGACTAACCTTTGGGCTAATAACAACAGACTGACTCGGGAAATGGGCACAGGCTCACAATGTAAATCACAATAAACTGGAGTGTCAGTGGAGTAATGGAGTAATAGTGCTTACATATCAACTCGATGTTCTATTCCTTTTAGTTCAGAAGGGAATGTAAGTCACTCTGTAATGAGTGCTGCATGGTTAAATCCGAGCCAAGAACACTGTGGTGCGGCTTTTGGACATTATATTTCAAGTATGTGAACAATCTTCAGAATCATACATTTTATATACCAGCAGCTCAGAACATAGGCTATAAACCCCCGTCTACCAATAAAACAATGCCTAAAAATCCCTCAACCAACATGCAAAATTAACAGGCTAATGCCCAGTTCAATTTCATGGAACTGCACTTCTCCATGGCCCAAAATTAAGCAAACTTGAAAGATATCGTCATTATATCCCAAACATCAATATTCTATTTTTCCTCAGGCAGAGAAATCCTTACTTCCGAGAGTTTCTTTTAAAATAATATCCATTAGGAGAGACTACCCAGGCAATAAGTAAAGTGTTGGACGTGTGTGTGTGTGTGTGTGTGTGTCCGGCGTGTGTATGTGGCGAGTGTGGGCTTTTGTGCTGTGTATTTTCAAAAGTTAAGAAGTGTGGCACTGAGCCAAGGTGCCGTTGTAGCTGCTCCACCTCCCCGTCCTGAACACTCCACGGACGAGAGCCCAGAGACCGCATGATGGCAAGTTATAGAAGTCCAAATAAATAGAAGCTGCCAATCAGCACAGATTCTCACTCAACTGTACTATCAATTGCCCACAGAGCGGGACAGCAGAGCAGAAAGTGGTATGGTGTGTGTGTGTGTGTGTGTGTGTGTGTGTGTGTGTGTGTGTGTGTGTGTGTGTGTGTGTGTGTGTGTGTGTGTGTGTGTGTATTATAATGCCAAATGCATTCGTGGCAAACTGGTTGGAAAAGGATTGCGACCTATATGAACAGAGTAATTGCTGGCAAAATCGCTTTATGATTTCTAATTAGAGCCTCATCTCACATAATACATTCAAATTGTATTTTGCTGGTATTATTATAGATTATAAAGTGTTCTAAACATTATTGTTTTCGGATATACAAACGCACCAAACCATGACCTAAAAACCATGAATTTACACAACTGACAAATGAAATGGGAAAATGGGTGGAAAACAGATGAATGCAGAGATAGGAAGTGTGAGAAAAACAATAGGTTTCTTGAACATAAACAAACATGGAGCCTCTCTATTGAACACCCTGAATACAAATATGTACATGAAAAAGCATCATATGTCCTTTACTACTTTCCACCTTTAACCGCAGTTCTCTGCAGGACGAAACTACCAACACTAACTTCCTCCATCCATCTTTCAAGTCAAACGTAAGAAATATTTGATATCAAAAACAGATATTGGGTGGAGTACCGTATCACTTAAAAAGAATAGGCTTCTGTGTTTAGCTGAATGCTCTCCAGGCTGTGGATGTGTTGCATCAGGCTACATCTGTGAACCTGTTTTTTTTAAGTTGATAAAAACTTGATAGACCCAGTTCACATGTGTTGAAGCCAAATGCACCATCTACTTTATTGGTTATATTCTATGTTGAGGTTGTGTGATGAGAACAGGGAATATTCTCTATGAGTGACCCTTTTGTGAACACACTTTGAACCAGCTTTGAATAATTAGGCTGGATGTATTTGTTTTGAATATCTATGTTGTAATTTGTTAGATGGCAAACATTGAGCTAAATCCATCTTCTGTTTGTCTCATCTATCTCAACCCACCCTCCAATCCCTCTCCATCACCCATGCCTCTTTCTTATCTATCTACTCGCTTACCAAACCTTCTGCACATCCATCCTCTCATCCTCCCTCCTTTATTCTAGTCTGTGCATACCTCTCACATCTCTTACCCCTTCTTCCATTAATGTCTGGGGGACCAAGTAGGCTCAGGTAAAATAGGGATGTGAATATAAATGTAAATGTGGTCTGAATATGAAGATGTATTTGAGAACTCTGCTCTCTCTCTTGCTTCTGACAATCATGAACAAAACACTTCTCAGTAAAACTCTCTGGGAAAAACTTAATTTGCCAGTTGAGTAGAAGTAGCAGAAGGATGTTGAGCCCAACCTATAAATTGACTGGCCAATTATATCTTGTCATAGATATGTTGGTTCTGCTCCATGTCCTGGCCAATACCCAATAAGAATTTGCAGTACAGAAATGATCATTAATAAATAGTGAGCAAGTAATCATTCGTTATTTGTTTCATGTCATCTAGAGAAAAGATTCAGAGTCCATCAAATTAGTTTTTTCCTGTGTTATAATGTGTTCTGGGAGTCTCTTGCACCGTGATCATTAAATCATTATTGATATATTTCATTAAAAATTGATCAGTATGCAGATTTTATATATAGAAGCTAATGTATGCATTAGTTTAGTGATGGGTCCAGAAATCTGTTCTCAAGTAACTTAATACTTTACACTTGACAGTTAATTAGGAGTTTGCCAATGCATTGCAGTGTTACCAAAAAAAGACTGCAACTTGTGTTATCTTTTTTAATCAATAAATGACCTTACAAAAAGCAAATGACTCGAATTATTTGTCATGTTTGGTCAGTTATCACAGAGATTTCATATTATCCACCTGCAATGGCTTCATCACATACACTGTAGGACAAAAATATCTACTAAAGGTCAACGCGTCCACACATAGTACTGACAGGTTTTATGTTGAAAAAGGTGTTTGAAACTCACATCACGCTGCTCCATAGTAGACTGCATTCAGAAAAGGCAGCAGACAATGAATACCGCAGATGATTTTCAATTTCCATCAGCCAAGTATGAAATCATTGTGCTGTCAATATTGCCGGCCAAGTTAGAGTGAAGGAATAAACACTGTAGCTAAATCTTGTGTTTTGTTTGTGATACAAGGAATGGAACCTTCACCAGCCCCTTCCTGTATAGCTTAATCACAGAGATTAATTTAGAAGTCAATACTGGAACATGGATGGGTGGAGGACAACGCAGCGCGGGGGGAATAGGCATCAGAGTCGAATGTCTTTCAAATACTTTTCTATGCATGGGTTTGGCAATGTGCAAAGTAGAAAAGCCAGTATTTTGCGATTCGTACTGTGGTAACGTGGTACAAAGGAGGTAAGCAGAGGCCGCCAGTCCTTTTTAAATATGACGCGGGTGTTTCTGTTGCATGAGTGAAAGTTAATACTGTATCCCAAAACTCTGAAATATTTAAAGGATTGAAGAGCATTTTACAAATCGATGCTGAAGTTGAGGAAATATTGAGAGGATAGGAAATCTTAACATTACACTCTGAATGGGTTGTATTCAGAAAATATAAATGTAATGAATAACAAATGAATTGGGCCAGAGTTATTCAAAAACGAGAGTGTGTGTGGTGTTGTACATATGAGAGATATAGGGTGTACAGATGTGTACCTGGGCACATGACAGCAAGGAGACAGAGAGGCAGAAATATGGGAAGGGAAAGGGAGAGTCTCTGTGTGCAACCTTCTGTTAAGATTTGGCAATGGATGATTCGACTCATCCACTCCTATCTCGTTACTGTGACACTCCAGCCCATTAAATAGAATAGATTATTGATTTTGCTCTCTTCGCCCGCTCTGCCTGAGATTTTCCATCAGACTATCTGTGCGGTAAGAGAAATGCAGAGGAAAAGCACAAGCCATTATGTGCGCTGCCACACAATGCTGCATCACTTATATAAATGGGGAGGGTTACAAGAAAAATCTTGTCAAATCGCAGCAATGTGCTTCTCAGGAGGCTGAGTGTTGTCATGGTGCTAATGCAGAAATTAGAGTCCGAACCCCGAATGTGGCACATTGATTTGAATGAGAGCTGGGTTATTGCAAAAAAGGACATGCTGTTTTTGTATCGATTTTGCATCACAGAAAAGACAAGGTGAGTCTGCTTGATATTCTACAGTGGAAGCACTGAGAAAAACTCACTGTTCTTCATCAGACTTGGATATTGAGCGATGACATGACATCCCCAGGTACACCCATCTCAAGACTGTTCACTTGGCTCTGCTCTCCAACGAGAAGGAGAATTGATTTATTAGTCATATTCGACCGCACTCTTGTTCTTGTCACTGAATATTTTGTCATTGACACTGATGTACTTTCCATCCACGGAAACTAAAAATTGCTGTTGTGTTCAGTCAAGACCTCCATTGTTAAAAGCTAAAATGTGCCGAATGGGCATATTTCTTGCTTCAATGTTAATTGCTGATCAATCATTGATTAATCATTTCAGTAATGGCAGGTCCAAGCATTTCAACTTTGAGTATTTGATGTTTGACTTCCTCATATATGGAATAGAATTGAATTAGGGTTGCAAGACACAGTATTGACCTGATTTAATGTCAATAACTAACTTGATTAATCCGTTTGTCTACACAATGCCAGAACATAGTGAAGTAAATAATGAGCCAGATGTGACATGTTCATAGATGTATGTCATAAATGTGACATACAATTATTTGCTATGCAATATATATATACTGAATATATTTATATATATTTATTCAGTAATGTTTGCCAATAAATTAAATCATTATATAGAGGGAGATAAAGAGGTAAGCCTGTCTAATCTAAAACGATTATTTGCCTCTCAGTCCACTCCTGGAGCCAAACTCTTTCACCCTTGGCCCCCTGCATTGCATTCTCTACCTGTCTCTTCTTACTTCTCTCAGGCCATATACTTCCTCCCAATTCCCCAGACCTGCCGTCTTGGAGCCTTCCACCAGATGCCCACAGACTTTTCCACAACATTTCCTCACTCTCCTCATCTGTTCTCACTTCTCTCATCAGCCACTCACCACATATACCAGCCCTGATCCTTTGGTCCAGTGCCAGTTCATTTTATTTTCTATGTTCCTTCCTTCGAGCTTCTCAAGCCAACCAAACTGGGACCTTCCTTCTCTGCCTGTTAACTGTCTATAACTGCCTGCCTACTCACCTTGCAGTACCTGCCTGTAAGCGATTTACTGCAATAAATCACTGAACTGCACCAGTCTGCCTGTTCCGTCCATGTTTGGGTTTTTCTCCTGCCGCCAGCACTTCCCCCAATAACATTGTTGTCTGACTGGCTTTGAACAGTAATTAAACTCACGTATTTGAGCAGGAAGGTGAATTATTAAGAACTGGTTAATAGATTCCCTTATTACTAAGATGTAAGTGTGCATCAAGATCACGTAAACTCCCTTTTAAAAGGTTAAAATGCAAACCTATAATAAGGTTTAGTGTACATTTGTTTAATCAAATGTCTCCTTAAATGTGGAGTCGGTGATTCTGGATAATGCTTGTCGAAATCACTTTTCAAATCAGTGAATATCTCCTCATGAACTGCTGCCAGTCAGTACTGTGTACACGCTGAAAAAGAGTGGGTGTTGATACACAGACCATGCTCTGTATATAGGTATGTTAACAAAGGGTATGTTAACAGTACGGACAGGTAGCAAAACACGATTTTGCTAGCAAGCATTCTCCAGAATTGCTGACTGCACCTTTAAATCTGTTTTTAATGATGGTGCTTCCTAGATATGTGTTGATTAAGTCCTGAACTCATGGTGGTTTGCACAGAATAGCTGACATCTTGCCAAAAGTATACTACTGAGCCAAAAGCTGCTTTGGTGGAAATATGTATGTAAATGAGGTTCAAAACAAAATATATTCAAAAATGTTTACATTGTTTAGGTGCAAGCATTGGTCAGTGTCAGTGTGGCATTAGCATGCTGAGAAAGATATCTAGAAAGCAACGGGTGCGGTGCAGCAATAGCAAACAAGGACACACATTATCATTGATGTAAAGCACCTGAAATCGGGCCCAGCCAATAGTGGAATAAATAGCAGAGCCGCCATGACAGCAGCTTCACATGTGTACTTGGCAAAAAAGGCAATCAAGAGTTTGTTGATTGACAAAACGTTCTCTTTGAAACTGAATATTTGAAATGAAAACATCACATATTAACACTTGAGCTGTTTATTGGATGAAGAGCATACAGGTGACAAGTTCTACAGAAAATTCAAATTTGATTTTGTCTGACTCTCAAGTGCCTTTTATTGCAAGGAGCTGAATTGTATTTCCTGTATTTGTATAAACCATCCAGGGATGAAAATAAAGCTTAGTAAAATATTACTTACCAATTGTATGGTCAATAACATTTGTTACCAGCATTTTTAAAAATGGAACAGCAATTAATTTACTTTAGGTCCTCAACATCAACATGTCCAAAACAGGCTTGAACTTATTCCAACTGTTACTTGCTTTAAGTTCAAGTGGCACATACTGGAATGTGTGAAACTGACAATGGCCAAACAGCTGGGAAAATCTGCCTCCTGCTAACATGAATGAGTGAATGAATGTACTTGTGAGCATATTACGAGCCACAATGTGACGCTTTGCATTTCAAGCAGTGCTCTCTCTGTGTTTGGTCACATGAGCTTTAATGATATGTGTATATGTGGTATGTGTGTCATGGGGCAAGCTGGTTCCTAAAAAATAGTCATGCATTAAAATCAAAATTGTGAGGCATTTCAAAGTTCGCAATGAAAGACTGGTGAATCATAAGCCTACAATGTTAATAGAAAAAATCAATCCATCTTCAGTCCTAAATATGTGATTTTGTGTATCTGTGCACGTGTATTTGGCTATGTGGCTGCCTCTCTTTCACCACCAAAGCGCTACATTGGTGCAATTTAGGGCAGTTCTGAACTATTTTCAGATTTACAACCAAAACTGTCACCATGTTTGTCTGACAGTGCAGTCCGCAATCGCACAGTGTGTCATTTCTCTCAATACTGCTTTTGTATTTGTCAAACAGACCCACAGGCACATTTCTCCACATGACATGCAGTGATTTTTACTGTTGCATTCTTTTTGTTGCAGCAGTCAAAGCTAGGCTATCACCTGTATTCAGGTCCGTCAGACATTCCATCAAATGAGAGAAGTGCATAATTGATCAATGCCATTCATTAACCTGGCCAGTATTAATCAGCACACTCAAAGCACCCACTGAGCAGGTTGCCGCTGACAGCTGCGGTTAGCGGGTGGTTCTGCTCCTGTTTCATTGATGGAGACAACTGCAGTGTTGATTACCCATAATTAAAAAAACAGGATTCAAATTAATGGAACTCACCACTGACAGACGGATTTCTGCTCTCCCAAATTGGACTGCATTTCATTGACATTTTTAGGAGATTGGTTTTCTTATCTGTGTTACACGGTAGCCCTGTATGTTTTCGAATCCTGTGCAGTATGTTAGAATAATTCTGTAAATAAATAATGTTGTTTGACATTATAATTAATTGTAACACTAACATAATATTCGATAAATGTAAGATAAATGATATTGGTCTATTTTTTGCAAAACCAATAAATAACTTGGTGATCATTCTGTACCTTATCGCCCTTTTCTTGCTATCTTTTGTCTGACTTCTTTTGTGTCGACAGTGACACTTCTGTTGTAGATAGTCTCTGCGCATTTGTGACCTGATTTCTGTTCATTAGCTTTCACTTTCGCCTTCCTTCACCACTGTGACGGCGGACTCCTCTCCCTTCGCTGACTTGTCTGATAGGATTTAGTCTGCTCTATGCTGATGCAATCTGGGCAGCTCAGCAGCTGCGGTTCTGGCCTGTCTTCTGGTGATATAGCACGCCCCTTCGCCCTCAGTGGACACACAGCAACCAGTCAGCATTCTGTTGGTGTTATTGCCACTGTCATTACCCACAGATACAGAATTAAAGTGAGGACTACTGTCTGCTCACCTAAAGTCAACAGCAGAAGCTCTGTCAACAGTCTCTATCAGCTTTGCGGGACGTCTAAGCTCGAGAGAATTTAAGAAATGATAGTAATAAAAAATATTAGAAAACACTATATTTTTCAGTGACATTGAAAATAAATACGGCTTTGGGGCAGCTTTCGGGAGAGGTATGCTTGTGTGTGTTTGTGTGTGTGTGTGTGTGTGTGTGTGTGTGTGTGTGTGTGTGTGTGTGTGTGTGTGTGTGTGTGTGTGTGTGTGTGTGGGTGTGTGTGTGTGTGTGTGTGTGTGTTTGTTTGTTTAAAGAGAAAGGGAGAGAGAGTAAACTAGGAAGCAAGATGGAATGACTGGAGGAGGATAAGGTAGAAAAGGGAGAAATAGGGGATCATTATGCAAACCATCGTTTCCTGACCACGAGCAATTTCTGTACGACATGAATTGCAAAGTGTGAGGTGAGAGATTTTTCATGGCAGCATTTCACTTTTTCTCTTCTGTTCTACTGCCACTTCCAGGGGTTACAAACCAGACCTACAATTTTATCTTTTTTTCCCCAGTGCAAATCCCCTAAGGAAATCCTAAGGTCTGCTTCTGGCTTATAGTGAAATGCCACCAGTAGTGAGTGCTGTAGCCTCACATTCAGCTTCCAGGCATTACAGCCACAAAGCCCAGTAAAGCATCCCAGAGGCTTGGGATTGAGGAAATAATGTTAGCGACTCACACACTCCAATGCTACCAGTGAAAACTGTCAGGTCACATTTGTTGGTCAGTAATACGGGACCCCTGTTTGTACATCAGCTCTGTGTGTACCAAAGAGGTGAATATAATGTGTTTAAATGTGAACACAAGTCTCCATTTCAACATTTCCTTCTCCCAAAACACAACGTTTTTAACCTTTTTCCTGATATATCTTGACATTTCCCTGCCAGCCTTTTTAAAATTGGTTCATGTAAATATGAATGTTAAGTCTGTTTCTACCGTCTGAGAGCGGATGGCTTTTTTCGGAAATAGGAAATGCAAGTGTTTATCCAATTCATAACCCTGAGTGTCCCTTGTTGATTAAATGCCACATAATTAATGTGACATTATTATGTTTATTCAGATTAGGGTAGAATGGAGGAAAAATTGAATAAGCAATTCTGTATTCAGTTCAACAGTAATTGTGTTGGAATATAAATCAGTGCTGCATTTAATGCAATCAATTCAACATTCATTTGGCTTGAGGCTTTTTGAGGAACATACAGTTCAATCATTTATAACGGCAAATCAATGATTTAGCTTTTTGTGTTAGTTTACATATTGTATTGCTTTTCCCAATACGTTTCTTACATTAAATACTTTTGTTACAAGAAGGGTTATTCTTCTGAAGATCAATCAAAATATTGTTATGAAATATTATTACTTTTTCATCTGATTGAAGGGTTGGCTCATGCAGGTTTGTGGCTTCCACATTATGCTTGTGTTACGACAGCACTCGCTGTGTCCTGACAGGTTGACAAATGTCAGGGAAACGTAATGATTTAATGATGTGTTTTCTATCTAATTATTGCTGAGTGTCTAGAATTGGTTTAGAGGCCCTTCCTGATCATTTGTCAAACATGAAATACTTTACAAGCAGCCAGATAAGCAGCATTCATTAATACATGCCCTGCGGGCTTTGAGATATTACTTTTCAAACATAAACTATTTACAATGTATAAATACAAGCATTGGGAAGCTATTCTAAAAGCAACATTTGTCACTTACAATGTAATATATTTTTTTAGAGAAATTAAAATATCCCGTCTTTTCCATTCGACTGCAGAGTCACGGCCCTGGGAGGTAGTAGAGGAGTAGTAGGAGTAGAAGATCATACTTGTGAGCTTGTGTGTTAGTACGACCAGGTCTGAAGGTGAAGAATGGCTGCAACAGTTAAATTAAAGGTGGAGCCAGCGACTGTGGAGAATGCTTGTTGTCAAAATCACTTTTTTGTCCAAATCAATGGATATCTCCTCAGGATCAGCTACTTGTCCATTCTGGGTGTGCGCAGAAAGAAAATCCAGTGTTAATACACAGCGTAGGCTCTGTAAACGGGCAGGTTGCTCGCTACAGTTGGCCCCCTTTGTTTGCATACCCTTTGTTTGCATACCGGTTTACAGAGCCTAGGCTGTGTAATAACACCAGAAGTTTTTTTAGCACACAGTGTAGCGGATTGTGAGGAGATATTGTAGATAGTATATGATATGGATGTAGCATGCGGGCTGACCTCAGTTATTCCAACTGCATCCAATCGTCCTGACCTATGCGCGTTGCCATCTTGTCATATGTTTACTCATTTCATCTTACCGAAAAAGGGCATTGATGTGACGTTGGGTGGAGGGAGGCATACCAATCTATCTGACATATACCTCCGAGGCGAAGTGAGGGCCAACGGCAACAACCTGTCACTCAAGAGACCGGCCTCTAATTATTCATAGATTTTAACGTCCAATAGAATAAAAACTATACTGATAAATTCACCCCCCTCAGTGTTGTCATGGAGATATGACCTAAACATACAGACTAGAATGTCTTTTGTACCAGGACTTGAATAGGTTTAATAATGCTGTGAAAACGGATTATTTAACATGGGAGTCAATGAGAAATTGTTCTGTTTTCAAACATGCCCCTAGTGGCCACTCGGTGAACTGCAATGTGTGTCACTTCCACATTGGATGCTGGTAGAACTCGCTGTGGTTGGGGCTTGGGAGATATTCACTTTTTTTGACAAAAAGTGATTTTGACAGTAAGCCTTCTCATTAATCGCTCACTCCACCTTTAATAAAGATAAACAGGTACAGGTATAGAAGTAAATATCTCGCTCCCACAGAACATATCTTTTTATAGCACAACACCATCACCTTTTTTACACTAATGGAAGGTTTATTAAAACAAATACATTCAGCCATCTGATTGACTATGGCATGCATATCTATTACAACCTTAGAGTGGTCAAATTCCATAGAATGTTAAGCTTTTGTGTCTCCTTAATGAATACATTTTATCAGTTATTGGTTCCTTCAACTATCCTCATATTCAGCCCATTTTTCACATTATTGCTTTCATAAAAAATAAAAATTATAACTTCATAATTAATAAACAATTTAACCAAAGTTATGAAATCTTTAAAATTTCTTCTTCTCCCTGAAAATTCTTCCTAGAAACTCCATTCTAATGTCTAAATGTTCAGCTAATTCCAGACAACAATAATCCTATACAGTTTTTTCATAAAGTCCATAACTTCAAAGAAAATCAACTTTTTATTAAATTAATATTTCATGATTCGGTAACACTTTAGTTCGATAGTCCACAGTTGACACTCAACAAGCCATCAGTTGATACGCAGTTGCATGTCAACAGTGAATGAGTTTACATATCTCAACAGATAAGTAACATGAATTCAACTAACTGTAAGTTAACTATAAGTTGCACTATTAGTAGATGATTAGTTGATATTCAACAAAGCTTGTTCAACAGATAAAAAAACAAGGATTCAACTAACTGTCTGTTAACTATAGGTTGCACTATTAGTAGATGTTTAGTTGATATTCAACAGTGAGTAAGTTGATACATATTTAGAATGCATTCAACTGTCAGTAAACTATAAGTTGCATGTTTAGTAGATGTTGTTTTGTACACGTAGCATGCATTCAACTAACTGTCAGTTAACTATTAGTTGCATTATTAGTAGATGGTTAGTTGATATTTAACAGTGAGTTAGTTGATACTTAACAAAGCTTGTCATCAAATATGTAACATGCATTCAACTAAGTGTTAGTTAACTATACGATCATTTTATTTTGTTAATTTATTTTTACAAATACAGTCTGCAACAGACATTGTACTTTTTATTACATGTTCTTTACAAATATTCAACTATCAGTTGAGTGTCAACTTCTAGTAAGTTGACTATCAACTGCTGTTATCAACCAATTCTCAACTTACGTTTCATATGGATCAACTTTCCCCCACTCACAAGGAACACATCTAATGAATGAACATTCAACCCTCTGTTGATCATATATGTTCATTGTAAAATAAAGATGAGAATGTTTTATCAATCAATAGGCACCCTGTGTAGGTGACTACCTGTTGATTGTCATATGACTGTCGACAAACTATCAGTCAATATTCAACTTAGCATAAGTAGACAGGTCTTGGGACTGTCAAATTAAAGTGAAAACAGTTTAGTGTCTACACACTATTAACAGAGCAAAACAGAGAAAATAGTTGATTCTCAACAAACTATCAGTCGACGTTCAACTAAGCATTAGTAGAGAGGTCTTAGGACTGTCAAATTAAAGTGAAAACAGTTTAGTGTCTGTAGACACTCTACAAACTAGTAACAGTAGAAAATAGAGACAAGTTTTGCTCAACTGATGAGTAACACTGGATGACCCCAAAGTAAAGTTAAAAAATATATAGGCAGCATATCTGAACAGGAAAGAACATTTATTTGAAGTAAATTTAACTTTTTTCAGTAGTTACACAACATGTAGGTACACAGCAAGTACCATCAATACCTCTAAAAAAGACAATAAAACTAATGCATGTATTTATTTAGGTGTCACTTAGGCAATTGTTTAACGACAGATCGTCCAAAAATTGACATTCAAAAAGCTCAGTAAAGTGTACCATAACACCCAGTACCACTAGTTATGATACTGAGCAAACATATGTAATATATAACATCAGTTCTCATGAAACGCTTTGTTATGGTAAGAAAAAGATATATAATTTTGTTATGGACCAGAATATCTGAAGCTCCTAGTAGCTCGGGAGAAAATGGATTAACAGCAATGGTGAAACAAGACACACTGATTCAGCAGTTAGGTTTGACAAGTAAATGTAAAATACTTATTTTCTACTCTCTCTTCCTTGAAGTGTATGTCATTGTTGATTCTCAGTAAAACATAAAAAAAACACAACAGTGCAATTTTTTTCATTATGGACTCAAGATAAAACAACTTAATTATCACTCTCCTGTGACCAACCACTAGTTTAACCTGGTCCTGCCACTGTTATTTGAATGAGCACATTTGAATAATTTTTCGCTCTCTTTAGATCCAGTTGTTGGGTTACTAGCCACTCCAGGCCTGCTGTACTCCTCTTCAATTGAAGCAGTCGGGCTGAAGAATCCAGGAATCTTGTCCTATCACCCAGTTGATGAACATAGAAAGAAATGATCTGAGAATTACCACAAAATAGTTCAAATGCATTTTGATTTCCTTTATCTAAATCATTATAGCATTGTGGTTCCACATTAAAACACATAATGCTTTATATTGCTTTAATAAAATATATTTGGTACCCTAATCAAATAAAATTCTCACTGAACCTTGTACAGATTGAAATTATTTTTTAATTAAAGAAACATGTAATCTCTATGACCATTCTACACAACACCACATGCATAGACTCAGTTTTTGCTCACTTTAGACTGAAATAGCAATGTGCACTTTGAATGTGGAACATGCACACATTTATTCAAATACAGTTTAGTGTCTATAAACACACTTTATTTAGACAGATACTTGTGAAGCTAGGCAGCGCTAGGCTCATGCTAACGTTGCTAATATAGCTAGTGCGCTAGGCGCGGCGCTAATGCTAACGTGGCTATGCTAGCGGGAGGCCGCGTCGCTAATATATATGACATTATTCTTACATACACAAAAAGATATCTCACAAATACCTCAGTTAACTCACCAATTATTCCCTTTGGCCAATGGCAGCATACTTGTGACCACCACGGGTCTTTAGTGTGAAATGGATGGTTTGGTCAAGCTGGCTTTTAGCACATAGCTTTACTGTCCAGGCACACATCCATTTTTTAGCTGCCCAGGTCAGTAAAACGAGCCCTCTCTGTCTCGAAAAAGCCCTAACCACGCTGGGGCAGTTCAAGTGCTTGAAAAAGGTGGGTAATCGTAATGTCAATCATATTCGAAAATCCAGACTCCAAACATATTATCACCTTACCAAAGTTTAAATACATATTTATAGATGTATCTATGTTTTTTTATATAATTGTTAATATCAGCAATGGCTTTATAAACCTCTCAAGATTAGAGGACCTAAATAGGCCTACATAGAGTGGTGTGCAATACAATGAGAACGTATAGTGGTTACTGATAAATAACAACTATAACCTGTAGGACATTATTGATAATATTGTGAGCAGAAATTATATGAAAAAAATATATATTGATCTATCAATGTGTATTTTAAACTTTGGGAAGGTGAAAATATGTTTGGAGAGACTTTATTTAGGAAACATATTTAATTTTTAACTGTATCGACATTACGATTTCCCACTTTTTTCAAGCACTTGAACTCCCCCAGCTTGGTTGGTAAGGGCTGTTTAAGCGAGAGGTCTCGTTCTTTACTGGCAGCTAAAGAGAATGTTGTGTGTCTGGTCAGTAAAAGCAGCAGCTATATGCTAAAGACCGCTTGACCAACCAATCCATCTCACACTGAAGACCCGTGGTGGTCACAAGTATGCTGCCATTAGCCAAAGGGAATAATTGGTGAGTTAACTGAGGTATTTGTGAGATATCTTTTTGTGTATGTAAGAATAATGTCATATATATTAGCGACGCGGCCTCCCGCTAGCATAGCCACGTTAGCATTAGCGCCGCGCCTAGCGCACTAGCTATATTAGCAACGTTAGCATGAGCCTAGCGCTGCCTAGCTTCACAAGTATCTGTCTAAATAAAGTGTGTTTATAGACACTAAACTGTATTTGAATAAATGTGTGCATGTTCCACATTCAAAGTGCACATTGCTATTTCAGTCTAAAGTGAGCAAAAACTGAGTCTATGCATGTGGTGTTGTGTAGAATGGTCATAGAGATTACATGTTTCTTTAATTAAAAAATAATTTCAATCTGTACAAGGTTCAGTGAGAATTTTATTTGATTAGGGTACCAAATATATTTTATTAAAGCAATATAAAGCATTATGTGTTTTAATGTGGAACCACAATGCTATAATGATTTAGATAAAGGAAATCAAAATGCATTTGAACTATTTTGTGGTAATTCTCAGATCATTTCTTTCTATGTTCATCAACTGGGTGATAGGACAAGATTCCTGGATTCTTCAGCCCGACTGCTTCAATTGAAGAGGAGTACAGCAGGCCTGGAGTGGCTAGTAACCCAACAACTGGATCTAAAGAGAGCGAAAAATTATTCAAATGTGCTCATTCAAATAACAGTGGCAGGACCAGGTTAAACTAGTGGTTGGTCACAGGAGAGTGATAATTAAGTTGTTTTATCTTGAGTCCATAATGAAAAAAATTGCACTGTTGTGTTTTTTTTATGTTTTACTGAGAATCAACAATGACATACACTTCAAGGAAGAGAGAGTAGAAAATAAGTATTTTACATTTACTTGTCAAACCTAACTGCTGAATCAGTGTGTCTTGTTTCACCATTGCTGTTAATCCATTTTCTCCCGAGCTACTAGGAGCTTCAGATATTCTGGTCCATAACAAAATTATATATCTTTTTCTTACCATAACAAAGCGTTTCATGAGAACTGATGTTATATATTACATATGTTTGCTCAGTATCATAACTAGTGGTACTGGGTGTTATGGTACACTTTACTGAGCTTTTTGAATGTCAATTTTTGGACGATCTGTCGTTAAACAATTGCCTAAGTGACACCTAAATAAATACATGCATTAGTTTTATTGTCTTTTTTAGAGGTATTGATGGTACTTGCTGTGTACCTACATGTTGTGTAACTACTGAAAAAAGTTAAATTTACTTCAAATAAATGTTCTTTCCTGTTCAGATATGCTGCCTATATATTTTTTAACTTTACTTTGGGGTCATCCAGTGTTACTCATCAGTTGAGCAAAACTTGTCTCTATTTTCTACTGTTACTAGTTTGTAGAGTGTCTACAGACACTAAACTGTTTTCACTTTAATTTGACAGTCCTAAGACCTCTCTACTAATGCTTAGTTGAACGTCGACTGATAGTTTGTTGAGAATCAACTATTTTCTCTGTTTTGCTCTGTTAATAGTGTGTAGACACTAAACTGTTTTCACTTTAATTTGACAGTCCCAAGACCTGTCTACGTATGCTAAGTTGAATATTGACTGATAGTTTGTCGACAGTCATATGACAATCAACAGGTAGTCACCTACACAGGGTGCCTATTGATTGATAAAACATTCTCATCTTTATTTTACAATGAACATATATGATCAACAGAGGGTTGAATGTTCATTCATTAGATGTGTTCCTTGTGAGTGGGGGAAAGTTGATCCATATGAAACGTAAGTTGAGAATTGGTTGATAACAGCAGTTGATAGTCAACTTACTAGAAGTTGACACTCAACTGATAGTTGAATATTTGTAAAGAACATGTAATAAAAAGTACAATGTCTGTTGCAGACTGTATTTGTAAAAATAAATTAACAAAATAAAATGATCGTATAGTTAACTAACACTTAGTTGAATGCATGTTACATATTTGATGACAAGCTTTGTTAAGTATCAACTAACTCACTGTTAAATATCAACTAACCATCTACTAATAATGCAACTAATAGTTAACTGACAGTTAGTTGAATGCATGCTACGTGTACAAAACAACATCTACTAAACATGCAACTTATAGTTTACTGACAGTTGAATGCATTCTAAATATGTATCAACTTACTCACTGTTGAATATCAACTAAACATCTACTAATAGTGCAACCTATAGTTAACAGACAGTTAGTTGAATCCTTGTTTTTTTATCTGTTGAACAAGCTTTGTTGAATATCAACTAATCATCTACTAATAGTGCAACTTATAGTTAACTTACAGTTAGTTGAATTCATGTTACTTATCTGTTGAGATATGTAAACTCATTCACTGTTGACATGCAACTGCGTATCAACTGATGGCTTGTTGAGTGTCAACTGTGGACTATCGAACTAAAGTGTTACCCATGATTCCTCCTACTCGTTCATATTTTCATCGTAGAAACTCCATTCAAAGTTTTTCAAGTTCGTCTTGCACAGGAGCACATTTCCATAATTCACTATTGTTTCATAAAATTCATAACTTCAGAGATAATTAAGGATTTATTACACCAGAAATCCTCCTCCAGAATGAATGGGGAAATCGGCAAAACGCTAAGCGTTTTGCAATGATTTCAAACACTTCCAACTCACTGATAATTCATCCTACAAAGTTAATTTCTTCGACAAACGGTTCAGCTATCTTTCGTCTTTCATTGTTAAAATTCAACCTTTTAAAAAAAATGCATAGTTTTCAAATTAATCGGCCATGTTTGACGCATGTAACATCAATTTTGAGTGATATTTAGAGTGTAGGCCTCAACTGTCAAGAGTGGAGAAGAGGGGAAAAAATATACACCAGACACTCTCTCCCTCGCTGTCACTCACAAAAACCTAACTCCTCATGGATACTTTTATTATCAGAATTTAGGTATTTTGTTTACGGTCGCAGAAATGTTTCTTTGGAGGCAAATGGACATACATATTGGGAGCTGGGAGCTTCTAAGCGGAAAAAAGTCATACTAAACGAGGCCTCCTGCCTCATCCACTCTCTTGTTAAATGAGATTCTACATTCCACGACAGAAAATCTAAACAAAAATTGCTCTCAACTCGAAAGTTTTTACATAAAGAAACACATTTGACACTGACTCTTCATCTATGTCTTCTGGTTCTCACGGTAACTTAATTTAATTTTTCAGTTACACGGTTTGCGAGTAAGAAGAAGTAGTTCGGAGTTATTTATCTCGGATAAATTCTCTGTGTGCGTACCTACAATCACCACATCTGCGCCCACTTAATGGGCAATCAATTCTTTTTTGCTAACTTCTGACTCAATCTTTATATGGGGATGTAGTGTAGTGGTTAAAGCTTAGGGCTCATAACCTATAGATTGAAGGTACGAGACGACCCTGGAGCAAAACATTTTTAGAATGTAGAGTGCAGGTAAACTTTGCACACATGTCAATCATGACTCAAAGATGACCTCATATGATTGTAGAGAAACAAAGATTGGCGGTTCAAATCTCGGTTAACGCAAAATTTTAGACTTACACAGATTTTCTTCTATTTTTGCACAGATGTTGATTATGACTCAATTATGACCTCAGATGAGTTTAGAGGTCAAATTTCAAGGTCATAATTCATTCATAATTTCAGCTAGAAAGTCCATTCAAACTTCAAAATATTCCAAATTTTTATACATTATATTATTCAACCATTCTGTTCATTCAGATATATTCATCCTTCGTTCTTCATTAACATTCAGCAGTGAAGCTCATTCAGCATAAGCTTCAGCTCAGCAGCGCAGCATTCACACCGCAATTTCTTCAGGAATTGTATTTCTAGTTGATTATTAAGTCTGTGATTAACACATTATATTGTTACGAGTGTCAAGGGACTTACATTTGTGTTTCCATTTATATTGATTTTTTTCATTTGATGCGAAATCTCCAGTTAAAAAAATGTACTGTTGAAAATATGGAGCCACACATAGGGACATATGGTGTGTAAAATAATCATAAAGCTGCACCAAGGTGGATCTATGAAAATCATTTCCATCTCTGTAAAACAAGATGAGACAGCAGGCCAACCACACTTCAGTAGTGTTGAAGCTAATATATGCAAATTCAACCCAGAACAGCCTTCAAGCTCTATCTCTGGGCAAGTGTGTGTGAGGGGGGGGGGTGTTCGTGACCTTGATGAGATCACCATTGCCTGCTCGCAAATTCCAATCTCTTTCCCAGCACAAGTGATCATTTTCAGCCAGAAAAAATGTATTTGATGCCAAGGGGAAACAACTGTTTACTATTCTCATTTAATGATGTCTCCAAAACAAGGTCCCGGTCAACCATGCTTGAAAAGAAAAAGGTGATTACTGGCTTTTTGGGGCAATAACATGGCTATTTACAGTTAAATGAAATGACAAGTAACACTGTGGAGCAAATGTTAAGTAATTAGGATACCGATGTTTTATTGTTATTCATTAATGTCTCTCTTTTGGCCAACATGACCCTTTAAACATTTATTTGATTATAGACCAATAAAAACTCAAGATTGATCGAGTTGATTCATGTTGTATAAACTGTATCACTGTACTTCATTAGCACATGATAAAAAAAATACTACATACATACTTTACCTGCATATCGTCAGCGCCTAACAAAAAAAGCATTTATATTCCCATTCCTCATTTAACAATTATGAAAATAAGCTGAACACATCACAAGGCATTTTTAAAGCTATATCTTAGTGGGGTGTCTTGTTCTTTTATTTTCTACAAAGTGTTTACACCCACACTTATGTTCTAACATAGGTTTGATGACTCAGCGCTCACAAATACCGACAAATAAAATGCATAATGGATTGAACTCGCAGCAAGATTGTGGTATGGAATTACATATTCGCCATTGTCTGATCATAGTGAGTTAGCTGTCAAGCTGAAAAAGCACAATTCTTAAATCACATTAAAACTGATGTTCAAGCTTGCAACACAAATGAAAAAAATGCCCTGTTCACTGTGCTCTCTTCTTAAGTCTTTAAATTGCAATATGCCTTATTTATTCCTATTGGCTTAATTATTTTTTGTTTAACACAAATGGAAATATCTAGCTACTTTCTCTCCATTTACCAGCAGTTTTGTCAACAAATATTATGAATGCACCAATGGTATGTTATAAAACAATTTACATTGTGCTCTTCAAATATGAATTATAGTGTATACCATACAACTGTTTATAGCAAACAGTATAATGAAGCACAATAGAAACATGTATGTTTCTACTTTCTATAAAAACTCCATATGTAGCAGCCATATCCGTGGCAGATGCTCCCTAGAGCTGCAACACAATGTGCTCTGGTGGTTGGTCTAAATTCCCTCTCATCACATCTCCCCTCCCTTTCTGCCTGCCTCTTCATTGACAGTCAAGTCACATTCGAAACAATCCTCAGGCAATAATTGCCATAAACAAAAAAAAACTGTTTATCTGGTCGGAACAGCAGTCGCAATGAATACACTCTACCGTGGGGAGTGAGGGGGAAAACGTGAAAGAATAAAACCTTGATATTTCATACAAAAGAATGAAATCAATTTGAACCAAATACATATCTCCCTTTTCTCTGCCTCTGTTTAGTTTCTTTGATGCTTTGGGTAAAAAAAATGGTTCCTTCAGGCAGCACACAGGCAGTATACAGGCAGCACACCCTGTCTGGTTGATAATTATAGATTAGCTTGGCACTGGCATTATCATTACCTGGGTAAACTGTTTCCTAATTATTCAAAGAGAGATAGGAGCCTGGTACTGCACCTGATATGGTGCGAACAAATTTATTTTTATTTTTTTATACTTTATTGTAGGATCATATAGTATTTTGGTGAGTTATTTTTACATTTACATTATCCTACAAACAATTTTTTTTTATACATGTAAACAATATAAATAAATGAATAAGTAAATAAATAAACAAAAACAACAAAATACAGTAATGATAAATAATATATATATATATATATATATATATATATATATATATATATATATATATATATATATATATACATATACACACACACACATACATACATATATATATATACATACACACACATATATACATATATATATATATATATATATATATATATATATATATATATATATATATATATATATATATATATATATATATATATATATATATATATGTACTGGCGGGTGTATTGCAGCCACACAACAGCCAGTATAGGCATGATGTTGTTGGTTACTAGTCTTGTGGCATCTGTTATCCAAAACTGCAGTCATACAGTTCAGGAAAGCCCACTCTTTCTACGCTTTTTCTTTGTCTTTTTCTTCTTTTTCAGAGGGTACATGAACACATAGCGACGTACCAGCATGATTGCAGTCCAGCCATTTCCTCCCAAAGTCTCAGTCAATGAAAACTGCACATGGTTCTTTTTTTGTTTAACAACTGGAACAGTCTTGGGTCCGGCCAGAGTTCCGCATGTTCCAATGTCATTTTATCATTAACAGTGACGCCAATTGTAGTAGCCGAATGTTCCCCATGGCTTGACAAAGACAGAGGCATCAGACTGGACTCTTTAAATCAGTGCTCCAAGTTTATTGCAGGAGTTTCCAGAGGACATTACAGAGGACTTGGTGGTAGCATCGAAGCAGCAGTGAGCATGGGGGCTTTCCCCCGAAGCTAGCTGCATACGCCTGTGTCTTATATCAAAACCTTGGCATGCTGGTTCTCCTAAAATAGGCATATCACAGGTCCCAGCATCGGATGACGTTTATCTATTAAAAGGTTGTTTTCGTCTCTCACAGTGACCTCTAACATTTAAAGGCCTTTGCTCAGAAACTCTGGTATTAACCATTCAAAATCCACCACAATAACGCAGACCATTCACATGTTTTCTACTTTTGCCCATCACTAAAGACCTTCTGGCAACTGATTGCAAATTCTATTATGAAAATTTTCCAAATTAACCAGGTACCTGAACCAAAATGTTTAATTTTAGGTGTAACACCGGCTGAACTCATATCAGAAAGAGACAAATACTTCTTTAGGATACTTAGGATAGCAGCATTAAAACAGATAACAAGGAACTGGCTAAAACCTAGTCCACCATCTTTTAAAAACTGGGAGTCAAACATTTTCTTATTGTGGTAGGTGAGGCCCCTGATAGTCCATAATGTGGCAATGTTTTATCTTGTGACCCTAATTTGTATATGAAGGGGTTGTACTGAGCTATGGCTAGTCCACTCTTAGACACAGATGGGGTTATTAGGCTAAATGACAGGTACCTACGATGATTGGTGTTTACCAATGGTTGAGGATAATTGTTAATGGATCGCTGTGTCATACTTTGGTACAACAATTAACAGGTGCGCCGAGATCGATTTACGACATTTGGCAGTGCCACGTGGTATGGCAGTAGTCGCCGTGACACTGCCAAATGTCGGAAAACGATCTCGGCGTCTCTCACAATTAAACAGCAGTGGCCTTTTCAATGCAGTGAGTCAAAATGAGTGCTTACTAAAAAAACTGTAGTGTTAAACTTATGTATAATGTTATATGATAATATTCATTGATATTGAAAATGTATCTGAAAGCCGTAAATATACGGCGCGTTACCTTACTGCTGCCTCTCTCGGACTTTTCTCGGACACACATGCAACGTCTCAGCAGTTGCTGCTGCTGCAGCGCTGCTTCTAAAAGCCCTATCTTTCTACATTTTTTCATAGATAATTCCCATTAAAAATGAAGTTCTTTCATGTCATCTATGATGCATATGATTTATATTGAGTCTGGACAGTAATCCGTGCACCCCATTGCCATTTTTTTTCTTTTTTTTTGCCATATTTTCGCTTGTTGGAAGTTTTATTTTGAAGGGGACACACCAGGAAATGGTGAAACTACAGCGAAAGATGCCAGTATGAAGTCAATGCGACTCTCAGCAGAGTATTTAAAAAATCACTTTACTGAATACGGGAGAGAGAGAGGGGGGTGTGGTCGGGGAAGAAGAAGGCCGTAGACACAGATAGAGCAACGGAAAACTGTTGCGCTCATCATGATCTTTTTTATTTCTTCACTATATTGGATCTCTATATGTGTCATTTATCCAAAAATGAAATGCCAGAACTAATTGAAAATTAGGTTTTAAATCCCTCGGATTTTGATTGCACAATTAAATCGTGAAATAAAGGGATTATTCGCGTATACGACTGAGGGATGTTTTATTTTGAAATAAACACACCGGATAAACGTGTAACTAGAGTGAATGCTGCTGGTTTGACTGTCAGCAGAGTATTTCTCTATCAGTTAAAGCACAGAGACGCGAGAGAGACGCGCTGCTCTCAGAAAAAAATAGGCGAGCCTCCTGAGGTGAAGGGGAGCGTCGCTGCAGACGTGCCTCCGACGCGCCTCAGCAGTGCGTCTGAGGTTGGACGTGTGCTCGCTCTACGTTGATTTCACAGTCTGTGACAAAAAGTCAGACGCAGACGCGAGGTAGACGCGCAGTAGAGGTTGGATGTGTGTGGGGGCCGTTACAGTATGGTATGGCAACAAAACTAATGATAGTCGTAGCCGAGTTACAAAAGACAGGCAGACATTCAAATGCGTTTCAGCAATTTATAAATAAATTAACATGTCATATTCTTGTAGGTTTTACTTTTTATGGACGCACCAATCCAATATGTCGGATTATACCACCAATATTGACCGTATGAAGTGGATCAGGTATTGGCCACCTTAAATTGGTCAAATCAAATTGATTTAGTTGTGGTGGACTTAGCCCCATGTAACAACAAGAATGCTAACCATTCAGCCACCGAGGCTTCTTTAAATCGTGTCCAACAATTGTAAATTAACATAAAGAAACACTTTCATAATAAAGCTATCTTTATATAAAAAAAAATATTATGTAAATGTTTTATTTTTATTGTGGTTTTATCTAAATCATTGATTATCCGAATGGTGAGTACAATGCTTCAAAAAGAAATACGAGATTATTGCAGCCCTTTTATGGAGACTCTGAACACTTTTTATATTCATATCATCTTTGGAAATGTGTACAAAGGAATTTATCATTAATTCAATGTACTAATCCAACAATTTAGGCAGAGCACCGATGCACAAATAACAGAAGTAGCATTTTATGTGGAACCTTTATAGAAATGCACCACTACAAATAACACGCCAGTAGGTATAGAGAGCGGGAGCCAGGAGAGCCCTTCACTTGAGAGGGGACATTCCTTTTTTGTGACATTTGTTTCCCCCTCCAGGATTGCACAGGGCTCATTTGGTGGTGCTGTGGGGCTTGTTGCGTTCCATGGTAGTTATGTTGGGTCCATTAGAAAGACTTTCTCTTTACTAGAGGAAAAAAGCTGGCTTGTGAAAGCCACAGTTGTGAATAGCTAGGCATTTTAGGGACAAGCCTCTGTAGGTGGCGTCGCAGTGCACTTTATCACCACAGGAACTCAGGGAAAATCCCTCAGTGGGACGATGGCTTTTCCCTTTTAGAGGGTTGCTCATAATAATAATAATTGATTGGATTTATATAGCGCTTTATTTCGCTGTTGTTGACTCAAAGCGCTTTACAGGGTTACAGGTTCAATTCGTTCACACACAGTCATACCTGGGGCAGACTGACAGAAGCGAGGCTGCCATCCCGCACCATCGCCCCCTCCGACCACCACCTCAAACATACAGCAATCATACACATTCACACAAGGCAAGGTGGGTGAAGTGTCTTGCCCAAGGACACAGGTGGCCGGGCGGGGATCGAACCGCCAACCCTTGGATCGCTGGCCAACCCTCTTAACCACCTGAGCCACAGTCACTCATGGACAGGTTGAAGGAGAATGTCAGATTCCATGACACTGAACACACCAGCCAGGTAAGAAGAACGCTGTTTTGTTTGTTACACCCATGAGGCCCCATGATGATAGCATTTGGGATGGGTGAACTGAAGCTATGAGGCAGCTTATTGGGCACATATTACGATTGTCCAACATGGTCTGTGCAAGCCTTGAGATACTTAACTGATACAGGGTCTCGGAATCAGGCTTTTCACAGCTGTATGGCAAAGCTGTGCCATATCGGCCAAATTGACAACTGCTCCCAGGCAATGGCATCTCATTTGGTGGCATCATTAGAGCAAGCCCTCATAGCCCCAATGGAAGAGCAAGAGAGACCTCAGAGTCTGCTGGACCAGTCCCAGGGTAAGAGCACTGCTGTGGGAGCATCTGACTGCAAGACACTGATGGATGTCAGGAGACTGAAGCCCACCAGCCATCTGGCAGGCTGGAGTCACTGATGGGAGAGTGCCATCGATCTGTGTCATGTCTACAGGCTTGAAGCCCGAGATGTGGCAAATGACAGAGAAGTTGATGTGTGAACTATTTACAAAGAAGACAGTGGCCTGTGCAGGTAAAACTGTACTGATACATTCAGAATAAGGCTATAGAACAAACTATAAAGAATAGGAGATAACGTATTAGGACAACCATGTGCTCAATGAAGCACACAATGGTGTCACATGGTAACCTGATAAGGTAAGCCAGTTCCTGATGGCCTTAAACAAATATTTACTTTTACGTTGCATCCCCATATCATATGAATAGACATCCATCTAAGCTTTACAACACTACAAGACATTTTCCAGTTTTAAAAGTATCAATACAATCCACACTTTTCCCACTTGTTTGTTAATTTGAAAATGTTTCTGTTACTGTTCAGCTTCTGCACTCCTCATTCCAACCAAGATGGTACATAACAAGTGCTCCAACTAGGCTAGTGATTATACCACTTGCATTCCACAGATGATTATCAAGGTCAAGGGCCCTGTCAACATTTTGCAATTCAATTATTGAAGCTACGGTGAAGTATCTTCTGTTCAAGAATGTACCTTGCATGGAGGATTTTGTGTTTTTGGTGGGAGAGAAGCTTGATACTGAAGCAATGTCCCATAATGGTGTAGTTATTTTCCCAGCATTAAATAAGCATTGCTCTGAGTTTGACAGCAATCTGTAGCCATTTGGTCAACAAACAAAAAAAAACTCTGATAAATATGAACGTAAAAAGATAAAAGAAAAAATATGTATATATTAAATTCATGAGGGGTTCAAGGTGTATTGAAAAGTACAATGTCAAATACCCATTTATCTTAGGACATTAATACATATACAATACATTACAATATTTGAGTATCATGACTCTTTTTAGAGACACTTATGAGGATCCCCTGCTGAGAACATCCCAGCTCAAAGTGTTCCTGGACTTCTATGGCTGTAGCTCTCAGTCTCCTAGCGGTGACCACTAAATAAATGTCAAGTAAAATATATATTTACCAAACATATAGTTTGGTGAAAAGATTTTTTTTCAAAACCAAACATTCTATTGCACCAACATTTCCATATAATCGGCAGATTGACAAATCCCCAAAACTGTATATGGATCAATTAAATGCAAATGTAACATGTACCATGAAATCTGCACTTGTAATAGTATTAACATGCAACTCACAAAAGTGTATTACAAAAGATTTTAATGAATGTTTTTTATGAGGAAAAAATAAGCCTTTTGTACCTCATATTGGCTTACTGTCATTGTGTTGCTGGCTCATTTTGGGCCACATAGGGAGAAGAGACATGGAAAGCAGAGCGGATGACATTAGCCTCTCAGCATGGGTGAGTGGACCGTGGGGGAGATTTCCGGAATAATCAAAATGTCTTTGAATGTGTCTTTTCATGTTGTGAAACATCCTCGCAAATCAGGATATTGTTTGCTTGAATGCTGCGGATGAATGTATGCTTTTGTCCACACTGATGTGTAGCAGTCACATCAGTTATGTCAAACATACAGTGAATCCCTATTGAAGCGACTGGCTTCGTCATACCTTTGTTATGAGAGTGACGACTTCCTTTTACGTCAACATTCAATGAAAACGTTGTTGCTCTGTTACATTTATGTTTCTAAAACGAAGATTTCACGGGGCGAGACATTCTGTTGATTTCTCCTTATAATATCTTCTTAGTCACCTGGACTACCTTAAGTATTTGCTGCCAGGCTTTTTTTGTGAACCCATAAGGGACAGGAATACTTGGAAAAATGCTTTTTTCAGCGCAAATTATTTGACAACAAAGGCTGATGAACTGATAAATGAATGATTAATTCTGGTAATCATTTACCATTAAGAATAAAGAAAGTCCCTGGTTCCAGCCTCTCAATAGTATCCTCCATACTTGCTGGTTCACATTTTTAAAAATATTTGGCTCAGGGAAATTGTGATGGGCATTTTTGACAATTTCCTGACAATTTATACAAACTGAATAGACTAGTAAATGGAAATAAAATATATGCAGCTATCCACTTTTTGCTCATTTAGAAAAAAATACAAAGCTCATATTTTAAGCACTTGATTTCTCTCCTTTGGATAGTCTACATTACAACAATGCTTTAAGGATCCTAATTTATTTTTACCTTGTTATTAGTAGCCACATTATGCTCTTTGTAAGTTGAAAGTTGCCTGTGCCTTCTTCACAGCAGACATTTTGTCATAGTAGAAAAGGCACAGTTGTCACTAATAACATTCAAAATGGCTCTGTTCCATTTAAGTGTCACAGTAAGCCATGGCAGTATGACAGTGACCCAGCATGCATAATACCCGGACCCTGAAATGGAAGCAGTTAAATGCAATTCATCCATGATTAGTTTTATTATAAACACCTGCGCTTTTCCTATTATTGCTATTGTTACATGTCAAAGTGCCTTCCGTTTAAAAAGCCTTACAGGAACAGAGCATTAAGCATCGTTCTGCCCCCAAATGTGTACCAGCTAGATACACAGATACTAGATACAACAGAGCAGATATTGTCCAGTGATACGCAGGCAGGGTTTAATAATTAAAAGTCCCCTTTTTTCCACAGTCAATTACAGGAGCTGTTGGAGCAGCCCCTGGATGAATCATCAGTATCAAGTCTTGGCCCTACAGCGCATCTGACTGACTTCCACTGGGAATGCACGCAAAACAAATGGCTTGCCAGATAGCTGATCAAGGGCGCTGAGACCAAACCACCGATGAATACACAACACAAAGTCAAGTTCCAACACAACAAAGAGAGCAAAAGAGACCTCGAGGAAGTTACCCTAGTGCACTGCTATCAATTACTGCACACTCCACAAAAGTATTGTTAGCAGACAAATGCATGTTTTAGGCTACAAGTAGCACAAAGAAGCACAGCAATAGCAGTGGTAAACCAATCAAAATAAAGCCTTACTTACCTCAAGAACTCCAGAATGCCATTGTTGGTGTAAAACTGCCTCATGGTTACTTCCTTCCAGTCATTCAGGAATTTTCTGGTTAACAGCGTTTAAGTGGGCAGTTATTATATATATATATATACAATCTGTTTTCCTTATTGTCAGAGATAACAGGCTTAATGTTCTGCTATTGCTATATTGTAGTTTCCTTAAAGGTACTCAAGGAACTTTCAGTTTGTGTCAATTCTAGCAACTCCTTTGGGCAAAAGCGGTAGTGTTTTTACTACGCCAGCTGTAGTTCCTGGGTGAGCGTACCCATGACAACGGCATTAAGAAAAACTATATACAATATTATTATTTGCACTGGTGGTCTCGTTTGAGGTTTGCTGTTATCTGTAATTTATGATCAACAGGGGAAACATTTTGTTCAGAAATATTTATAAGTTCCTCATATAGCACCTTTAGTGTAACTTTGTCTCAGTCTGTTTACATGAAATATGTTATATATTAATAGCTGCTCTCCATCCAGTGGTGACAAATATTGCCTCAGAGAAACATTGTAGGGCTCCTTTGAACTACAGTGCTCTTGTAGCCCGGGAATCAGCTTAAAGCAGCAGCAAAGCACTTTTCTTTCTATAAAGAGTCATTACATACAAGGATTAGAGACCAAATTCCAGGAAAAGCATTAGCAATTAGAAGTCCAGCAGCCGTCAAGGTATGTAATTATAGGCAATCTGTGTGATTAGGGTAAGAGGTTCAGTAAATTACATTAACATACTTTAAAAATCACAAGGGAGAATCTAGAAGGACCCTAAAAGAGGCAGAATGTACATATTGATTTCCCTTCCCCCAATGGAAATTTATTTCGTGTTTGCTGAGCAATGAGGGCCATTGCGGTGCTCAATGTTCTGAAACTCTGCAGAGCGAGTGAGTGCTCCACAGGAAATGTGACGTGATGTTTTGTTGTTGGTCTTTTTAAACAGAAACAACTCCTAAGCTCCAGGAATTTTTTGTCATCAGTGATTTCTGCATTTTTTAGAAAATGTCCTCTCTTTCAAACAGAAGACTAAAGCATATTTATTTTATCTACCACATTTTGTACAGAGACTGTTAAAAAAGCACACCTTTTCTGTAGTTGTGCTATCACATTTTTACAAAAGTCATAATTTCCACCGATTCATCTACCAGAAGGGTTCATAAGTGTGAGACGATGCAGAGCTAGAACAATGCAGAAATGTCTGACCATTGTGTTTGCTGGATGATTCCATATTTGCACTGCACAGCGCCTCATTTACTGCCAGTTGTGTCTCACTAATGAATCTGATGAAGTTTGCTAATAAAGTGAGCATAACTTGCAGACAAGAGAACACTAATTGATGGGACTGAGTGATAAAGTTTAAAGGCTTATTAAGCGAAGCCGGGCACAAACACGTCTTGATTTCAGAGTGTGTGTGCATGTGTGCGTGTCTATTGCAGGGTTGCCTGGCAGAGCCTGAAACGCAGCTGTTGGCTTTAATCGACTTTTCGGATAAGGAAGATTTTCCAGTCCAGGGACACACACCTTCAAATCGGCTCAGAAGCTTGCTGGCAGGGAAGGGAGCCCCATCTCCATGGTCAAATGGCACCTTTCAACCCTTCTGCTGACGGGCTGGCTGGGAGAAGGAGGCTCAGGGTCCAGGGGAAGGGGCTGGCAGCACCAGCACGGCAGCATTTTACGGTGGAAGAACCTAATTGCACAAGGCATCTCCAAACCCCACGGAACTGGCATCTGTCCACAATTTTCCCTTGAGCTGGCTTAGAGGAGAGCATCACTCATATGGAAATCATGCTGGAGGCACAAACCAAAGGTTTTCGAAAAACTTCACCTGAAGTTTGATCATGTAAATTGACTCTCTTTTTTCCCATTCCAACTCAATGACAATGGAAACGCTCTTAGTGATATCATTAAAATATCAGAAAGGGGCATACAATAAAAACTTCAGGTCAGGTATAATGTGCGTAGGTAAAGCAAGTGTGGCCTCTGTTTCTTCATGCTATAATTGTATGTGAATGTTTGCAATTATTTAACAGAAATGTACTTTAGATGCACGTGAAATCAGTAGATCATGTTCATATATATAAAGCAACAGTTTTAAATCTGGCCTCTGACGTCCCATTTATTTAATATTACCACCACCAGTGCTGACCCTTTTCATTTCATTTGCCCTTGGAATTCCTCATTGTATGTTAAAGCTGAGCATTTCTAGTCTTCAACCATATTAACCCTTGTTGTCCATCTTCCAGCTGTCTGAAATGTGGGACCTGATGCTCCTGTTAACTGCTTGGAATAGCAGTTTAAGTCGAGTGTCAGAGCCCACGGCAAAATGGCTGCCATTTTTCACAAGGAAAGCATACAGCATCATGGAGCATTAAGCGGATGACACTCCTCAAGGTGATGTAGGCAGTCTCCATGATACTCCTTAGTACCATCAATTCTTCTTATGGAACCACTTACCTCCCAATGGCCCCGTAATCTATTTTTGATAATTGCCAGATAAGTGCACTCACAGACATTCTTCAAGGAAAGGCCAGATTTTTAAAATGAGTCACTTAAGAAAAAAGAAAAGGAGACAGATTTTCTTTTAAAGATAGCACAGTATATATCCAAAGACTTTTGTATTTATTTTTATTTTTGCTCAGATGGAAGAGATTTTTTGAGGCACAACATCGCTTCAACCTCGAGCTGATGGTTTGACCTCGCATTTTTGTGTCTAAAATGGCACATCATTTCATGCATGACTACATCTGTATAAAAAGGTATCACAATCCTATGTGCGTAGTATAGTCTACCAAAATATATATACAGTATATATAAGGAGCCTTACAAAATATCATATGTATTTTTGTCAGTTCATTGTTTAAGTTTCAAAACTCGACATCTAAAATGTATCGTTTCTGTTACCTATTAATTGTGTAAATGTTTTCGTATCCTGCAATACAGCATATTAATAATATAGTTTACACCTTGCTTATTTTTGACACATCATAATAATAATGCTTTTTAAAAGTTGTGGATATTAACTGCTATATCAATCAGATTTTTAAAAAATCTGATATACTGGCATCTGCCTCAAAAATGCAGTCAGTGTCTCAACAAGTGTATTCAAAGTAATAACAAGTGATTATTGTCTTGCTGCCAGTCTGCGTGTATTCATCCGACTGCTATATTTCCCTATGTGTTACAGTGTATTAGTGTATTCAGCTAATAGAAATGTCGGCAAGCAAACCTGTGAGCACCACAGTGATCACCCAATGAACCAGACTTTTTGATGAAGTTCCTGAACACCTCGCTGCATGCTATTTTCCGATGCCTGTGCCTCTCTCCTCCTTCTAATCAGTGCTTTTGACAGAGTGCAGATGTCATAATTATTAATCTGTTCAGACAAGCCTCTGATGATTGATGAGAGGCACATCCTAATCAATGGCAAATCATTGCCACCAGTCAGTGTTTACTGTGAAGATTATGGCAGCGGCATCAGGTGGAGTGGCTTTTTTCTCCTCATTACACCACCAACACGGAACCAGCAAATAACTCACAGACACTCAGACCTGATCTTTAATCAAGGATTATCTGGCACTTGACATTATTGTCAAGAATGTTATTCTGCAAATGTTTTATCTGAGCCTCAGACAGAAAAACAAATGAGCTATTTCTCCCTCATTGGTTTTGATAATATATCATCATGTGCAAGAATTTTGGGTGCCAGTTTTTCAAGGTTATGTCATTATGGATGCGATTAAATTATTTTGGGTCCAGACTTTAATTTAGACTCTATGCAATTTTATGTTGGACCACCCTGATAACATACATTTAATGTATCTGTCACTGTTAGTGACCAATTTCTTCCTGAGCATTAGCTGAGTTAGTTTCATGTTCATTGAATCTTGGAATCATAAAACCTCAGCGCTGTGAAAAGGGAAATAGGCAAACACTGTCTGCACAAATCTCAGCCAAAGCTCTCAGAGTCTGACATTCCTAGCTAAGGGCTCAGTGCAGAGGCCCACAAAGCACAAGCAAATGCTGGCCCAGAATGCAAATACCTTTCGTAGAAACCAGCACTCAAGCTTGTTTGGGAACTGCTCAAGACCCTTTGAGGATGAGAGAGAGAGAGGTGGACTTTTTGGCAGCGAATGTCTTGGAAAAAGCCTCCGTCAATCACTCCCCCGGGAGAATGGCTGGATGGGGAGAGGGAGAGATGGCTGTGGCTTTCTGTGCACATCCTGGCACGAAGGCCTGCTCTTTGTTCCCGCCATGACTGTAATGCCAAAAGGACAAAATCTCGTTGTATCCACCAAACCAACTGTCATAATTAAGATGCACATTGGTTCACAGCAAGATCCCCTTTGCTATAGTGATGATTGCTACAGTGGTAAGTTACATGGCTTAAATGTGAGGTACTTAAATACAAACACCAATCAAATGCTAAACTGGCCCAATGTGCGATGAATGGAGTCTAAAAGCGGGGAGAAAACCATTACTGGCCCCAATTATAGTTACATCATGTTGCAAATACAGTAAACAAAGTTCCCTATGAAGCATGTTCCTTTTAAACATTGTGAATTAATTTATCACAGGTTACTGCAATTAAATCATTGCACTCTGTCAAATCCCTCCATTAATTTGAAATCATATAGCTGATATAGCTAATGCTGTCAAGCCTGACAAAAAGCAAAAAAGAAGTAGGACCCAGTCTGTCTGCCTGTAGCACGATTGAATCAGATTGCAGACAATCCTTAGATGGCAGTATACAACCACAGCAGCAAGAGGAAACTACCGCTGAGAGGGAGATGCTGTAAGCTTCTGGAAGGTCAAATTCTCCTCCTGTAAAACCACAAACCACTTTGCGAAAATGAGCGATGTAAGCAGGGAAAATGCACTGAATATGTTCAAATATAGACAGGTAGTGGCTCTTTAAGGGGGAAATAGAAAGAGTTATATTCAGATACTTAAAAAATACATGACAAAATTATCTATTTACAGGATGTGCCTTTGACAAAGTAGGGTGAACAACAAAATATGACCTTCAATAGACTTATATGGAAACACTGTTATAGACTTAGCATAAAACAACATAAAGGTTCTGATTTACAGCAGTAGTTTTTTTTAAGATAGAATAAGTAAACATGGATATTGTGAAAATATTACATATCAAATATTCCCACATCACATAAACACACATGAGCAGCCTGCAGCAGCATTTAAAAATCAAATGTGAATTATTTTAAAATGTTAAATCTCTGGGTATAATACTACTACTATAATAACAGTGGTATGTAAAGTAAGTGCTAACTAGATAAGGCCCATATTTGCTTCTGCTTACATGGCAGAACTGCCTGGAGGCATGACTTACAATGAAGTGGTATTAGTTTAGTATATTTAACTTGGTAGCTGAGCAATACTGAAATTGAGTCTCTTTGCTGTAGTGCCTTTCACTGTGGGCTGCCTCTGTACAGACTCTGTAGTTTGTTTCACTGCACTGATAGCCCCAGTGTGTGTAATAATAGGAGGCAGCGAATCCTTCTTTCAATACTATAAACATATTTTACTAGAATATCCTGCTTACTACTGAGTAGATGTTATGTAGCTGTCTTTACAGAATCTACAAAACTGACATGCAGGGTGTATGCAAGGGCTCAATGAAAGGTTTGAGGAGTATGAAATATATAGTTATAGTTAGATCAGATATCCACCCAACTGAACACCAATATGTTTTTTTTTGTTTTTACACGCTCACTCGCCAAGCTCTGCTGTTTGGAGGATCCACATTAAGGACGTCACATGTAGCATAATGCCCGGTGGACAGGTATCATTTTCTTTATCTGTATCAATACTTAGGTTTTAATGAATGACATGGACCGTGAGCACATTCGTACTTTTTCTTGGTTTAATTAAATCCCTGACATGGCAAGGCGTTGGACATTGTCAGAATTGAAAGCTCAGTAATTTCTGCAGAAGTATTTCAATTTGACATTTAAACTGTTCATTCGCAAATGGGATTCCGCCTAAGTGAATATTTCCTTTTTAGTATGCACAGCATATGCTTACAATTGATGTTGAAGTGGTAGTGTGAGAGGGACACACTGACCGATAAAGCCAAATTGCGATAAAGTTTAAATGGACACCGTCGCGACAGAACACAACAAACACAATCTAAGCAGTGACTATGAATAACTCATTTGAGTTGATGCACCATCTGAGCAAGTCCACAATCTTTGCTCTGATGGGGAGTGCTTCAGAGTCTTGGCAGAGGCAGAGAAGCCAAAATAATTAGATCAGAGTACCACATATGCTGTGGCCCATACACTGGCCTTTTTGCTTGCGCAGGGGCTGTCTGGTTCTGCTGACAGATGGAGGATTTGGATCGGTACCATTCAAATTTGAATATTTTATTTGAAGAAATGAGTTATATTCTATTATAAACACTTCATGAATAGTAGCAGTTTTAAATATCTGAGCAAATATGTAGTGGTCTTACTATGTGTCTGGTGAGCCTTGTCTAGAAGCATGTTCTGACATGTCTGTCAGGTTAGGGACGGACTGAAATCAGTTTCAAAACTGACAATGCACACAAGTTTCAATTAGAAAGAGTTTTAAAGGAGAAGTAAGGGATATGGTCCTTTTAGTTTACTTCCTGTCAGTGCCTGCAGATAGCAGTCCCCTCCCTCGTCTCTGCGTCACCACCAGATGAATGCACAACTGTTTTCGTCAGATAGTTCCGCGATGGAGAGCAGTGCGTCATTGTTCACGGGCACTGAGACTCGCCTCTTTATAGTGCTCTGCTTCCTGATACTGCAAAGCTGAATGACTGGGATACCTGTGTTATGAACTGCACATTCTGTTTAAGTGATTGCTTGTTTGCTTTTATGTCTATATGCTACTATTGTGTTATTGTTTTGTTTTACAGACAATCAGCTGTTTTAAACAGAAAACCGTTGTTAACGAGCAACTGTTTGCTAACAAGATCGCTAACTTCAACTTCATGCAATCGCTTCATGTTAATAATACTGTAGACTTGTGTGTTTAAATCTTCCTAGTGCCCCAGAGTGGCCAAAAATCAGTAATGGCAGGTTTGAATAACATTGAAATGAAAACAGGGCATGGATCCTAACACGATTTGTAAATTACCCATAGCTGTTAATGTGAAGCTGGACTGATAAAATGTGATTTGATAACAAATTAAATATATATATATATATATATATATATATATATATATATATATATATATATATATATATATATATATATATATATATATATATATATTCACAACAACACCAATCAGTAGCTACTGAAGCTGAATTAATTGTATATGGCATATATGCATTAGAACATATGTCATATACATTTAAGTTTTTTATGTGGATAAAATAAAATCAGTTGAATAACTTTTTACTGAGTTGTATTCTTGTTAGTCATGCACATTATGTTTGAATACCTGTGTGCACAAATAGTTGAGGTTTAGGAAGTAATCTTTATCATTATCTGCAAGGAGAGCCAGTGCTGAGCATGGCAAGGTCACCAGCATGGCAACATTAAGGTCATCAGCACCATGCCAGTCCGCCTGCTGCTCCTCAAGCCTGACATTGTCAAAGTCAAGTGTTGAGTTGCTAATACCCTGCAACTCAGCGTGTGGGGTGCTGGAAGCTCTCACCGGTGCTATACGGCTGGACGAAGCCACTGGCATTACTGATGAAGCTAAAGCTCCTAATTGCCTCTGCGTGATTCCCAGGCTTGACCCAAAACTTGGCTGCCACTTCATCTCCCCCTCTTCTGTCTCTCACTCCATCTTGCAGCAAGAGCTGCACCAATTGTGGGACAGCTGGCCCACATCCAGGAGCATCAAAACATTGTCAGGACCACTGTCTGTGCACCCGTTACCTTACCCTCCAAATTAACCTTTAAATCAAAGATGGGGTCCTCTCCCTTCCCCTCCTCTCCTGCTTCTCCCTCATCTTGTCCTCTGGGTGAATTAATAAAACCCTAATTTCCTCATTAGCCTTGTCAATTCATGCAGGGAGTAATAGGCAGTGCTTGGGGAACTGCTCTCTTACATACAAAAGTGCACCGTTGACAATTAGCTTCCTGTGAGCTTTTAGAGGGGAGGGTGGTCTTTTGCTCTTAGAGAGACTTTTGGCTTCCATTTGTGTGTTCAATTGTGTGTGTTGCATTGTTCAGGGGGACAATACAGGCAGTCAGTGTTCCTGCTGATCATTTTACAGGAGCACTGGCTGTATTTACCAACTTTTATGACTGAAACATTAACAACAGGATGTTTTCAACCTTAAACTCAGGTTGAACTCAGACAGTAGGATGCCCACCATCTCAATCAATCTGCTCAGTGTATGTTTCAGTCTGTCAACAAGGCCACAGCCACGTTTGTGAATACTGAGCTCTTGTTTTGTAACTCACATTTGGGAAGCGAATATTTGTTGAAAAATGTATTAACATTCCCAATCCGCCTGCATTTTAAAGGTTTGTAGCACACAGATAACAATCACGTATCTGCATCTTTGAGTTCTAGGATTTCATATTTCAGCTGCAAATTGAACCTGTCTGTAATGTGTACAATATACAATTCACATATTCTCCAGGCTACAATTGTAGATACAACATTTGGAAGTGTGTTTTGAGTGTGCCATTTGTTTGTGTTTACGTGTGTGGAACATCAACAACCTCCATGAACTAAGCACTCCTTTGACATGCACAGAGCCACTCATCTCCCCTAGGGGAGAGTGGCTGACGTTGCTGTGCTCAGTTGTCCCTAAGCCTCTCTGGCAGGTCACATGGTGACCCACAGTAACTGAGTCACATAGGAGAAAAACTAATATAGAGTGTAAAAACCGCAGCTTCTTAAGCAGAGATTGGTGATTAGATGCTGGCGTAAAGGTCACAGACTTTTTATTTTTTCAGTCACAAGAAAATATGGACACAAAACTAGCAAGGTGTTTACTTTGAGAACTTAAGGTTTATGTTATGTAACAAACACTGTAAATGAGGTATTTTTTATTCCCTGCAGTGCACAAAGGTACTGGTTTCCAGCAGAGTGAAAAGTTGCCTTGGAGAGTTGTTGCAGTTTGTGGAGGGGTATACGTGTAAAGGAATGCAAGTGTGTGAGAACAGTGCAGAGAAACGTAAATAACCAGTTTATTTTATATATTGATTTTTCGGTCCCAATTCCATGAGTCACTTATTAATCTCAATAGTTGTGATATATTGGGCTTTTGCTAGGATGGAGCTAGCTCATCATCATCAAAAAAAAAAAAACTTGTGCCCGTCTCTACTTTGACTTTGTAATAGTATTTATAGATTTGACATACTTGACTTCCAAACCAAGAGTAAAATTAAGCTTGATGGTCTAATGAAGAAAAATTATATCACTTTACAGTTAGTCACTTTTGATGTGTTAAAGGCAGAATTTGATGGCTTATAGCACATCGACAAAAAGCATGCTGGATTAGACGACCCAGCAGAACTCTGTCAGACTCATTTTTCCAGAAAAATATCTGATGTGACGGTTGATGTTTGTGATTTCATGTGACTCGGGGACTTAGTTATGCGACTGACGTTCAAAGCTGGCACACAGGGGGGAACGATGGGGGAGCTTGGTGCAGAGTGCTGGCTAGAGGAGGGTGGCTGGTGATGCAGAGGGAAGATGGTGTTCTTTGTTGGAGGGTTTTTTCTCAATCTCAGCACAGCAGGACATTGCAGGCTTGCACTGTCAACATATGCCTTTAATGTTGCACATTTTCAAAAGAAACATCAAACGGCTCTACCCATGGTGCTTTTATTTTTATCTCACGTTTTTGCAAGTGATTAGCAGTGCTTCTAAATCGTGAGAGCCTTTTGGATAAATAGTTGCATTTTGCAGTTCAAAGCCAAGCTGTCAGAACGGGACTTTCTCATTTGTAACTATAGATGTGGTGATAAAATCACAAAAGAACAAAGGTTCAAGGACAGATGAACATAGTTGTTTATCATGAAACTATGAATAATGTTTAGCCCTGTGTCCTCACTTATAAAAAAGCACTGAAATATTTTGTTTATGTATTTGCATCTTATTATCATAGGGCTATTATAATAACAACCCATGGGTTCTTTCCTTTTTTTCTTTATATATTTTTAAAGTGTATTTGGTAAAGTAAGTAATTCTTGTTATTTGAATTGTTTGTGAGCATTTTGGGCAGCATCTATGCAAAAAAAAATCACATTATTTTTTTGTTAGCTGTCAAAACGGTTCTATCTAGCTTCCTAATTAATTCGACTCCACTTTTCCTAACCGACGTCATTGCGCGACGGCGAGTAGTGCTGACGTGAGTCACTAGCGTGAAACTACACTAGCCTATTCTCCGAAAATTGACTACAACAAGCGCTCTTTTGATCCATGCGTTCTTTTCATATTGATTTTAATCAGGTTGTCGCCAACAGAGTGAGAATCACTCGCATATATCCCAATTCACATGTGGAATAAAAAGAGGCTATTCTTATGTTGATGTTGAAATGAACTGCCCCCAGTAACTTCATTAAATGTGAAGTTGGTATTTTATTTTCTTATGGTGTAAATTATGTGCTACGAAAATAACTATTATGATGTTGGTCTTTTATGAGTTCCTTATTATCTTTATGGGGGCGGGGGGGTATTTTGTTTTAGCCGAGTTAAATCTTCCTCTCTTCTTCTCTCCTCTCTTCTGTTTTACCTCTCGTTCGTATTCGCGTAGAGTTGGTAAACTCCGGCGGTGGGCTGTTGCTTTAAATCTTGCCGCCGTAAAGGATTATGGGATACCACTATCTCCTTTCCTTTCGCATAGGTTGGTCCGGAGTAACCTATGCTAAAGGAGGGTTATAGGATGAATCGAGGCTCCTTTCCTATGCCTTTCCTAAGCATTTTGAGAATTCGAATCACCTATCCGCCGAGTACTTCCGGGTCATCTCGATAGGAAAGGAAATTTCATATACAAAAAAGACTATTCGAATTGGCCCATTGTCTTCTACATACATCAAGTCAGCAGTAACAACGGAGAGTTTGCTTCCCTCCCCAATCCCTCCCCCAAAAAGGCTGTTGACCAATCAAAGCTATCAACTGCAACTAGACACGACAAGCTTTGGATGTCTCCACATGCTGAATCTGATGAGGAGGTTTTTAAGGAGAAAGGTTGTCTCTTTTGTATTTTGTACTTTTTTTTATTTCATCTATAAATTCATTCTCTTGCCTTTCCAAAACAAAGACCAAAAAAAGTGAAATTCTAAGTGTATCCGTGTTTATCTGTGTAGGCTGCAACATTAGCATGCCAGAGCAATTAGCTTACTACCACTTACCATAGTAACCTGGCATTACTGGCAAGCAAGAGCTCATGTTTTTACAAGTATGTTGCTCCTTTATTAACAACCAGTGAAGGTTACTCTTTACCCATTAAATATTCCATCAAATGCATATTAAAACCATTTCAGAGTTCATGATTTTAAAGAAGAAACCCCAAAATGGATTTTCAATCTATAAATCAAGCTAGCATTAATACACTAGTTAGCTATGGATGATCAACCATTTTGATTAGCCAAATCAATGGTGGCAAACTAGAAAAGAGACAATGCTTTTGTCAACCTCTGTCTAAAATTAAGACTTGTTACAAATACCAGGATGAATTTCAATTAAGAGCCAACATTGTTGTACTGCATTATGTGCCATTGTAGAATGTAAAACTTGACAGTTTCAGCAAAAGCAGTGGCGTAGCAACAGGTCAATTAAAGTAAACATTGTTTAATGGTTGTTGCCCTTGTCATACTTCATGGAATGTCACTTTCATTGTATCTGCCCTCTTACCTGGTGTTTGCTGTGCCCACATTTGTATTTGCACCTTCCGTGGCTTTGACAGAAAGTTCCGAACACAAAGTTGTACTTTCTTTATATCTCAAAGTTTGTCGCTTGAAGTCTGTTTTTGCCCATATCTCACGTAATACTTAGGTTTCCACTAACCTGAAAAAAATACAAAATTATATTTTCAAGGCGGAGCCCTTTGAAAATGTTTAGCACAGAAACACCTTTTGAGTTACAGGAGTATAGAGCACATTCACCCCCTCTCTCTCCTTTCTCTCAGTCTTTCAAAGTTATGATAAGATGTGACAATCTATCAAAGCTCAGTGAGGGTTTTATACCATCCGTGCTGCAGTGCTCTCTGTTATCTTGGTGGCATTTTGCCAGCGATATAACAGAGAATCAATTATGTGTACACAGATATGCGAAAGGTTTATTCTGCAAAAGATGCTTCTTGACAGTTTGATGATATGATAGCGGTAAATAAGCTCCATACATGTTTTCCAGAGCTAAAAATACAATCCCCTTGAGCAAACTGCTGCATGTTAAGATAAAGAGAAGAGAACAGCCTGTACAAAGGCACTGAATGTGAAATTAGAGTCACAAAAAGAAATAACTGTAATGATAATAATGATTTGGGGTGATGCAGGATTAAATCGGTACTGCTTTATTCCACATGAACGTCTCTCTCTCTCGACAATTTAAGCTTCCAAATTGTCATCCTCTCTGGGTACCTCAAAGGAAATGTACTGTTTTTACCAACTTGAATATGATAATGTTTGCATGTGATGCATTCATTAAAAAACAATGCTTTGCATGTACATGCACAATCAGCTTCTCCTGTATAATTAACTGCTCATAATTAGTTACTTATAAAATACATATTCAACTTTATTATTTCAAAAATAAATGCCACTGTTGTGTAAAAAATAAATCACTTAAACAAATGCCTGAAAGAGTATCTTATGCAGACATTATACAGTAGTCATTGATTATATTGAAAGTTGTTCTTAAAATGTGCTTTAAAAACAAATATAAATGACAGGGAATGGGGATCCAAGTTTCTTCAGCTCCGCTTTCTCTCTTAAGCGAGAGGCAGAGTGTAAGTCAAAAGATTTCCAGAAGGAACGACTCACCTTTTTAGACTGTGAAAGAAAAGGCCTCAGAAGTTCCACAGCTGCCGTTGATGCAGTTCCACTGAGCTGCAAACACTTCAAACGACTCAGGGAAAGGCATATAGGAGCTTCTAAAAGGCTCTCTAATCAAATGTCACAAGACCTTCATGGAAACACTGAAGTAATTCAGCCCATGGCGATGCCAGTGAAACGGCAGAGGCAACACATCAAGAGGACTTCTGTTTCAAAACCTCTTTAACCTTGTTGGCACTGACCAGGTCCCTCCTGCACTGACCTTGTGATTGATTGTGTTTGTTCGGCAGAGTTCTGTTTTTATTCATAATTGAATAATAATGAAATATTGCTCCAAAAGTAACAATCTGATCCGTCAAACGTGGTGTGATTTTTTACAGGAGTAATTATTTTTTTTGGGGCATTTTTATGCTTTATTGATAGTGTAGAGACAGAGTTGAAATGGGGCAGAGAGGGGAGTGACGACCGCGGGCTGGAATCGAACCCGGGTCCGCTGCTGGCCGAGGCCCATGGGGGGGACGCCCTACCAACTGAGCTAAGGGCGCCCCCTTACAGGAGTCATTTTATTTAAAAATCACAAAAATACAATGTGTTTTCTTGGGTCTGTCATAAAAAAAAAAGCAACAAAACGTAAATGACCTTTTTGCCATTTTAATTACCCAAAGGTAAACTAAGGTGACTGTGTATACAGGTATTGTGTGCTGGCATGAGAAGTGCTTGTGTGTTCACAATCACACTGCTGTTCCTGAAGACGTATTGATTGTGTGGGGTCATCTGCTTCAGATTGGGACAGAGAGGATCCTGACTGAGTAAAGACAGCTGCTTTGTTTCCTTTGGCTGCTTTTCTGTCTGGGTTTTGGTGTGAAGATTCCTCAGGCAGGGGGGCGTAGAGTGGCAAAGTGTCCATTGGCCCTTTTTTTGTAGTTGCTGTTCATATTAATAGACAATGTTCCCATCTCCACCTATGGCTGTAGAGGACAGGAGAACGCCGCACTATGCCACACTTGTATTCTCCTCATGTTGCGTGTACGCTGGTGATGACAAATGGGAAAGGATACACATTAGCCCTCTGCGTACCTGACGCAGCTTCCTACCCGGTAATGGATTCACCTCTGTGCCATCGTCACCTTCTATTAGGCCCAGGAGAGAATCAATAGTTTTCTAAATGCAGTTGAATCATTCATCATAAGAGGCCTCGTGCTGTCCACCCCATCTACCGCCTGCTACCTCTCCGACCAGCCTCACTCGTTTTTCATCCATCAGATAGAGAACTGAGTACCCATCTGTGAAAACGTCCAAAGAGCAAGGCTTGATCAAGCTGGGGAGGTGTCCTCAATTTCACAGATTTGGGATACCTAATGGCACCTTATCCAAATAAAATGTAAAAAATAAATCAAATTCATAACACATATACAATCACAACTGAAATTGGATTATATTTTCTATGATCTCAGGGAAATGTCAATACACAATAACGCAGATGGAATGGCCTGAAAGACATGCGTTCGGAGTGGGGAAGTTATTAGTACTACAGCAACAAGAAGTTTCAAGAAAAAAAGGTGGTGGTTTTTAGGGATATCCTGCAATATCAATGAAAATGATGATTTAGTTAGGAGTTACATTTAAAATGAGTTTTCCACTCGATTAATAATTAATATACAGTACAAAGGTTTTGGAAAATCAAATATAGATACCTTTCATCTTCAGTGAAATTACTGCGGGTTGAGAAAAATTAGTCTCTATGGGAACTGGGAAGACTGCACACTAAATCCATGGAGGGCATCGTGACAGAACCATGTTTATCTTTTGTTTTATTTCTTGTTGAAATGCATATTATGTTTTGTTTTATAGATAGGTTACTAAATATACTTTGTATTATTGACTGGGTGCTTTTTCATTGAAGCCATTCATCTGAATAAACAATTTTGAACATGGAAAGGAACAATAATCCATTGCATGTTGCTGTAACGAGAGGGGCGTAACACTGTAGCTATAACTGTAATATAAGGCGTTCTTATCATGGATCATTTTTAAATACAACTTGATGGATTACTTAATGTCAATGTGGGAAATCAAACAGTTATCAAACAAACTCAGGGGGTCAGCCTAACTCTCCTCCTCACCATGGGTTCCTTGTGAAGTCAGCTATGGGCAGCACCACTCGGGCCTGGCCTTTATTCTTCTGCCAGCATTCTTCTGGGAGGCTGGGCACTGGCTGCTCAGACATGATTAATTGCTGCAATAAAGCTCATTATGGAGATTAAGTAGGAGTTACAGGAGCATTATTGATCACTGTCCTTTAAATAACCTTAAAGTTGCTTGTTTGTGCATGTTTGTATGACGCTGGTCAATACGGAGGGCAAAATGGGAGGAACGGGCTGGATACAATGTTGCTCCAAGACATTAACGTATGACATGAAATCAGTGCTGGATGGTAATGTGAAACATGTTTGCATGATGGCAGTGACATAAGGTCATTACACTTTACATGTTCCTTTGGCTGTTGTCTTACAACAATAGGTTCAAAAGGTCAAAATTAACCTTTTAAACGTGTCTTATTTTAAATAATTCTTCAGTTTCTGGATAATTAACCTTTTGATATAACACAATTTGAAAATGTCTCCTGACAAGTACATTTGAGGAGATGGTGTGCCTCTCAGTTGCTTCTAAGACATTTTATGCAATTTAAAAGAAAATATTATATTTTGAAGCTTCACCATATCACTGTCCTGAAGTGAGCCTAATTTTTTCTTAGTAATGATAGGTACTGGTACAGGTTCAGAGCCAATTGGAGTTTGTGTTTTCTTTTCTTTAAAACATTGTGTAAAAACATTTATTTAACTTGACCCATCAATGATCTCTCGAGTATGAACAAAGGTTAAATGAAAAAGTGTCTTTAAATCTTAAATCATTTAAATAAATGTTTGCAAATCCTCCAGCAGACCACACAGCTTTACTTACTGTGACGTCATGTATACAGTATGTTAAAGGGAAAGCCCTTTTGAATCGTGTTCTTATTAACTTGTAGCTTTTGTTTACTGTATAAAAATGAATTATACATCAATTCTATTTGTCACAACTTCAGCCCGTATTTAGTTTGTTTTCATGTCTGTTTTCCTGGTTTCCTTTCTAACTTTCATGTCATTTCAGACCCGGCCACTCCCTCCTGCTCTGCACTCCCTGTTAATTACATTCACCTGGTCTGCCCCACACTCACCTGCTCCTCATCAGTTAATCAGCCCCAGTATATATCTCAGTTCAGTTCCCTCAGTCTGTTGCCAGATTGTCAGACGTGTCTTACCTAGCACTCCAGCATTCAGATATCATCCTGTGTTCCGATCCTGCCTGCCAGTTCATGTTTCAACCTGTCGTTTGGACTTTGCTTTGGATTACCGTTTTGCCTGCCCCAACTGGACTTGTTCGCCATGCTTTCTTTCTACCTGGTTTGTCATCCACTTTTCATTAAATCTGTTTTTTGAATCTGAACTGTTTCCTGAGTCTTGCTATTGGGTTCTTGTCTGTCTTCATCCTGAAACCTGAAACTATTATTCTTTCCCCATCTTTTGTTCCCTAAATCCCTTTTTAAAATCCTCTTATCCCTTCATACTTCTGGAAACCCTGTGCAGTGACGATGAATCTCTAAGTGCAATATATGAAAGCTTTTGTAATTTTGGATATTGATCCTATTTCAACTCCTCCAGTATGAGTAGACTATTGATGATGCCACTCAAACCATTGAGCTCTAATCACAAAAGGGTACTTGAATTACTCAAAAATATACACTGACTATAATTAAGGAAACACAAGGGGCCTTTAAGCCCATGGCGCTCCTCAAGGCCAATACTCGTGTTGTGGCTCACAATTTCATTAAATAAGGAATAAATAATACAAATTATGGTAATAGTAATCATAATCTGAATCGTCTGGTCGAAATCTACTTGAGAACAATTCATGACAAGAAAAGGCCGATACACCAGGCAGCTTGCCTTTCTTTTTTTGTATTATATCCAAGACAACATTTACTTGGTGAGAAAGCCAGCCAAGGACAAGTTGTTGGTCAATTACAATTGCTTCCAATTGGCACACCTCAATGGAAAAAGAAATCTCTGTTGATCCTGTCTAGTTTTGTTACTTCATAAAAAGATTCATAATAGAAAAGATGGACATGTGTTAACTACTTCATGGTTTGGTATGGTGTGGTAAAATGACCACATTTATTTGAGTCATTTGCAAGCAATACTTAATATTTTTATATATTATGCCTAACAAACACATGAACAGATCTTAATTTTTTGCCGCCACATATGTTGAAGGGTGCATATTTAGGCTTACAGACGATAAATAAGGAAATGGCTAAGACACAGGACAGCCCCTTTCCAATATGGTTGTGCTAAAAGTTAAATTAATACATACTCTGAAGCTTTTCTAGTGCATATTTGGCCACATCAGGACAGATCAGTTCAAGAGTCAAGCTTCGGCAATCTCCATCAGCACCATAAGTTGTCAAATGAGACAGGCCAGAAGATCAGCACCTGCTCCTACCATGCTGTTGACGGGTGTTAACCTGTCACTCAGTCTCCAATTTGCCTTGCTACTCACCGCTGGCTTCACGTTTTAAGGCAGGCCAACCACGGCCCACAGCATGCCCCCGAGAAGGGAAAACTCATTTGGAGGGAGGCTTGGGATGTGCAGTATTTACCATGTTCATCACGTCCTTCAATAAAAAGGACCTATTCCTATCACGCTAATAATGCAGGGCTGCACGTCACGCTCAGCACTGGCATGGGGGCGTTTTGAGCATGTCAGCCAGATAAGAGAATAGCAGGGTACATGTTCACATGCCTTATCGGTCTATGCCAGGAGAAGGTTTTGCATGCTTTTCACAATGGTAAAACATCACAGACACAGTCGCAGTGTATACACGTAATGCAGTTGGGCAAAACATGAGAGAGGAATGATGGTGCGTCAAACAGGTCATTTATGGTTTAGAATTCAGTTATATCCAACAGAAAAAAAATATATAGCTACTGTATATACTGTATATATGCTACAGTCCGTGTTTGAGCAATATCTGGAGGCTGTTACATGTTTTCCCATTTTGTGATCCACTCAGAAAGTACATGCACGCTCAAGAGCGACCGTATAGTGAACAAATAATACAGCAGTGTCTGGCACAAAACTATAATGCAAGGTGTATCCTCAGACCAGGATAGGTTCTGGTACATCCAACCCTGGCACTTTCCCTCATTATAGCGTGCTTCTTTAACTTGAGGCATTGTAATGGTGTAGAAAAACTAAATAATTCCCTTCTCTCTTAACCATAATCTCTTAGTGAGGGCCCATACATCTGCTCTTTCTTATAAAGGAAATATACCTCTGGCTCTGCAGATAAGTCAAGGGCACAGAGTTGAACTCAGCCTTATTTAAAGGGGACATATTATGAAAAACAAAACATTGCAGGTGTTTGGGCACCCTTTTAGGTTATTGGGGTCTCTACCAGCACACAAAAGCTTAAAAAAAAAAATGTGTCAGTTTCTTCAGGGATGCTTTTTTAGAAAAAAGGGGGATTTGAAGGTTTCTTCCAAAAAACACAGACTGGTGACGAAACCGGTCGGTTTTCATTACCATAAATACTCCCACGGGAAAGCTTACCAGAAACTCGGTAGTTGATTGGCAAATCAAGACGCCCCGTTGGTAATCACACACAGCTGAGCCTCCACTCGCTCATGCAACAACAGAGGAGAAGCAAGCTGCAGTGTTAGCTCATCCTCAAGCTACCATCACACCCCAGCCTTGAAGCAGACCGGGGCTGAATGGATTTTTTGTTTGGCTATGCCCAGCAAAGGTTGGCAATCTAGTGTGATCTGCTGTTATACTGGAGTGTGGAGGAGATTGTGCCTGGAAGACAGAGAGACACCATCTCTCCTCTGGAAATGTAAGTAGTCCTATTTAAAAACAAATCTGTCCGTTTATGAGTTCAATGTGTGTAATGTGCTTTAATTTATCCCTCCTATAATAACCAACGCCGACTGAAACGAGAGAATGTCTCTGGGTTAAGTAGTTAGCGTTAGCGTTAGCGCCCGTTAGCTTTTATGCTAACGGTTAGATCTGTGAGTCTGTCCGTGACAGCCCCTGTGTGAAAACAGTGAAACTGCGTTAGCGCCCGTTAGCTTTTATGCTAACGGTTAGATCTGCGAGTCTGTCCGTGACAGCCCCTGTGTGAAAACAGTGAAACTGCGTTAGCGCCCGTTAGCTTTTATGCTAACGGTTAGATCTGTGAGTCTGTCCGTGACAGCCCCTGTGTGAAAACAGTTCAGTATAGCCCTTGAGCAAGGGCTATACTGAACTTATTAGTGGCCCATCTTATTTAATAATGGAAGAAAAAATATATTTTCATTAGTTTGTAGCTTTGCCATAACTACAGATGTATCATGTATGTAGGCTACACATGATGTAACATTGAATGTGCCATGTTTTACAGCTATCTGGGTGACCTGACGGAGCGTTGACCCACAAGGACCGTCACACTATCTGTTCCATCAGAGGACTGTTCACTGGGTGGAACAGGTGGTCTTCTTCAGGGCCCACCAGCAACAACTGGACAGTTACATACAATATGGCTTTGCTTCTGTTTGAATTATGTACACTTTATATTTCCATTTCACTGGCTATGAATAAACTGCTTTATTTTTAAGTATGGTTTTGGTCATTTTAAAATGTAATGATACTGTTTCAAAGAAAACATCTTCAGAGAGATAAAGGGTTGAATTAAAAAACGTATAAGTCAATGCATGTAGATCGGTCTGAAAACTAGTCCAACATCCTGACTATGAAAATGTGAGTTTCAAGTAATCCTTTACTACACGAAGCAAACAGTGACAGTAAGCAACACAATACATGTTTTAACAGTAAAACTTTATTATAAATGAGTGATCACAATACAAATGATACATTACCTACTAGATATTGAAAGGGTGTCAGATAATTTGCAGCTCTGACAGTAATTGTTTCTATATATTTTTTTTTTACAAAAGATAATGTCTTTCCAGTGGATCTTGACATGATTCATTCCTTTCCTGCCACGTTACTGTACATTTACAGCATGGCTTCACAAAAGCTTTTTCACTCCACTGGGTTGTAGATCATTCCCCAGCTTAACCTGTAGAGACATACATAAAACGTATGTTACAAGTTTAGAGAGTTTATTCATAAATACTTAGCTCATATTCTGTTACTGACTGTGACATATTTAAACTGTATTTACCTGAGGATAATGTCAGGGAAACCAGAAATCTTGATGCAATTTTCACAGTTTTCAGCTCAGACTCCTGCCTGACCAGGTTCAGTTGTAAAGCTTTTGGTTTAGAAGTGATAAGTGCGCTGATATTTGCTGTAGAAATGAAGGTAAACATGGTAACATCGATCTCCATGCTGCATTGGCCAAAAGTAAACAAAACTGACAGCTGGGCGTGTGCCATGCCCATATAGGTAGGTATAGAGTAAATGAGCAGGGCGGTGCATGCACGCCCATGTAGATAGGAGGGGAGTAGATGTCAAAACCAAATTTTTTAGGGAGAGGCCAAAAAAGGCCTGAAAAGGCAATGAAGAAATGGGCATTGGTAGAAAACTAATGGGCTTTTTGTACAATAGACCATTAAAACCTTTTCTAGTAGACCTCGGAAATACACATTTAAACCCGAGTTTTTGCATAATATGTCCCCTTTAATTCTCCTACAAGCTCTCAACCTCACTATCAGTAATCTACAGGTGTGTAAGCATGGGCTAGTAGGCCAGAGTTGGTCCGACAGAGATAAGCAGATTCATTGACATGGGACACTTTGGCATCATTTAATTCCCAGGCCCTATTACACTCTATTGATCTTTGCTCCAGTTCCTAACACAAATAAGGCTGCTTTGGCTAAAAAAGTATCTAAACCCGGCTTCTCCTCACTGCCAGACAGTTCCAGCGACTGCATCAGGGCAACCATCATTTGAAAGTGTGAGAGTGAGGGAGGGGGCGGGGCTTAATGTTTACGTCCTCTGCTTGTCTACCATCTCAATTGGCAGAGCATTTACGTCGTCATTAAACTACGGGGTGCCATGATGTTTCTGGTCGTCTGTCTTGCTTGTGTAGTAGCACCCAACAGCAGTTCACCAAAAAAGTAAGGTAAAAGGGTAACCAAAAGTCCCATTAGTGACCGTAGGCTACGTCCCTAGATTTGAGAATACCTGGTGTATGGCTTATTGTCTTGGCTAGCCCGATAGGCTATCCTGCTGCTTTATTTCGATGCATAAAATGGCTGAGCTAAAGGTAATGTAAACTAGTCAACCTTTATATAGCCTACTACAGTCCATTATGTTAACAAAGTCAATTTAGATTAGATTCAGGTAATAGAGAAGCCTGGATATAATGATCCAGCAAGCTAATGCTAGCTGATTTATTGACTAATATGTAGCTAACAGACAATACATAATGTAAAATATTGTAGGCTACACGGCGCCATATCCTAGGAATGATTTTAGTTTTAATATTATGGGAACATTGTTTATGGTAAAATGTTTTTTCAAATAAGGCTGCTTTGGCTAAAAAAGTATCTAAACCCGGCTTCTCCTCACTGCCAGACAGTTCCAGCGACTGCATCAGGGCAACCATCATTTGAAAGTGGTAGGTGAGTAATTAAACTCCACCTATAGTGCCATATCCCTAATAACTCAACTTTTGATCATCTGTGGCATGATAAATAGAGTGGGCGGTTTCAGCAAGCATGCAAATGTGGATTTTGTCTTCTGTCCACAGATGAAATACTGCAAAACATCAAGGAGTCTGATTAATTTAAGATGTGCATACTGGCATAATTTAGGTACGTACAAAGAATAAATTAAGGCAATCTTTGATTGACATAAATTTAGGCAATCTTTGACATAAATACTGTCTCCACCCCCAGCTCTGAGAGAATGAGCAGCTTTCACTTTTGAATATACTTATGATTGAACCAAAACACCAAACTACTTCTTGCATGAAATTAAAACAATGGGGCTTGCACAGTTGAACAAATGGTAAATGGAGGGAGAAAACAAGGTAACAGCTGCCTTAGAAGCCCTTCGTCATCACAAGAAAAATACAAAGAAATTAAGAGAAAAACAGAGGAACTATCCAATGTGACAAAACTGTTTCATGCAAATATCAGAGATGTGAATATTTACACTGTGGATATTGTTGGATTCCAGAGAGAACCAACAAAGACAATCATGAGGAACAAAGCTAGTGAGTAATGAATATTCTTCCCTCAGTAAATACAAAAAAATGTGCGTATTGTATCTGAATAAGAAACTTAATAGTGCGCAAAGTCTAAAATTGACCAATCAGAGGCAAGCTAGACATAGTTTAGTTTATCGAAAACCAATAACCAAACGGTGGCTGACTCCAGTGTACGTATATACCTACTGTAAGAGAGTTTCCAAATGTAAGGCAAAAGGAATTGGAACAATCCAGGGGTTGTGGGGGGAGGGGGGAGTGCTGAGGTAAAGTAAAACATGTTAACAATGCCTTCAATGCATTAATAAGTGGAACATAACAAGCTAAACATCATTAGAGTATAGCCTACCCACTTATCCTGAATCAGGGTTTGAATTATGTTGGATAAGATGGACCATGGGATGTGTGCTTTGTTTTATCTTTGGCATTCTGAGTTAACAAGCTATCCAGAGGTTCTCGCTAAATCATTTCTATAATGGCCCTTCACCACAACACAGCATCACGCAAGGATGATCACGCAAGGATGAACGCGGATGAGGAAAGGTAGAAAAAAAGTGCGGATGAAGAGAGAGTGAGGGAGGGGGCGGGGCTTAATGTTTACGTCCTCTGCTTGTCTACCATCTCAATTGGCAGAGCATTTACGTCGTCATTAAACTACGGGGTGCCATGATGTTTCTGGTCGTCTGTCTTGCTTGTGTAGTAGCACCCAACAGCAGTTCACCAAAAAAGTAAGGTTAAAGGGTAACCAAAAGTCCCATTAGTGACCGTAGGCTACGTCCCTAGATTTGAGAATACCTGGTGTATGGCTTATTGTCTTGGCTAGCCCGATAGGCTATCCTGCTGCTTTATTTCGATGCATAAAATGGCTGAGCTAAAGGTAATGTAAACTAGTCAACCTTTATATAGCCTACTACAGTCCATTATGTTAACAAAGTCAATTTAGATTAGATTCAGGTAATAGAGAAGCCTGGATATAATGATCCAGCAAGCTAATGCTAGCTGATTTATTGACTAATATGTAGCTAACAGACAATACATAATGTAAAATATTGTAGGCTACACGGCGCCATATCCTAGGAATGATTTTAGTTTTAATATTATGGGAACATTGTTTATGGTAAAATGTTTTTTTTATGTAAACCTATTATGCATAAATGACATGAGTTAAAGAATAGGCTACAGAATATTTGGAGTGTTGGTTCGAAACATTAAAGCAGTCAAATAAAATGTAAGAACTACTTTCCTAACATTAGCCTACTATTACATTTAAACACGATCTCAAAAGGAATCTAAGGTGCAAAGGTAACAATGCGTTACAATTAAATTACATTTAGGTGGTAATGATCCAGGGCCAACCTCTCAAACATACTATTAGTTTGGTGATCTGGAATTCCTGTTTTAGCCACTGCAAAGTTGTTGCATGCCCAAAAACTTTATTTTGTTAATATACACTGTAACTGAGAACGGCCCTAGCCCTGTTTTGAGCCATAAGCAGGATTTGGTTTTGCCTGTAACTATTTGCCTGTCTTAACAGCTTTTGGACCTAAAACACCACAAAAGGCCATTGGAGCTTGCTGTTGGTCCTGTCCATAGCTCGGCACAGAAAGACTTCGTTCAAGGTAGGAATCAACATTTTTATGACTTACTGTCCTGGACTGTGCCCTGTCTGTGTTTGTCTGCTCAATGGCTGCTTTTAGCTGCAATCTTTCTTTGCTCAACCTAACCTAACACAGTGTGAGAGTGTTTTACGGTAAATGGCATAACTTCGTCTTGGTTGTTGCAGTTGTTGCCTTAGCTATGTTCAAATGGGGGATACTATTGTTTTTGCTTGCTGGTTGTCTTGCACACACCAAAATTCACATCTTCTCCTGTAATGTGGTTATGGTGCATTCCAGACAATTGGGAAGTCGTAATATTCTGACCTTTTACTTGAAAAATACGACCGGAACGCCATTAAAAGTCGGAGTTCCTACTCGTGAACTCGGAGCAAATCCAGCTTCCCCTACTTCACCTAGAATCAGTTTTCCATATCCGACTTGTCTGGAACGCACCATACTCTATTGTTGGTCATGCTGTGGGCCTTAAGTGTCCACAACAGTTGGTCACTAAATTAACTCTTGCAATAGGATTTGTTGCTGAGACACCAGGGATCTTGTCTTCACTTCAACAAGGTAAGAGTTTTACTTTTATAATTTACAAGTCGGAAATGCTCTGAGAGGGCTCTGTTCAGTCTGTGTTTGTTTGACTATATGAGGCTGACGGCACTGCTAGTTGATTCATTGCTCTCATTGATCTGCTTGCGTTGATGGTAGCTACTCATTGCTGTTACGGTGTTGCCATATGAGCTTATTTTTTGCTTTGCTTGTTGTTTGACGTATCCTTTATGGAATATGGATGCTTGTTATGGAGTATTGTTTGTTATGGGATGAACTGGTTTTGTGGTATATTTCAATCTAGGTTGGTGCTATTGAGAGGCTTTCAACTCATTGTAAACAGGTCCTTACTAGAGGATTGGGTCTAATGATGTTGTTGTAGTGCTCCTGTATTCTTTAGCTCTGCCCACCCATTGCAAATATCAGTTGCTGCTATGATTTCTTTCATAAACTTGTCTGTTTTGAAACTGAACATATCTACAAAGTAAAATAGGAAGATTATTATCTTACTTATTTTTGCTTACTTGACTTGTGTTTCTACATTTACATTTGGTTTCATACTTGAGATTTGACTTTTGACACCTGATATCAATGACATTGACTCTTCTTTTAAAGTTTTACTCCAAATATAGTTTTGTTGAAAATGTTGTTATCAGAAAACATATTCCATTTAAATCCTGTTGGAATTTGCTGGTCTGTTATCACTTTATATTAAAAGATATAAAATAAACGTTTGAAAATGCTGCAATTTCTGAATCCATATAAAGTATCCCTAGAATTGAAGGTGCTTGCCAGTTTGTTTTTATAATAAACCGATTTTTTTAAGCGCAATGGTGCAAGTACGTTTCAACATTGACATCATGCCATGTACCTGTTTATCCTCTATCTGTATTATCAGTCAGAACAGCAACCTTCATCTAGTCTGAATGTTTAGGCCATTTCTAACAGGCTTAATAGATCACACATACTGTAGTCACACATATTCAGTAGAAAGAACAAAGGGAGGTCAAGGCACTTAAGCGGTTTATTGTTGTAAACAGACAATTTAGTTTGGCCATTGTGAAGACTAATTTGGTTTTCCATCATGCCACAGAAAAACACAAGATGGCATAGATCAATGTTCAGAAGAATTGATGATGAGCCATAATCACATTTAGGCCACTCTCTTATCTGTCTGTTTCTACTTGTTCCTCTTTACTTGCACTCCTCACTCAAGCTGTTATCAGTCAAATGCCTGACAGCGGCTTTCTGTTTCCAGGCCTTGTACGTCGTTGTCTGTGTCAGTCCACATCTCAGCTATTGGACTAGCCACTATCGGACATGGGTGCTTCCCAGGCATTACTTCCACCTGTGTGACAACATACGCTCTTATCTGGTCTAGTGATGTGAGCCTAGCTGAGTTGCTGATTAAAAGACATGGGGTCACGTCACCCCTCTCTCTCCCTCCCTCTCTTGCTCTCTGTCTCTCTTTCACTGTCTCATTCACACTGTTTGTCACACTGTGTGAATGAGATGGTCGCACGCAAATTGAACCAGACAAAAATAGAGGAATGCAAGATCAAGGTCCTTTGGAGGTGATAAACATTAAGCGTGAATAAATGTTTTTAAAAGTACTCTCTCCTGGCAGAGCGTGTGCGCGCACACACACACACACACACCCACACACACACACACACACACACACACACACACTGTCTTTTCCTCTGTTTTTAATTAAAAGCCTGAGTGACAACGTGGCCTATTTCCCCCATCGCTGTTTCAAATTGAGAGAGAGATAAGACTTATATTTAGGAGACCTTATCAAACTCATCTATTTACTGCTGGGTAATTTTGCTTTTTTCGCCTCACAAGAAAGTGCAGACAGAAAAATCCTCCTCTATCCTCTAGGTTTTAAATCTCCAAAGGAAAACTATTTCTCCCCATCTCAACCCGCCTTGCCTTCCGCCCTTGGTACATAGTGTTTGAATTTGAGAAATGGAGACTTTGGATTTGGATTTTGGTCCAAACTATAGCTTTGCATCTAAACTGATACATTGAGTAAATATCCTTCCAGCCGATGACTTGATTAACATTTTGCAGTGTGCTATGGTGTTTACTCCACAGTAGGGCCAAATCTGATCTCTAACCATTGTCATTTTGGCGCCCAGATCCACGCAGGAAGCATAATAGAGGTCCAACTTTAAAGCCTGTACAACGCCAACGAATATGTCTCACCTTGATCTATTTTTGCATCCCAGTAGGAGTCACCTTCCTGCAGTCTTCCAATGGATATCAGTTTGTGTCTGCCTGTAATAATTGCATAAACGCAAAACGGAGAGCATTTTACTCTGAGAACCAACACAAGATATGTGACAAATTTTTAAACAGTTATGCCCGGCTATGATTTGTTTGATCTGGTTTGGTGTCTGCTTTGAGATGTGCAAACCACGTCGCTTTGGAATATATTATGCATTGCTGTTTACAGTGCGGCAGATGACCTGAAGTGAATTTGTGAGCAAATTAGTTGCATTGTTTGTGGTGTTGACCTTGAGAAAGGCATGCAACCTGTGATAATAAAGCTCTTGTCAGAAAGCCAGCCCCTCTGTGAGTGGCTTTGTCTCGTTAATACGAGATGTGTGCGTCGTCACCACTAACATTCTGTCTTCATTAATGCTAGACGGTTGCACAGATAGAATAGATATGCAGGTAGCCTACTATGAGTCTGGTTGATTTTTCACTGCAGGGAAAGGAAACTGAAAATCAAATGTTAGAGACTCATCCATTTTTAGATATTTCTTGCTCCATTAGATGACTTCTGACCTCGTATGTCGGATAAACAATTGAGATATCTGTTTATTTCATTCTAAAATTTATATTTAAAATAAATAACCTGTGAGATTAAGGTGGGTGATGTTAGAAGACTACAGTTTTGTCTGACATTTATTTTCATTATCCTCTCATAAAAGTTTGGTTTTCTATGTCGCCACAGAAGCAAGAAAAAAGGAGGCGGAATCGGACATAGTTTGGTCTCACTGCTTAAACAATGAAGGTACTGGAATGAGCATGACTCTTGTTTGGAGACAGGAGGTAGAGCGTGGCGGGGAGGGACCAGAGAGAGGACAGGAGGGGTTGTGGGGTTTTGTTTCAAAATCTGTCTAGAAAACTCTACCTTGCTCCGTTCTCCAATATAACCTAGTGCAGCATTAATTAATTACTACATTTTATTTGTTTATTTGTTTCAAAGTTCTCAAAGCTGTACAAAAACAATAAAACCAGTGCATTAAATCAACATTTCATACCTTACGAATTATGCCATTCTCAGCTAGTAGCAGGTCTTGAACATTAATAAGGCTGCCACTCAAAACTGTCGACCAAACACTTTATAGATTTTTGAGTTCTGCTTAATTACAACTTCAGTTACTTGCAAATGTTGAAAGGTGAACCCAAGTAGATTCGACATGTGAATTTTTGAGGATATATATTTGTAAAATTGGGATTAAAACCCAACACTTATGATTCAGGAGTGAGCACATGTCTCTTTTTTAAGACATATCAATGCTATCCACTGGCAGACTAATTATTAAAATGTTTCAATAAAATCAGAAATTATTCAGAAAAAACGCCACAGAAAATCAACTTTCCTGCACTACGTTTTCTCCAAATCTTCCCGTTCTTTAAATTAGAGATCTTTGCTCAGTTATAGTGCTGCTATGATGTAGCTTTGTGTCCTTGAGATTGTATCCATTTCCCCATCCCTTGCTGGCTTTTCCCTGCTCTGTCACCCATTCCCCCTCCTCACAGTGGGACGATTTTCTAATATCCATTACTTCCACCAGGGTCAGGGCAATCCCACTGGGTCTGCTGAAGACTTGGCAGGTGCCGATAAGGGCCTTGCTCCAGACACTGTAATAACTTAACAAATCCTTCCATGACCCAGAATCCCCTTCACCAGTGTGGCATCCCACTATTTTCCATAAAGCCATTAAAATCTAGCTGGTGTCCTATTGGGAGAGGTGAACGTGGGGTTGCAGTGCTCTCCATGCTATGCACATCTCAAAGCCTTTCTGTTAATACCAAAAACCCCAACAGTAAATTATAAATAGAAGAAGGCAAAATTTCGATTCAACACCTGCTGTCAGCATGTTGCTGCGACAGAATTGGTTCATGGACTCTGGATTGCGTGTCAGTGTATTTCTAATTCGAACAGGCATAGTGGACACACAATTTAACATCTCTCATACTTTATTCTTTTGGCACTTTCTTTCATCCATTCCTTCACTCTATTCTTTGTTCCACTCACACACAGTAGGTCATTTTGGCTGGACCTCCTGGAGCTCTTATCCGATAATGATACCCGCTTCACTGGGTATCAGACGACGGCTCCACCCATTTCCTTTCCCCCTCCTAACACCCAGCTTTCAACCTGCCAATCATGCTTTAGCCGCATTCAAGTGGCAATAGTGTTAATGATTCATTTCCCTTGTAATCCCCTGTCAAACTGATAAGCTCATGACGGCTGCCGTTATTTGCGGCGGTTTCCGTTGTTTGCATTGTTAAATTAAGCCTCAACGATCCATCCGTTGAGCCTCTGTGAGCGGAAGAAAAACCCACAGGCATGAGCTGCTCTAATAGATTAACTAGCCATACAGCACAAAGAAGGTGAACACATCTCTTTCTGATATCTGTGCTGCTTCAAGATAATCTAGAAATAGAAGTCTTTCGAGGTGAAGGAGTTATAATATTCATAACTTATGGCTCAAGCACACTCAAAGAGAGAAAATAAATTGAAAGTGAAACGTTATTTGAGGTCTGATTCACAGTGTTGGTCTTAAGTTTGTGTTATGGCCATAGTTATTGTATGATGTATGGACTCTAAAAGCCTCCAGAATATTTGATTTCATATTTGTCTAACTGTTAATATTCAAAAATGACTGACCATCCATTGAAGTGAGTTCAAACCATAATAATGTAATTGATCAGATTTGATTGAGAGTAGCCATGGTGACAAACTCAAATCACCCTACAACTATCGCAAGAATATTTCTAAATTGTGATCGGTGCACTTCCCCTTTTCCCAGCCTTATCCAATTTAAACTAGCAAGAAGACCAAGGAAAAATAGAAATAACAGGAATGTCTTAGTTCAGAGGAAACTGTGTTCATACAGGACATTATCCCTTTATAGTCTTATATGCTTTTAGAATGGATTTCAACACTTTCTCATGATGGATTCAATCGCATCCAAATTAGTTTTTAAATGCTGCCGGCAGACTTCTGCTTGTCTGACTTGAGAGATGAGTCAAATTGAGTCTCTCGTATCCTAATCATCACACAGTGTCTGTCAGGGCAAGGTGAACAACGGCCCCCTCATAAAGACATCAGGCTAAACATCAGTGGAGCGTGCCTTGGGTAATAACAAGTTTCATGAAGCCATAAATCTGCCTAATCTAATGATTTGGCTCACCTGCTGCACCACTTTGATGTGTCATGGTACCTACTTGTCATTTCAAGGGGATGCGTCTACAGGATGCCAATGGATTCCCTCAACTGCACAGATTTATTTTTGTGTAAAAATGAGTGTCTGGCTTATGTCAGAAGTCCTTTGCAAAAATATAGGGTTATTCTCAGTTTACGTGTACACATCCTTGTTTCAATTAACTGTGTCAATTATCAATGTAAATTCTCCCGAGGCAGGCAAAAATTTACTAATGAGTAGTACACATACCTGCTTTGCAAATAAGTTAGTACGACAATTCAGCAGTTTTAGTTACCATTCACATAACTAGAATGTCAACCTTTCCTTGAAATGCCTTCAACAGCAATTTAAAAGACAATTGCTACCTTACAAAACTATATTCTCTGAAATATGACTCTATTGAGAATTTAGAGGGTAAGAACTGACCCTGCATCATGATGTGCTTTTTTGTTCCAGTTCCTTTCAGAAGACGTTAGGCATTTACTCTAATTGAATGGATGCTGTCACAGGTTTAAAATAAATGACCGCAATATGTCCTCAACAATGTGGCCTAATGGCAGTTTGAACAAACAGTTCCCGCCCAACGTTGAGGACACATCCCTCATTGCTTCCATCCTGCCCTAAGAGCCTCCTATTTTAAAGGCAGCTTTGCTCCATCATAAAAGCTTGCAATTATGGGAGGTTGCCAAGTGCTCTGAAAGTCACCTTTGTTTTTTTTGCTGTTCATGAGGTGTGACATTATATATATATATAGAAAAATCTCAAATAGCTTTAAAGCTTATTTCCCATACACACATACAAACTTAAACAAGCACTCAAACATGTTGACACAAATATAAGTGTTTTTTGGCTCAGTAATAAACAATGCCATTTTCCCTTAATTTGTTCACATTACCAAGTTGGTGTGCACATAATTGCTTACTGGCATTGCAAAGAGCCCAGGTGTAATGAAAAAGCTTTTACATTTAGATCAAAACATTTGATTAAAACCTTAAAAAGAACCATTTTGACCACTCTTTCAAGTGGTTGGAAGTGATTTTAAATGTAGTTGTCTTGTCTGGAAAGTAAGTACCGGGACTACTTTTTATATACTCAAAAACCCTTAATACATGTTTTAAAAGGATTGCGTAGCTCATATTTATGTGACAGAAATGGTATTTAGTTTACCCTTTGCAGTAGACAATAACCTTCATATTGATACTACTATATCACGTGTTACAGCAAGTGCCGCCTTTGGTTCTGTCTAAAGTACAGTATATTGTGGTAGCCTACTGCATTCAATTAGAGCAAGGACGCGTCATGTCGGTTTTTTCCTTTATCGCTTACGCTACAGTATACGCAGTAATTGCTCATTGTTTTAATAGAACAAAAATTCAAAAAAAGTATTTTTAATTTATTTCCGCCAACTGACTTCTTTATTCTGTAATTTCTTCCTCTTCAGCCGTTTCTACACTGATGTCTTGACCTTCTGCAAATGATTAAGCCACTTGTATTTTTAGGTCTAACTTGAACAACTGAGTCTGAACAACCATTTTCGGAGTGTGTTGTGTTAGGTAATCTTACCCTGGAGAGATAATAGGATGCACCAACAGCGACCCATATTAACTTTTTGTTTCAGTCTAAAGCCTGAAGCGTTTTCCACTGTGCCAGCCTTTCCAAATTATTGTATCACATCACTGTGGTTGGCATACAGTACATATATATATATATATATATATATATATATATCTCAGTTTCCAGCATTTTCTGCTCCACAGAAATATTTTAAAATTTTTTGGAAATGCACTTCAGATTCAGATTCAGATTCAGATTTTATTTGTCACATACACAATACATTGCAGTGAAATGTTCACAGTCGGCTCCGTGCTAAATATACGCATAACAAACATAACAAAACAGTAAATACATTCAATATGTCAGAGGGTTATTGCACATAGTCTAAAGAGCGGCGGGGGGGGGGGGGGGGGGGGTTACTTAAATAAATATCTATAAATATATATAAGTGCAGTTGCTCAAAGTGTTTTAATCAGTGCCATTTAGATACCTGACAGCTTGGGGGTAGAAACTCTTCCTGAGCCTCTCAGTCTTTGCTGCCAGTGAGCAATATTTTTTTTCAGAGCGGAGCAGAGAGAAAAGTCCGTAGCCTGGATGGCTGGGGTCTTTCAGGATGCTGCTGGTCTTGCCCTTGCACCGCTTGATGTAAATGTCTGCTAGACTGGGGAGTTTCCCCCCTATGGTACGCTCAGCTGAACGCACCACTCTCTGCAGAGCCTTACGGTCCTGAATGGTCCTGAACTTATTCTTTATGCCTTCTGGTTGAGAGTTGGATGAGAACAGTCCATGCTCCTGCCTCCATGGTCAATATGAAGCAGCAACTTAGCTTGATTGAGCAAAATTACCAAAAGCAGCGGGAAATGTCTTGCCTGGCTCTGTCCAACAATACAAACATTTCTACCAGGACCTCTACATCTCAGTTAACATAATAATGTTTAATTTGTTACTTCATACCAGGCTGCTGGTTGTTGTCTTATACGTAGACTGGACAGTATTAATGTTATATTTAAATCCATTGAGTGTTGTTTTTGGTGAGGCCTGTCAAACTGAAGTGTCACTATTAATTCATTCAGTAGTGTAACAAGACGTTTTATGGTAAGAAACCCCAAGAGTTAGGTCCCTTTTTAAAAATACAACATAAACATAAAACCACTAAATTGTGGTGTGTCTAGGCCAATGTTGCTGGAGAAAAAAAAGTATTAAGCATTTTGTTGACTTGAATTGAATTTACCATTTAATTAGTTTAATATTTAAAGCACTGAGCTGCAATGACACATCCCCTCTGTTCTTTTGATTCAATACAGGCTTTGAAACAATCAGATATTACAATTTTTCTTTTTACATCACCTCACTCAGCACATGGCAACTGGGAACAGAAGGGACTGCTCTTAATCTAGACAGAAATGGTGGCTTATATTGACTGACTGAATGTCAAATTTTCCACTGAGCTTTAACACACTATTACCCAGTGGCTAGACGACCATCCTTCTGCCAACCTTCTGTTTTTTGTGGCAGCTGTCTTCTGCAGGATATCACAAACTTCAGGGAACAGTCTTCAGTCACAAAGTGCAGGTTATGATGACTCTAATCCTCCCACATAGAAGTAGATGGTGGTGATAAAGTGATAGCTTCAGAGAGGAAGGTGTCACAGCACAGATATGAGACTAATACCTACCTTGCACCCTCAACTAACACTATTCTCTTCACTCTTGCTGGTTCTATTTCTAATTAGATTTTTCTCCTCCTCTCTCAACAATTTGTTTCTCTTTGCTATACCTATTTCTCCTTCAATGCTCTTCTTTGTCTCCTTCCAACCTCCTCTGCCAGACTTCACTTTTCCCCCTGTCTTAAACCCCGAGGATACTGACTCCAATGGAGGTGTAGGACCTGGAGGACACTGATAAGGCCTTTCCTTTAAACCTCAGCTGCACACAGGCTGAGTGTGCAAAGAGAGGAATGAAGCAGAGTTCACTGCACCCCCACAACCACATGGTCACATCAAAAAATCATGATGCCCAGCCATGAATTCTGCCTTTTGTCTTTTCTTACAGCCACAGGGACACCCTTGAATCCAGGGTAAATACTGTATCATAAGGACTGGCTCATGTAAAATCATAGTGAGACTGAGGAAACATTTTGATTGCGTTGTAATCTAGTGGATTGGTCAAATATGTCGGGAATGTTTAGATTTAACGTATGAGACACAAAACACCTGAAACCCCATTTGGTTTAAAATCGCTTAATCTCCTTAGTTTTAGCCCGAACAAAATCAGATAACAGTTCTGTTAGTGAGAAAAAATCAAATCAAATGAGGCAATGTTCTTAAGCCGTCAGCCATCACACAGGTAATTTATTTTATCGTGGCCATCTCTTTGCAGGTACTTCTGTAAGCTTTAAGCCGTTCGCTACAACAGCTGTCATGGCTGTAATCTCCATGGTTGGAGATGGACAGATATCATCTCCAAACTAGCTTTTCATTCCCCCGCTGTACCTTTCAGGCTGACAGGAGCAGCCTCTCTCTGTTCCCAGAGTAAATGTGTGAAATGAGTCACCCAGAAACCAATCATGATAGTATTTTTGAGAGTTTAAGGTAGTATTTTAAAACCACAAATAGCTAAATTAAATTTCCCGAAAATGTACTGACATTAGAGCCAAACCATCCTCTTGATCTAATTTTGAGATTTTATGTAATCTTATACCGAATAAATAGACTGATTTTGCTAAATCAGACACTCACCATCTACTCACACAGCCAATGCCATGCAAATTTGACATCATTACCGGCCGCACACTGAGAAATGTGTGCTCGATTTTGCCTCCCGGTGGTACAATTATTATTATTACCAAACTTGTGTAGCACATTATTACAAAAATGCTGGGCATTTTATTTTCCATCTTTCCTTTATAGCTGATCTTAATGAAATTCTGTCCGATTGGGTGACAAATTAACTGTTTATTACACCACCAAACTTCAGTGCAGAGTGCAAACACCCATCTAATGCCTGAAGTAATGGACATAAAAAACTTAAGATCCAGCAGGGAGAGAAAACATATATTCATGCATATCAAGACTTCTTGCGAGGCATCACGAAAACAATATGAATCTTTTATCCTGTGGTGGGTAGAATGCCCTTTCTTCCACTTGGAATGAAAATGTGCATGTTTTAACATCCAGCAGCAATCCCACATGTTATAAGTGAGCATTCACTTCATAGTTGAAATACCTTAAATCTTCTATTTGTGAAGGCACAATGTACACCATTGCCTTGGTGTTTTCTTAAAAGGACAACTACATTAAATTATGCTATTATTATTTGCATGAACCGGAAATAATAATATTTTTTGTTAATTTGTTTTTACCATTCCTCTCTCACTCCTTCAATCACAAAAATGATAAACACTTTGTCACAGTAGATCAGTTAAGGAACAATGGTCAGAAGGTGATAAGTCTCCTTTTATGATTATTATTGAGGATTATTATTATTATTATTACTGTACTGAATTATATTGAAATGTGTTTCCTAATATTGTGCTGCTCATTCACATATGTAAATGGTATGGATCTAGTAAGTGGTCAGTTAGTAATATAAACTACGGTTAAACTAGAAGGTTCTCTTGGATATATTCATATATTTAGCAACGTTGAGAATCCAAATTGAAACTTTGTGGCAATTTCACTTTAATTTGCAGTGGCAAACCAAACATTCATTGGCCGCGTTTCCCAGAGTCGATCGTTCTTTGGGGCCAAAGAAGGGTCAAAAGAAGGGTTCGCCAAAGAACGAGCGTTAAGATACGGGTGTTTCCCAGATGGCTTCTTAAGTGCCTTCTTTGGAGAACGCGTAAGACGAAGCGAAATAAGTACTTTGGTGGGAGCTGTCCACCGCGGTCGTGCTGAAACTGAATAAATCGATGCCAGGCGAATCGATCACCCACCTCTTTATCAGCGCATAAGTCACACACAGCGCCCCGTGGTCACCCCCACACAGGGTGGAATTAGGCTACGCATGTATCGTGGGTGTGTGGGTGCGGGGTGGCAACAAGTGTATCCAAGTAGTAATCAAGCCCATTAGCGTATATATACCCCGTGGATAGGCACACACATGTGAGAGTGGAAGAAAGCGGCAGCAAAAGAAACAAGCGGGCACCGTCGTTTACCGCGGAGGAGATGGGCGTCTTAGTGGACGAGGTCTGGCAGCACCGGGCAGTTTTATTCGGGGGAACAAAGGGCAAAAAGAACATCACGGTGAAGAACCGTGTTAGGCAGGCCATAGCCGAAAATATGTCCACCTCCATCCCATGTGGCCTGCGTGACTGGCGTGCTGTGAGGAAGAAGTGGCAGGAGTTCCAGAACCAAACAAAAAGGAAGAGTGCGAAGGTTTCACTAATCAATCTCCCTTCGTTGCAGGTGATGCAGACGCCCAGTAAAGACAGCGCGGAGTAACCCCTCCCCCATATGGTTTCAATAAACTACTTTGGTTTCCTTTTCAACCATGTATTGTGTGGATCATTTTGCATTGAAATGAGAGTGTCAAACCTATAGCAACAAAAAGTCCCAGGCAATTTGTAATTTATCTAAGCGTAGGTTAATGACGTGTGCGTATAGTGCGCCCTTTCAACAGCATTCCAGTGCCAGACTTTCAGGTAAAGCACCCGGACACTGCAGCAATACTCATAGTGTGCAGGACGTTACATGTAGCCTACATCTGCTGGTTCTGTTTATTTATTTCAGCCTTCAGGCCTGAGAGTTGATATGGGTGATGTGGTGGTTGTGGGTTTATGGTTTAGTGATCAGTGCTTGGTGACTGGTGGTAAAGGGTTAGGGGCTGGGGGTTGTTGGACCTCAGAAGAGGTTGATATGTTCTTAAAAACGCAGCGCAGCCAGAAGCTGCATCTCCGGGCTGAAGGAAAAATTGCATGTGTGTGGAGACACCAGAGTGATCAGCCGTTGGATCTCCGCATGGCCGGGGCAGTCGGTACTTTGCCTGGACAGCCCGGTCTGATAGCACGTCCAGTGGGGAGAAGTGCTGACGCACGTATGCATTTATGTAAACCGTCTGGCTTCGTGCACGGCGAGGCTGTTGTATTGCAGCCATGGTTTCTCACACGCGCGGACTTTGGCAACGCCTTTATAGCAGGTGGAGCCGCTCTGGATGAGGTTCAGCTGAGTTCAATTAAATCTGTTTCCTTGATATCTGTCAAATGCCACAGGGTTGTGGATGTTTTTTTATGTGTAGTAGTACTATAAACTCACATGTGTGTGGAAAACGTAAACGTGTAATTCATTAAAACATTTTTTTCTCTACTATTAGTTTATGTTTATTGCGCCAGGTCCGCATTGAACATTGTTTTATTATTTCGAAAAGTGGAGGAAATAAATTTCCCTGATGTGGCATGATCACTGACGATTTGGTCGCTAAGAAGGTTGAAAGAGTGGGTCAGCGCCGTCGTACAGTTCCATCTTAGTGAAAGTACTACTTTCGCTAAGAAGGAATCTGGGAAACGCATTCTTCTTTCACAGCGTTCTTAAGAGCGCTCCAAAGAAGTACTTAGCCCAAAGAGGCTCTTAACGATTCTGGGAAACGCGGCCTTTGAGTGTAATCTTTAAAATATTGTTGGATTTGTAATCAATAGTAGCTGTATTTCTGGTCTCACTATCAGCTACTCTACATATGTAGAAGAACTCCAGAGTTCCTCTCTGCTGTCCGTTTTATCATTTTAAGTTGCATGATGTTCACAATCACAAGCTGTTTTTTCACAAACATTCTTGGGTGCTACCTTTCATGTCCGATTGACAAGTTCCCTGTTAAGCAACTGGAGAAGGGCAACCTGCCAACCTTTAAATACACACAGAACGGTAAAACTCTAAATGTTAAAAAGTTTTTTTAGATTAGTCTAGAAAGTTATACAGAAAACCACATCCTCTGTAATGGTGATTCAACTTCCAAGTAAAACATACCAATTTTAAATCATCAAAGGGTCGTATAAAGGAAAAAAAAAATTAGATTTATTGATCAATTTCTACCAACACATTTATTAAGATAAAATGCCTGCCACATTATTCTGAAGACTGAAGGCATTTTTTAGCGCTGTTGGTTGATTATTTCAATTAAACGTCTGATTACAGATCTCATTCTGCTCATCACAACAGAGCCAACAACTTCAACAATTATTAAAATCAGGTTCAACAAGTTCTTGCACAGATGACTTGCATAAGTAAATGTCTAACTAGGTGGTTCAGCAGTATTGGATCAAATATAATAGTTTATATAGTTTGATTATATATTGTATTTTAGCTGAGTTGAGCTTCTTACATATTTTATCAATTATACTGTATATACAATTGTGTATATTCCATTTATTTTGTATAGGAAATAAGAATTCGGGATTAGGCTCATTCTCTGCTGATGTGAGGTCTCTTTCTGGCTTAAGCTCGTAAATATACTGTAGTTAATGTAATTAGTTATTCAGGGTGGAGCCTCGTTATTACTTTTTTAAGGCCCTGAGTGCACAGTGTGTGTAGAGAGATGCAGGTCTGAGGATGTATGTACATTAGCCTGAATTAGCATTGCTTACTGGCAGTAGCTTGAGTGCTGCCCTCACTGACTTGGCACTTACGATATACTATTCTGTTTGTTTGACGATCCTGCTGTTGCACAATAACTCGTATACCTATAAAGGGCAATATAAAGACTGTATATTTTGCTCTCAGAATGCAGACGCTCAAATAAAATGTTCTTAGCAGTGCACTTTATAATAAATATGTTGTAATTTTGTGCGTAACTTGTGCCACTACAATGATTGTATTTGTTTAAAGTGCAGATAGTGAGCAATTGATGCTTCAAAAGTTGTTTCAGAGGCTTTTTCAAAGAAAATGGTCAGCTTTGAACATATTGAGTGATTGCCAGCTGTAGTTGAAAATAATTTTTATTAAGGTGAAGTGAGCTATTATATTTATGTTAATATACGTGTTAAATCGCTCTATATTCATACAGTGATCACTTATATAGTGTGCACGCTTCAACACAGGTCTCTCAGTCACCCACTCTGCATGTAATTGGCAAATAAACTTTTCTGGGTTCCCACAATCTGATATCCAATCAGAAGAGAGAACGCTACAAATGGGTACAGGTAAAAATCCTTCCCAATGTCTGTTTTCATCGTTTTTATCATGTTTTATCGCACTGAGGATCTGAGATGATGCTAGATAACTGGCTGCTTGAAGACCTAAGTGCATTAATGTGGTGACGTAGGGACGAGGGAGTGGACTGCTAACTGCAGTCACTGACTAAAATAAAAATAAAATGCCAAAATAACCATTTCGCTCACAGCGCCTTTAACATTGACTGATTTGCAAAAAAAAATATATCAGTGTAGCCCTTATCAGCATATTTGCCTTTATGGATAATGTTTTTAAACACACCCATTTATTTATTCTATATTCTCCACATTAAGTGGCATATCAGGATGTATTATCTTTTCCTGCAAATCCACATTTTCTCAAGAATTAACATTCTTTTTGGCCTAACAAACTTTGTAGTTATTTCACATGCTCTTGCAAAAACTAGTAACGTTAGAAAAACTACACCACATCGAAATCTAGCTAGACCGGAAACAACAGGCATGCCGCACACACTGCTTTTGCCTTGCAAGCCGGCCAAAGGGTAGACTGACGTAACGTTCCCCTTCCCCGCTGTAGTCCACCGCTTATGCTCCGCTCAGAACGGGAGACAACAGAAAGTGCACGCGTAGGCTATGTTTGATACAAATTGATAGTATCCAGCTCATAATGTTGCTGCACACACACGGCGAGCAGGATTAACGGTGTTGGTCGCCATCTTTTATAACAGCTTCATAGTCGGCAGCTTATTGCACTATTATGAAAGGACACGTTGCGACTTCCCGGGCTTAGCGCCGCCCAAGATGATTGTGATTGGTTTAAAGAAATTAAAACAGTAATATATGCCAATTGATAAGACCATTCAAATCAGAAAAAATAATGATACTAAAATAAATCAAGGGACATTTAGAATAAATACAAATGTGTGATTGAATGTGAGTTAACTATGACATTAATGCGATTTATCGCCATTCAATATTTTAATCGTTTGACAGCACTAATAAATATATATTTAGACTTCCCACAGGATTTAGGTCTTGCTTAAAGCGCACCTATTATGCTGCTTTTCAGTCTAACTTTGGTACTGCAATTTAGCCTCTCTGCAAAAACGTTCTGTTTAGAGCCTAAACATAACTGCCCTCTGTCTCCATCTGCACTCTGATTGAACCTGGCCAATCAGAGCTGACCGGGTAACTGCATGGCAACAGGCACCGCCCCCTAGTTTCACATTACACTGGACTGCAGTGTGAGTGCATGCAGATTTGAACAGGCAGGGGAATGCGGGACAGGGACAGGTCTGAACATGTACAGTGGAGGAAATAAGTATTTGATCCCCCACTGACTTTGTAAGTTTGCCCACTTACAATGACATGAGCGGTCTATAACTTTAATGGTAGGTTTATTTTAACAGTGATAGACAGAATATCAAAAAGAAAATCCAGAAAATCACATAAAAAAAAAAGATATAAATTATTTTCCATTTCATTGAGGGAAATAAGTATTTGATCCCCTATCAACAATAAAGGATGCTGGCTCCCACAGAACAGTCCTTTCACTTTAAGAAAGTTCTCCTGATCTCAACTCGTTACCTGTATTAAAGACACCTGTCGTTAACTCTATAAAAGACACCTGTCCACAGAATAAATCAGACTACAACCTCTCAATCATGGGCAAGACCAAAGAGCTGTCTAAGGACATCAGGGACAAGATTGTGGACCTGCACAAGGCCGGAATGGGCTACAAGACCATTGGCAAGAAGCTGGGTGAGAAGGAGACAACTGTTGGTGCGATTATTAGAAAATGGAAGAAGCACAAAATGACCATCAATCTCCCTCGGTCTGGGGCTCCAGGCAAGATCTCACCTCGTGGGGTCTCAATGATAATGAGAACGGTGAGGGATCAGCCCAGAACTACAAGGCAGGAGCTTGTTAATGATCTCAAGGCAGCTGGGACCACAGTCACCAAGAAAACAATTGGTAACACACTGCGCCGTAATGGCTTAAGATCCTGCAGCGCCCGTAAGGTCCCCCTGCTCAAAAAGGCACATGTCCAGGCCCGTCTGAAATTTGCCAATGAACACCTGAACGACTCAGAGAATGCTTGGGAGAAGGTGATGTGGTCAGATGAAACCAAGATTGAGCTATTTGGTATTAATTCAACACGCCGTGTTTGGAGGAAGAGGAATGCTGAGTATAACCCCAAGAACACCATCCCCACCGTCAAGCATGGAGGAGGAAGCATTATGCTTTGGGGGTGTTTCTGTGCTAAGGGGACAGGTCGACTTCACCGCATCGAGGGAAAGATGGATGGGGCCATGTACCGTGAAATCCTGGCTGACAACCTCCTTCCCTCAGCCAGGTCACTAAAAATGGGTCGTGGATGGGTCTTCCAGCACGACAATGACCCAAAACATACAGCAAAGGCAACAAAGGAGTGGCTCAAGAAGAAGCACATTAAGGTCATGGAGTGGCCTAGCCAGTCTCCAGACCTAAATCCCATCAAAAATCTGTGGAGGGAACTGAAGCTTCGAGTTGCCAAGCGACAGCCTCAAAACCTCAAAGATTTGGAGAGGATCTGCAAAGAGGAGTGGTCCAAAATTCCTCCTGAGATGTGTGCAAACCTGGTCATCAACTACAAGAAACGTCTGACCTCTGTACTTGCCAACAAGGGTTTCTCCACCAAGTACTAAGCAATGTTTTGATAGGGGATCAAATACTTATTTCCCTCAATGAAATGGAAAAAAAATTATATATTTTATTTAGCGTGATTTTCTGGATTTTCTTTTTGATATTCTGTCTTGCACTGTTAAAATAAACCTATCATTCAAATTACAGACTGCTCATTTCATTGTAAGTGGGCAAACTTACAAAATCAGTGGGGGATCAAATACTTATTTCCTCCACTGTAGCAGCAATACCATACATGTAAAATTCCGCTTTGTTCAACTTCACCTGACCCAGGAAACTAGGCACTAGGGTGCCACAAACTGCAATGGAGTTTTGAGGCTGAGCACAGCCACCCCAGACAGTAAGCAGGGAATGTGTCTAAAATGCATTTACGTCAATATCTGACACATTTTTATCATTTAGCATGACTACATAACATTATAAAAGCATTTATAGGTAAGAAAAGATGAAAAAGCATAATAGGTGCTCTTTAAGACCTTTGACTGCAGAGGGCGTGATCCTGGGTCACAGAGCTTCTAGTATATCTTCCCCCATACTGTTCTACTGTAACACTAGCAGTATAACTGCTGTGTTTTTGTATACATATTTGGACATAATATTATATATGTACGTATATAAACCATTATTGGAAACTAAGTTGTACCAGGATTAATATTCTTGTAAACTATTAATTATGTGCAGGGTATTACTTTCAACTGTTTTAAAATAATCATTCTGTTTTGCAGAAGAACAGAGAGATATTTACATGAAGTTCCTAGCATCTTTAACCACAACTTAGCTGGTACACTACATGTATTGATTGTCTATATTTGTGATAGCAGCAATATTTACAGCGCTGACACAAAAGGGGAACCAGCAGCTAGCACTGAACAACAATGTACTTTATATGACTATGTAGGTCGCTGTGATTAAGTTTCCAACTAACAACTGTCAAAAGGGTAAATCAATAGGTAATTTTGGGGCCAGACAAGCGTGGTTGGAGTCAATATCCCGAATCAAGCAACCCACTGGAAAGCCCTGAGGGAGCCTGGTAAAAGGATTACCCTCTGCTACCCTTAAGTTCTCACTCCATAATTGTCTTTGAGCACTGATGAACATCCAAGGCATGACCATGTCTTCAGTTCACACTTTCCCTGAATAGGAGATATAAAATCAATATCCAAGAAAACCCCCTGTCATATTGCCACATTACTTTACCATTGTTACAGTCCACACAGAAACATATTCGAAAAAGCCTAACACTCTGGAAATGATTTACAAATGTACCAAGGTTAATAGTGCCATTCATATTAAAGGACTAATCCTGATGATTTGAATCAAGGACAATCATGAAGGTAACAAGGGCCTTTCCAATAGGCTTTTTGACTGGCGATCTATGCTGTGCATTTGCTCCCGTAGAAAGAATGTGGAAATGATTTCAGCGAAGCGGATGTAATGCACACATAATAATTAGGGCTGTCAAACGATTAAAATTTTTAATCAGATTAATCACAGGAATCCGTGGATTAATCACGATTAATCACAATTAATTCTACCATTCGAAATAGGCCCAAAAAATTACTATTTTTTCTGTATATTGTTATATGAATTGAAAGATAAAGGACAGAAGGTGAATATATACATTTAAATGTAGTTTTTATTCATTGAAAATCCAAATGATGGTGTAATTACTGCAAATAAGTTATAATCAACTAAAACAACCACATCATACTTAAATTTGGCTGTCTTTATTCAGCAAATATAGCATAGGCTATAATGGCATGTATTGAGTGAATCCATGGTTTTGCATTCCTGAATACAACCTGATTGCAGTTCGTTCGTGTGTCTGTGTGTAGAAAAGGCCCCAAAGTTCATAAGTTAGTGTTTGATATTTTTTACAGTGTGTTAAGATGTGTTTTATTCAGTGTGGATAACTGTCTGTTAAGGCCGTGACGTCAGTCGGCCGGAGAGTCTGTTTAGTAAGTTTCCTTTCTCTTCTCCCTCGGTCGGATGTGTGAGCGTTGCCGCAGTAATCGATCATTCCACAGTTGAAACGTGTTTATTTGAGTTTATGTGAATCACCCGTGAGTGAGTATAGCCTACATGCAGTCCCGATCGCTGTTATAAATTAGGCTATAGTTTATGCATGTACGGCCACGATTCGCGGGTCGCAACAGCTGTTGTAACGTCTCCTCACGAGCGAAGTTTAAGCCCAATTGTTTATTTTCCTGCGATCTATGCTGCTGTGTCTGTGAAAGAAGGGAAATAAAGATCGGATAAACCATACTCCTCCTCTCCTCGTCTCATGCTTATAGTCTGACGTTTTTGGCCACAAGTGGTGTTCTGGCCGACACCTCTGAAGTGAAACCAGTGATACAAGCAGATCAGCGCGGTACCGATACATCCACCAGTGTATGTGTAGCCGACGTTGTTGTCACGTACACACACCTCTGAAAACTGCAGACGTTTGTTTCCTCCCGTGAACGGAGCAGAATGTTTCTCCTGTTGCTTCCGAGAGCAACTGCCAGCCGCGACACAGACGTGGCCGTTAGCAGCAACTATAGGTCCGTGCATGGTTAGTAGTTTAAAACATAGACTAGCTGCTGCTATGTTTGGCTATGCGCAGCTACTGATCCTGGGTCAGCCACAGCGTAAGAGTGACTGTAGTGTAGAGCGGGTGGGATGCACGGGGCGGATCATTCTGCACATGCGTTAAATGCGTTAAAAATTAACGCATTAATTCCAGAAATTAATCACCCTGCGTTAACGCGTTAATTTTGACAGCCCTAATAATAATATTCACTTTGTTTCACAGAGGACTTTGAATAGGGGACAGTGAATGAATCAAGCCCTAATGTGAGCATTATCCTTCAGACATTTGTGCTTATTGGTCTAATGCTTTTCTGCGGAGCCAGAGACAGAAGGACATTTTTAATGTCCAGTTTTATTGTCTGTCCCTTATCCTTAAAGAGGACCTATGATACGTTTTGACTTTTATGACCTATAAACGTTGTTATAATGATTTATAGTCATGTTTAACCATACTAGCTTATCAAATAATGACGTACATGCATTTCGACGTATTCCCTGCTGACCGTCTGGGCTGGCTGTGCAGAGCACTAAACACTAGGGCAGCCGGTCGAGAAATCACGTGACAAATGGTTCAGAATTTCCGGACATTCTTTTCGTCACACGGACATTCTTTTTGTCACACAAGCGGATGTTTCCATGTAGGGTAATGCTGCTCAGGCAAGCTCCGGCCATGCCCCCACCTTCCTTCTCTGAAATCTTCCGCTCGCGCTACTGAAATTGTTCCGGAAGAAAGGTAACCAATCACAACGGAGTGGGGTTTGCAGGAGGGGGGGGGGGGGGGGGCGGCGAAGCACAGAGCCAAGTGTGGAGCAGACTGCTGTGCTCGCTAGGGTGAGAGGAAGAGTGTCCCGAAAATCTACATGTTTTTTTGTGATGTGATTCGTGTCAGGTTGCTCTATAGCAGTTTTTAACAAGAAATTAAGACCAGAAAAGTAGTATAATAGGAGATCTTTAATGGTTATAGTTCAAACTAATGAGCAAGGAATAGGAGATATTTCCTACATCTTATATAATGCATCCATTGATGTTCATACAACCTGAAAGTGATAATTGAATAATGGCCTGAAAGAGATCCTGCATAGTAGATAATTCTGTCCAGTGACATGGACAGCAACATCTTGAAACAACAATCTAGATCTGACAATGCAGTAGCATAATTGTAAACGATCCTCTTTGACACAATGAACTGTGTTGGTGTTGTGAAGGATTTATTCTCTTTTGTGTTTCTACGGAACGGCAATGGATGGGTCTTTGACTTTTTGAAAGGAGAGCCTGCCAGGAAATTTGTGGTATAGATTGAAGGAGAGACACTTGAAATGGGATTGACTGACCCAGGATGCCAGTACACAACCACGTTCAAATGAATGAAATGAAAAGAAAGAGAAAAGCTTATTGGATGTATTGAATCATTTTACTTTGCAGCCTGCCAAGGAATTGGGTGGATGGGGTGCGTGATCAGATTCAGTGCAAAGTCAAAATGTGTTAACAGGTACACACGTGACCGCCATTTACTCTTCAAAAATAATTTTGTAAAAACTAAGTTAGTAAATTATTCTTAGATAAGCTTTACAACAAATCTAATCGTGATGCTGGACCGTTAATGTTAAATCTTTATTTGATTGTTCCAATTTGGGAAATGCTGAGAACTTAAAGCCATAGCCATGCTGATTTAGAAATTCCAATGAAGCAAATGGCTTCTATTATTTTGTGATTTCTTATTTATCTAGTGTTGATGAAAAAACTAAATTCTGACATTAAATCAGCCATTGCATTGTTTTAAAAAAAACTTGTTTTATGTTTTGATCCATAGAGCCAGTTTACTGTGACAAAACACTAATGGTGAAATGTGTAAACCACAAATAGTTTAACTATTTGTTTTAAAAGCAACAGATGTTTTTCCAGATGTACTGTTGTGGTAGATTTGAATAGCCTCTATTGCCAGAGTTGCAGAGCAGACAGTTCTTAAAGGTTAGGGGTCACTGGTGAGAGACAAAAACAATACGTTTTATATAATGGTGCTTCACTGTATTACAGTAGCATTTGTACCTTCATAATGTTGCCTGTCTTACACTGTTTGCAGGACAAAAAATACAACCCATGTATTATTACAAATATGTGAAATGGGACCGGTCTAATATAATCCCTCAAATTAAAATAATTACATACTTAAAAGTATAAAAATATATAATGCCAAGGGGGAAGAATCGAAAGGCGGACGGTAAAGCAACACAGATACCGGAGAACAACGAGAAACCAGCAGCAGAAAAAAGCAGCGAGGGCAGCAGCGACGAACACGACGCCATGGATAGCTTGCAAGCTAACATCAGTGCGGTGCGTGCAGAGATAAAGGCTATTCGGTCGGATATGAAGGAAGATCTACACAGCTTTCATGACAGCTTCGCCAGAGAAATAAAGAGTGATTTAGCCAGCTTTAGAGAAGACGTCAATGGCAAGCTAAATGAAATTGCCACAGATTTAAAAGAGACCAGAAGCAGAATGGCGGAAGCGGAGGAGCGAGTGGCCGACATGGAGGAATGGACCACCAATGCTAAAGAAGCACTCTGCCACGCCATAAACATGCAAGAAAACCTTCAAGCAAAGCTGACAGATTTAGAGGCCCGCTCACGAAGGAATAACATTCGTATATACGGGATCCCCGAAGGCGCCGAAGGAGACAACATGCACGACTTTATTGAAAGTTTCATTCAGTCCGAGCTGTCCCTCCTTGATACTGATCTTGGCATTCAACGCTGCCACAGGGCTCTCGGCCCCAAACCCCCGCTGAGTGCTAACCCCCGGTCAGTGGTCATCTATTTCCTCGAATACAGAGTAAAAGAGCAGGTGCTCCGCTCCGCTTGGAAAAAAAGAGAAGTTCACCTGAACGGAGTTAGAGTGTATTTTGACCAGGATTACCCAACAGAGACACAAAAGAAGAGAAAGGCATACGCCCCTATCAGAAGACTTCTTAAGGAAAAGGGGCTTCGCTTCCAGACTCCGCCACCAGCAAAACTACGGGTGTTTTTTGACGGTGGCCCCGTCACCTACAGCAGCGCGGACGAGGCGATGTCGGACCTGAAGAAGAGGGGGCTTGCAACGGACGGCGATGGAGAGGAAAGACGCAACGCTCCGACACCAACGGCGATAGGGAGGCTGAATAAAAATTCATGGGAGACGGTGAACGCCAAGCGCAAGAGTCAGACAACAAGCCAGGAGAGAGCGCAGAGTTTGCTCCGCGGATTCCGCCGTGATACCGGGGACACAAATTGATTTTCCTATAGGGTGAGATGAGTCATCCCCGCACGGGGGAGGACGGGGTAAGATTAAAATACATATATATGTTTTCGTGGGACTAATGCTATACCTATGCTCAATTTAAAATAATAATAGACCCCCGTCTGGGAGTCTGCTAATACTGCCCTGCGCGTGTGCACTGAGCTGATACTCACTGTCAGATATTTCAGCTTGCACTGAAGAGGCCCTTTGTAAATCAAAGGCTTTCCTCTTCAAGTTAGATTTCTTTTTTTGAGGAAATCTGTTATGGAAGTCGATCTTTATGAATCCATGTTATTTTTTTCTAATTTCTTTGTTATTATTGTTCAGGTTCTAATGTTAAGGTCACCTTGGGTCTACAGTAAAGTGATGCACGTTGTTTTGGATGTTATATGCTTCAACAAGAATATAGAGTTATAACACTAAATGTTAACGGGCTACTAAATCCGATTAAAAGGGGGAAAGTCATAGCGAAGATGAAAAAAGAAAACCAACATATAATCTTTTGGCAGGAAACCCATTTGGTAAAAGGTGAACATGAAAAGTTGAAAAAGCTAGGTTTTAAAAACACATTTTATTCCTCATATACAACAGGAAGGGCAAGGGGAGTTGCAATACTCATTTCAAACAAAGTGGCCTTCCAGCTCTCCACACAGATTACAGATAAGGAGGGGCGTTATGTCCTGGTGAAAGGGTTTATAGATTCAAAAGAGGTAACATTACTTAATGTCTACAGACCACCAGGACAGGACAAATTATTGATTAAAGAAATATTTAATTTAATTGCCTCAGAAACTTCAGGCACCCTGATTTGTGGGGGAGATTGGAACGTACAGTTGCACCCCAATATGGATTCTACAAATCCATCCAAACAGGTTAATTCTGAATCATTATATGTAAGGAAAATGCTCAAAGAGACCGGTATGTTTGACATATGGAGGGAACTCCACCCATCTGCAAAGCAGTATACTTTTTTCTCCCACTCCCACGCTGTCTACTCGAGAATTGATTATTTTTTTATGTCTTCCTCTGAGAGACATAGGATAGTGGAATGCAAAATTGGGGTTAGAGATGTGTCTGATCACTCTGGAGTGTATTTGAGACTAAATGTGGATGCCCAGCCCAGAAACACCATCTGGAGGCTTAACACCAGCCTCCTAAATGACCATCAATGTGAGGAATTTATTAAAAGGGAAATTAAAGATTACCTAGAATTTAATAGTAAAGAGGACACATCACCAAGTGTTTTATGGGATGCGGGCAAAGCAGTGCTTAGAGGAAAAATTATAATGTGGTCATCAAGAAAGAAAAAAGAAAAACAAAGACAAGTGACAGACTTGACTAACAAATTGAAAGCATTGGAAAATAAACATATTGAGCTGAAAGACCCCATTCTGTTAGAACAAATAAGTTTAACAAAGTTAGAACTAAACAAGATACTCGACAACCAGGTGGAAAATAAACTTAAATACATAAAACAAAGTTATTACGAGAATGGACCTAGGGCTAAAAAAATACTGGCATGGAGACTACGAAAACAACAGTCAGAAAGATCAATATTTAAAATCAAAAATCCCATTACAAACACAATGTGTCATAGACCAGAAGAAATACAAGAGTCCTTTGAAACGTATTATAATAACTTATATTCCCAACCTAATTTAGCAAATCCCTCAACAGTTAAACATTTTCTGGAAACTTTAGATTTACCTTCCATTGGTGAGGAACAAAATAAGCTCATAACACAAGAAATTACAAGAGCAGAGATAGACAGGGCCATATCTAGATTAAAAACAAATAAGGTACCAGGGGGTGATGGGCTGCCAGCAGAGTGGTATAAAATATTCAGGAATTCCCTGACACCTATGCTTTTAAAATGTTTCAACCATGTTCTTAAAGGTGGCGAGACCCCAGCATCGTGGAAACAGGCTATAATATCTGTTATACCTAAGGCGGGAAAAGAGAAGACTGAGTGCAGTTCATATAGACCTATTTCTGTCCTTAACATTGATTATAGATTATTTGCATCAATAATTGCAATTAGACTAGAAAACATTATTCCTGATTTGATTGAACTGGATCAAACTGGATTTATTAAAAATAGGCATACACAGGATAATGTAAGGCGTGCATTGCACCTGATTGATAACATTTGTAAAAGCAAATCAAAGTTCCTAGCGATTAGCCTTGATGCGGAAAAAGCATTTGATTCTGTGCGTTGGGAGTTCTTGTATTTGGTGTTGGAGCGTTTTGGTTTTAATGATAAAGTAGTGGGATGTCTCAAATCTATATACCACCTACCGACAGCGAGGATTAAGATAAACGGTAACCTCTCAGGTGTAGTCACTCTGGAAAGAGGATGCCGGCAAGGCTGTCCCTTAAGCCCCACCCTATTCGCATTATTTATAGAGCCACTCGCCCAAATAATAAGGGAAGATACTGAGATAACTGGAATTTCAATTAAAGGAAGAGAACACAAGATATGCCTTTACGCGGACGATGTCTTGTTGACCCTATCCGACCCCGATTTAAGCCTGCCCAAACTCATGTCCAGCCTTGAACAATATGGTTTTTATTCAGGCTATAAATTAAACGTAAATAAGACCCAAACCCTTTCTTATAACTGGTTCCCACAAGAAAATGTACGTAAAATGTATAATTTTAAATGGAAAACTAATGTTATGAAATATCTTGGTGTAAATATACCGAGCAACTTAATTGATATATATAATGCAAATTATCACCCTATCACGAAAGAAATAAAAATAGATTTGGATAGATGGGCTCCTCTAACACTCAGTATGCATAATCGAATAGAGACTATAAAGATGATCATTTTGCCACGACTGTTGTTTCTCTTCCAATCCCTACCAGTACAGATACCGCCTAAACAATTTACTGAATGGAATCGGATGATTTCTAGGTTCGTATGGCAGAGTAAGAAACCGAGAGTACGTTTTAAAACACTACAGTTATCCAAAGATAAGGGAGGCATGTCTCTACCATGCCTAGAAGACTATTATAAGGCAGCACAATTACAATATTTAGTTTACTGGTGTATCAATGATTATGAAGTGAAATGGAAAGAACTAGAAATGAACCAACTTGATATCCCACTTCAATCCCTGCTAGGTGATACAAAGTCTAAGACCATTTATTTAGAAAAAATAAGTTCATTTACAATGGTTCCTCTCAATATCTGGTTTAAAGAATGTAAGAATCTAAAATTGGAGAGAAAAGCACGAGTGCTGAGATGGGTTGAACAAGATGATGATTTTAAACCTGCACAGCTGGACTTGAGGTTTAAACAACTGACCAGGAAGGGCATCACATCATACTGTGTAATTTCAACCAATACAGGCTTAGAAAGCTTCCTACATCTTCAAGAATCTCACAAATTAGACAGACAGGATTTCTACAGATATTTACAAATTAGGCATCATTTTGACAGAAACATTAAAATTGATGATGGAGCTGATTTGGATCTCATCAATGTTTTTATTGATGCTTATAGAGGCAAAATTCGTAAGAAATTGGTGTCAAAATTATATTCCTGTTTACAAAACTCCAAAAAACACTCTACACTTTATATTAAAACTAATTGGGAGAAAGAAGCGAACATAACCTTAACAGAAGATGAATGGTTAAATATATGTCAAATAAATTCTTCCACCACTAGCTCAGGCCAATGGAGAGAATTCTCATGGAAAAACACTGTACGGTTTTTTATTACTCCAAGAAGAAAGTACTTACAGACTGGCATAGCAGAATGCGGACACTGCTGGAGACAATGTAACAATACAATGGCTGACCACTATCATATATTTTGGAATTGCGCGTCAATCCAACCCTTTTGGTTCGACATAATGTCAGAAATAAAATCTATTTTGGGCTTTGAAATCAATTTGAATTTCGGCACCGTATATTTGGGTAATATACCAACTGAACTTAACAACCAAGATAAATATCTTCTCAAAATATTACTTGTAGCCGGTAAAAAAGCGATCACCAAAAAGTGGCTTAACAAGGAACCACCATCCAGAAGAGAGTGGTCAGCAATTGTAAAAGAAATATACGAGATGGAAAAACTTACATTCAGCCTTAGATTTTGTACTGATAAATTTAAGAAGTACTGGTTAAAATGGTCATCACATTAGTAAGACAAGTACGTGCTCTACTAACACTATCACATGGAATGTACCGTTTTATTTATTTATTTAAATTTTTTCCCTCCCCTCCTACTTTTTCATCTGTGTTTGGTCTGATTGAATTTACACTGGACTTTGAGGCATGTGTCTTGGATAAAAGCCATTAAGACCCAACCACTTTGGTTTCCTATGCTGGATTGACTTCATTTGGACTATAAAGACTTTATCTGATCTGTGATGACATGCTGGTGACACTCTGATTTTATGTCCATCCCCTCTTAAGAACACTAGGAATGTAACCCGTAACGTATCTTGATTGTAGATGTGAAGCTTTATCATGCCCTTCCTTCAGTGACCTAACTGTTTTGTTGTTGTTGTTTTTTTCAATGTATGTGTGTTTCCCTAAAAGTGAAAAAAATAAAAAGAAAGTATTAAAAAAAAAAAAATATGTGAAATGTTTTTAACTTGGCTGTAAGAAGTTAAGTGTCTTGCTTCTATATGAACTATTCTGTTCTGTTGAGGCTATGCTGGGCGGAAACATTTACCTTTTCTGTGATGGAGATTTCACTTTATGAGTTTTGATCATGAATGCAAATGGCAGCTACACAGGAAGCCTTTCTCTGTGAAGTGCTGTAAACCTGATGTTTACTCCAGATGTTTTATGCTAAGTAAATGTTTTTGTTGTAGCCACACTAAAAAGAACATCTCGATGTGAGGTCACGCTGTCTACTTTTAATGAGTTATTTGCGAGGAAATATATAATACTAAACAACGAAAAGGGCACAGAAAGTTAAGGTAGATTGGCAATTATAATGACAAATGTTAAGGTGTTTTTCTTTTATGAATTACCTTCTGAAAACTTTGTTTTAACGATACATTGTTAATTGTTTAAACCCCCTTAATTCATAAAATGCAAATATTTAGACTTGTAAGTGCCTTACAACCACAAACACTTTTCTCCTATCCCTAAAAATAACAACCCGCTCAAGATTAGAGAATCTGCACAGATGGTGGTATACTATGCAAGCCACACGGGACAATTAGTATGTGAATTGATGATGATGCCGGCTCAGCACTAATTGGAGGCTGGTAAATGAATGTGATTGCTCCCTTTGTCTCTGTGGGCAGCACCATCAGGTAGCATTTTTATAAGTTTATTTCCATAACCAACCCTGGCAGGATGTAATGGGTTGATCATATGCAATGTGCAGCTATTCTGCACCTTGGCCACCATAACTAATCACACACACAGATTGCATTAATGTTGCGTTATGATCTTGTTTTTAAATAATTGATTTGCATCAGTGTCCTAATTTGCTGGCTATGAAGATTTGGATATGAGATATCTCCAATGTTTTCTTTATCAAGGAGCACCTAACTTTTAGAGATGACACTTAATTTTGGTTGCAGGCTTAATGATATCCTCCACTCCCTACCCAAACCTTCTACTTCTGTTTTAATAAACACTTGTTCACACAAGAGATGGAAAAGCTTAACAGGTTGGAGACAACTTGAAAGGAGACTTCATCAAATCATCATCATCAGCCTCACAGTTTTGTATTAATAATCCAGGACCAAAATCTCTTATTTGAAGAAGTCTGCTCTTACTGTGCACAGATACAAGTGTTTGCATTTGTTTGTGTTTATCCCCTGTGATGAAATCAAAGTTAAAAGCACAAATTATTTGAATCTTGAGTTCCTGCAAAACAATTTGGCTGCAGTTAAAATGTTCATATCAATGTCATTTGTATTATCTGATCATACTTGGATGTAGGTGGTCTAGATTTTTTTTTCCTGTTGTGTTCTGATTGCTATTGGATTTTTAAATAAATAATGTCAGAGTCAGATTAGATTACCTCCCTTCAGCCTGAGTGAAGTCTGTTGAGTGTTCTCCATGTTTCCATGCTTCATATTTATTTTTTTACAACTGGAGAAATACATGTTGGGTGTATGCTCTTCTCAGAGCTGGAGTTGGTCGCTGAGTACTGAACTAGGGCTGCAACTAACGATTATTTTGATAATCGATTAATCTGTTGATTATTTTCTCGACTAATTGATTATTAATCGATTAATTGATTAGTGTTTTGGTCCGTAAAATGTCAGAAAATGGTGAAAAATGTTGATCAGTTTTCCAAAGCCCATGTTGACGTCCTCAAATGTATTGTTATGTCCAAAACACACAGATATTTCAGTTTACTGTCATAATAGTATTAAAGAAACCAGAAAATATTTACATTTGAGAAGCTGAAATCAGAGAATTTGGAATTTTTTTATTAAAAAATGACTTGAAACTATTTAATCGATTATCAAAATAATTGGCGATTATTTTAGTAATCGGTTAATAATCGATTCGTCGATTAATCGTTGCAGCTCTATACTGAACTGTGGCCGCTATTGCTGTTTTATATTGTTGTTAAAACTGTTCATATGCATAGGACATGCAGAGGACAAATTTCCCACAAGGGTCTCAAATAATCGATTAAACCACAAAATATATTAATTTGAAATATCACATCTAAATATGCCCCACTTTTTTTTTGCATATGCTCTTGACAGCTTGAGCACTCGCTCGTAGTGTCAAATAACGCTGCTGTTAGTTCAAATGTCAACAAGCGTTCTCTGGACACCGTATACTCCACCTTTAATCATTTAAATAACACAAAAGTCAGACAATAGAAACAAAATTACTTCACACGTTTTTAGAGCCCGTGTTTAAATACAGCATATAATTAAATTGATTATCAAACTGATCAATCTAATTAACTTAATGAACACTAGTCTACAAAGTAGCTATACTCAATTAGGCACCAATAGGTATTTCTTTTTACCAGCGCTGAATTGTTTAATTAAATCTCTTGCAATACTCACTATGCTTTCCTAATTATTGCAGGAACACTGTTGCATTGATCAATCAAGTTTATATTTATACACTAGTATACAAAAATGAATGCCTTAGTTACTGTTTATTATATATCTTGGACAGTTTTCCGGTAAGAATGAAAAGTTATTAGACAAATAACTGCTAACCTTATATTAACTATGAATATTATAAAGAGCAATAGCCATAGTTACTAAACATCCACTCTATTAACATGGTGCTTTTGTACGTGATTACTTGTATATTAGCTGATCATGTTTTCAACCCGTGAAAGTTCAAAATGCTTGCAGTTGAGCATCATGGGAGGTCTAGATTGGGGAACCTTTTTTTTAATGAAGCATGTAGGCATTTTCTTTTGAGCTCACAGTCCCCTCCAGAAACCAGCAGCAAGGAGCAGTAAATCAATGGCTACGCAGTGTGGGCAAATGACAACCCGTTTAGTTTGGCGGCCTACTTCGTTTCACAACATGTGGCCTGGCCTTCTAAACTGAAGGCAGGGTCTCAGGGAGAAAATATTTCCCTGCACTAAATCAGATTTGGCAGCAGGTGGTCTGTGGAGTAGTGAGTGAGCTGCCTCCACACCTGCCAAGGACTGTGGAGCCAGAAGAAAACACTCTATTTTTCTCCACCCAGGTGACTCTCATGCACCTCCCACATGGTTCAATATATCAATGATATCTAGCTGGTTGTGATGTGTCAGCCATTGGCATTGTAACATCTAAAAATAATCATTAATTTATTACGTGGAATGCAAAGAAATGTAAAGGGCAAAAGCAAAATACTGTGTAGCAACAGTATGTTGAAAAAGTGCTGTTTGGTATCAGGAAAATATCATAGAAGAGTAATGCCTATTGTCCAAAACTCCAATGTATTACTTTTATTATTAAAGATTGCTTCCTATAGTAAGATGTTTATGAACTTGTAAGGAATACTACATTTTTTCCATGTGCAGTATTGATGCAATCTAGGTTCAAAGGTAGAAGGAAAGAGTGATAGGTGCACAGAAAGCCAAATCAGTTTTATTTGTATAGCCCAATATCACAAATAGCCATTTGCCTCAGTGGGCTTCGACGTCCGTTCAAAATATGATACCCTCTGTCCTTAGACCCTTGACTCGGCTGAAGAACGAAAATAAATATCTCCTGGGCTAAAACCGGTAGCGTGGTTGATGGAAGGAGAATTAATTCCCATCATGTTCTTGAAATCCACAACAATTTGTCCTAAGCAGCAAAGTCACTCTGGGAAAAAAAGATATAAAGCTAAATGTAAGATGAATTATGCATGTGCAGGGCCAAAACTCGATTATACCGTTATTTATCTGATTGACTGAAGCTATGGCAGTGAAGTTCAATTTCCTCTCCTCCGCTCACACTTCATAGGCTCTTACTCTCTGACGATCTTTAATCTTTACATTTAAAAAAAAATCAGTCCTTTCTCTCTCACTTCTCTTTCCTCCGGGCATACATGTTGTATACTCCAGTTGTTGTAATGAACCTTTAAAGATCCTTGTTCTTTCAAAAAGAAATTCTACCATGAATGCCATTTTCACTAAACAGCTCATGCAAACATTTACATTTACCATTTGGCTTGCGATTCTCAATATTTTTCTCAAAATCCCAGGAAAGAACCAAAATCAACCATGACTTATTCTAATACTGCCAAGTATATCCTGCATTACCTTAAACCTTACAAAGCTAATTCCTCTGTGCCATATACCTCAATTGTTGTTACAAACACACAAACATGTGTTTTTGTTGAAGAACACTAATAAGTCATGCAGGCGATGATAGACTGACATACGATGAGTAATTACCAGCAAACGGGTTAATAGACAAAAGGACCTCATACTGACTTTAACTCACACAACAGAATACACAGTTATGAGTTATTTTATATTGTAAGTGAGGATGTCAAGTAGGAACCTCCTCTTTTTCTGGCACCCTCCACTGACAGTAAGGGGACTTGCCACACATATTAAAGTGTGGAAACATTGTCAAATTGCTTTTAAGAGCCTATGGATGCCTGAACTATTGGTCTCCAACCTTCGCCAGATTATTCAATCTCACAGTTCTATTGCCGGATCGAGATAAAATGAAGAATCCATGCAGTTGAGGCTTATCTGAATTTAGCACACACTCTCAGGAGTATGGGATTTCACTACAAATTCCTCCACCGCACTTCAGGTATGAACCAATTAATGTGAGAATTTGCTGCTTTTTCCTTTTACCCACTGCCACATCAATATGTGAAAAGGGTTTTGAATAATGGCGGTGTAGGAACTTTTCACTGAAAATCCATATGCCTGTAAAGCAAAAATAATTTCTTAAACCAAAATGTATAAAGTAAGTCGTTATGTGTGTCTGTAGCATTCATCCAATCAACCAAAGGACTTATTCAAGCCCTTACTTTTAAACGGCACTTTTACAAAATGTAAGCATTGCTGGTGGCAGATTATATACAGTGTAGTTAATGAACGTTAATGCAGCAATGTGTTGATATGTTTCATATACTTTGTGGAGCGACACATCTCTGTGCTAAGGTCTTGTGAACATTTTAAATGGCTGCACCCTGTTGATCAAAATATGGAGATTGCATGTACTGACTGGCATTCAAACTTTCTGCATCATTAATAGGATTGGCACAACTATTAAACATTGTATTACGGGATAATGCTGCTCAACACGTTGAATACAATTTACTGTATACCCACTTGTTCAGAAGATCCAAGTCAATTGTTTTCTCAATTTATAGATTTTCCCCATCCTCAGAGACATGTTTAACAAAGTGGTACTTGGCTGGACCTTCATGGGTATGTTTCTGCACAGTCTGATCATTATTGACATTAGTGCAAATTTGTGGGCAAATGCCTGAGCAGCTGGCTTGAAAAAAGAGAGATGATTATTGGCACAAAAGTGTCCCAGAGCTTAGACAGAAATGCCATGACTGATGGTCAGCGCCTGAACCAGACCCAACACTCTCTAATAAGCTAAAATACATACTCTTAAGGTCCAACATTTAAACAATGACAACAGCAGTGTCCTGATGACACCATGCACTTTGTCCAAACACGCTCCGACAAACTCAAAAACAAAAAACTTGGACGGACAACAGAAGACAAATTGTGATTGACTGCACACCCTACCGCTCACCTTAATTAAAAGCACTGTTAATGAGATGGAGGCCATTCACCCCCCATTAATTCATGTCTTTCTGCCTTACTTGCCTTTTCACATTTGGGGTCATAGTGTGGGTTCTATCCCGTCATGCACTGAGCACAATTGAGCAAATCACATTGCGCCATCTCAGAGCTAACTAGGTTGAATGTTGTGTGTTAGGAATTAGGATAGAAGTGGAAATGCATAATTCCCCACAGAAAGAGTGAAGTTACATTTTGATACCTCCCTTACTTCTTGGATACTCTCTGTGATTGTGTATTCCCCTGATGCTTCTCTGCACACCCTACCGCTCACCTTAATTAAAAGCACTGTTAATGAGATGGAGGCCATTCACCCCCCATTAATTCATGTCTTTCTGCCTTACTTGCCTGTTCACATTTGGGGTCATAGTGTGGGTTCTATCCCGTCATGCACTGAGCACAATTGAGCAAATCACATTGCGCCATCTCAGAGCTAACTAGGTTGAATGTTGTGTGTTAGGAATTAGGATAGAAGTGGAAATGCATAATTCCCCACAGAAAGAGTGAAGTTACATTTTGATACCTCCCTTACTTCTTGGATACTCTCTGTGATTGTGTATTCCCCTGATGCTTCTCTGCAAGCACAGATGCGTGTGTGTGTGTGTGTGTGTGTGTGTGTGGTTGCATCCATGAATAGGAGTAAGTCTAGATTCACCTAGTATCTTGACTAACAATCAATTCCAAGTAGAGAAGTGCACAAAAGAATAAGACAGCCAAAGGGAACAAACCAAATTCAATTTCAGCCCAGGCTGCTCAAGCTGTCTGCCACATAAAGCCAAGACTTATTATGAGATGAGCAACTATGTCATTATTATTAAGACCTGATGAGGCGCCCTCTTTTTAATGAAACCTTTCAATTTAGTTCACCTAAGAACAATCCTTGAATTACGAACCTGGTTATTATTTTGATCACCTTGATCACCTTTTTTCACTTGGAAGCTAAGAAGCTTGACAAAGTGATGAGTCAGTTGCTGCCATAGATTCAATAAATTGGTTTGTGTTATTTTTTTTACTAAAGGCTTGTCTGTGGCACATAATTGCTTTTGAACTGTAACATACACACTACACAATCACACAGACAAAACGGGGGCCGCAGAAGAAATATGTGGCTGATGCTCCAGGAATATACAAGGGTGATGTTTGGTAACTTGAAAGTGCGTGTACTTAAGAGCTTTTCTGATTGAGTGATCTTTTCGCACTGGTATAATAAGATTTCAAATACGTCGTCAACAAAGCCTCACATGAATGCTTCCCATCATGCAACCATCGATTTTGATCAGGTAGTATCCAATTAGGAACTTGCACTGACTTTACTTCTGGGGAGCAGTTGCCAGCAGTTACCAACAGTGTATGTGATGGGTTTGATAGCATACCTTGCTTCTCATCGTGGAAATGTTCTCTGTATGCTGACGTAAAAGAAAACAGTAAATGGCTAATCTTATTTTTTTTTCAAATTATGGTATGTCCCCTGTTGTGCAGTAATTTAAATTACTTATTACTTTCTCTGGTCATACAATACTGAATGAGGCTTCATAACGTTCTCAGAAAGTCAAAAAGCTCAGCAAGGCAACATCATATACTCGGCACTGACTGCTATACTTATAATAGTTTTCTTTCAGGCAGCAGACTTCACACACATCACTCCGCTTCATAGCATTTCAATTCTCTCAAATACTGTACTTCTGCTCCCAGCTCTTGTTCTATGAACACCAATCTTCCTTGGGTAAATAATGTTGTCGTTAAGTTTTTTATTGGTACTGGAGCATTTACCTAGCCTGGTCCAACCAGACCATCGTACTTCATTTCATTTGTACAGAAGGTCAGGAACTGCTCTATTGGCAAACGTTCACTCACTTGGAGGGTTTCTGTTGAAGTTTAAAACTATTGGATCTGCCCAGTGCCACTCTGGATCAGCCAACTAATCGCATAATGTTTGGTCGTGACGTATGTCATGAGCCGGCTTCTGATGGTGCGTTCCAGTTGTACTGGGAACTCAGAAATTTCCGACTTCACTACATATTCTAGTCTATGGATCTACCGGTACCTGGCAACGGTAACTCGCTAGAACGTTTAGTTATTTGGATGAGAACTTTCCCGAGCAGATGCACTGGAACACAGTCAGGTCGGAACTCAGAACTACCAAGTCGAAAATTTCCGAGTTCCGAGTATAAAGGAACGCAGCATTCAACTGAAACTGGCGCGCAACTTATCTACCACTTTGCATGTTTACATTAACCGTATGTTTTTTTTCCCTGCAATATTTGATCTTGCAATACAATATCTGCTCATACAGCTGAAGCCTGATAAAGGCACTTGGTTGAAGTAGATTTAAGATCATGGGCTTGGATAGATGTTGAACAGTTAGACAGTTGATGCCTAAAACAGAATGTATTTGATAATTTGCCTAACATGTAACTTTTTTTAATCCAGCCTACGCTAACTACACACTGGTGGTTGAGATGAAATTCCTGGACTCCGGTATAAAACATATTTTATAAAGATACACCAACCATCCCCCTGATTATGTATCTGATTATGAGTTGTCGTGATTTGTTGTACACCTATTAACTAAAAGTGTGATTGTTGTGACAGTGAATTGTGCAGGCAGGTCTCTGTAAAGTAAAATAAAATAAAACAAAAATCATTAAAGTTATCTTTAAAAATGCCTTGAAAATACTTATTTCTAAATTGTCAACCCTGCAGAAACCTTCTATGATTGGGTATTTTTTACAAAAACACTACTTAAACTTAAATTAACCCAATGCTCCATTTAATATGTATAATCTCAAAGGTTCCACTTTATTATATTGGTATTATATCAGAAGGCCACTTCTGACAAAGCTTATACATCCACTTAGTCTTGACTCAGTAATCCTTTACATTAATGAGTAGTGAACAGAACTGTGAGGACTTAATTAAGTGCCCAAGCCTTTAGCTGTTCATATTAAGAGTGTCAAACCCCTTATTCACTTATGCACTCTGGAATCTTAATGTACATGTCATGCCAAGAACCCCCGAAAATAAACCATAGCACTTCCCAGAGGGACAAGACTCTCTAACTAAGCTCCATGCATGTCTGCAAAACAGTCATGACAAGGCCTGTCCCCCCGTGCTGCAACAATGACACAAGCAAATTGGAAGTCACAGCACCGAGTTCAACATTTGACAGGCGCAAGGGGTCAGGACTCAGCTCCTGGCTCTTGTTTACAATAAGAGTCTAAACCGATTCAGCCTGCCTCATACTCCAGCCTTATTGGTAAATAGCTTTTATTTCTACTTGTTGACCTTTCTTCAATCTAAGTAAATGGATCAGGGATTTATTAGTGTAGTAATGTATTCACCTTTGTGGCCTAACAATATTCTTACAAATGTATTATTGTCTGAGGAATTGCAGCAGCCATTGTCGGGGCAACCGTGGCTCAGGTGGTTAAGTGGGTTGGGCAATGATCCAAGGGTTGGTGGTTTCGATCCCCGCTCTGCCACCAGTGTCATGGTTGTTGTGTCCTTGGGCAAGACACTTCACCCACCTTGCCTCGTGTGACTGTGTATGACTGCTGTATGTTTGAGGTGGTGGTCGGAGGGGCTGTAGGCGCTGAATGGCAGCCACGCTTCCGTCAGTCTGCCCCAGGGCAGCTGTGGCTAATATGGTAGTTTTCCACCACCAGTATGACTGTGTGTGAATGAATGGAACCTGGAACCTGGAACCTGGAACCTTGTAAAGCGTCTTTGAGTGCCTTGAAAAGCGCTATATAAATCCAATCCATTATGACCTTCAGCTGCTCATTTTGTCAAACCATCATACCACCACAATTTTGCTTACCTTCTTCATTTATCGAAATGAACTTAAAATAACACTATACTGTTTGGAAGATCCGATTTAACTTGCAGTAATGCACTGTATATTGTTTGAACTTTTAAATTAGTTTCTGGGGGAAAAATATCATACTTACTACCATTTCATGCAATGAATTACGTAAGTTGCAGTTTTAATGCATTATGTGTTGCGCTTCATTCAATAAAAAACGAAAAAGAACGCAACACACAACACATGAAGAGAACCATGATTTAAATTGCAACACTGGCCCAAAACAAACTTCATTGCACGCAGTTGTACTACGAGCAGGAATTGCAGTAATTGACTGTTCATTTTCTTCATTAATTTAGCCTCACACTACCAAATAATTTTCTTCATTAAATATTTTCTTTATCTAAGAACACCAGCCACCAGCTGCTTTCATGCACATTAATATTCATAGCAATTACATCCTCAAAACCCTCACACCATCAAAATAACAAGATGGTCTAAAATTTCTCTAAATGAAAATAATAAATACACTTGGTTTCCTGTTTGTGTGTGTGTGGTGTGTTAAACACACACACACACACACACACACACACACACACACACACACACACACACACACACACAGGAAACAAAGTGTATTCATTACTTTCATTTGACATATTTTATATAGATATATATCTATATCTAGATATAAAAAATAAAATACATTTGGTACATAACTCACTGATTAATTGATATTTCAGGTAATCAGTTGCAGATGAATCATTATGCACAAATTGTCCATCTTATAAGCCGAGTAATAACTTCAACAATTTAAGAATATATTAAATTCAACAGTTCCATGATGACTTCTACAAATATATTTAGAAAAATACATTAAAGAAAGAACGTCATGGATGTCAGCCAAATCACCCAGTGTGGAGGAATACTCGTTTTTTATTAAGATTAACTGTGTTACGGGGGCGGCCTATCTTTCTATGCCTCCAGCTGACACTTGTCCCCCTCCTACAGCAGAAGTGTGTGTGTGTGTGTGTGTGTGTGTGTGTGTGTGTGTGTGTGTGTGTGTGTGTGTGTGTGTGTGTGTGTGTGTGTGTGTGTGTGTGTGTGTGTGTGTGTGTGTGTGTGTGTGTGTGTGTGTGTGTGTGTGTGTGTTCCAATGCTATCAAACAATGGAAGTGTTATCATAAATGGCCAAAGGCATATAAACGATCAGAGGGGAATACGGACCCAAAATCAGAAAATCCAGAAGGGAACAGAGCGTCTCCTCTGTGAGCCAAAATAAGGAAGGAATCCTGTTCTCTTGAGTTGTTTTCACACATGACATGTAATTTGTTTCTGATACAGTTAACCTTGTGTTATATCTGTTGAGAAATATTGTCATCTGTTAAGTTAAGTTGTATGCAATTAGAAAATGATCAACCTACCGAGGAGTATACGCTGACATTTCATTGGATGAGCTGTTTGCTGTATCTTTTAGGCTATACAGGAGACAGATTTCTGTACATTTTATACATTATGTATGTTCAGTAAAACAACATGTTCCCCCATGTTAACTGCAACAAGCTGCAATATTTGACAACTCTGAAATCCCTGAACCAAATGGGTCCCCAGTATGATTAGAGACTACCAAAGTATGAGTAAAAACAACCCTCTCTCTATTGCTCCACACTTTCTAAAACCTTTGTTCAAATACCCCAGTCAGATTTTGCCGCCTATCTAAGACACAGGCTAAGCACAAGCTCAAACTTCCACGACTCCAGGCTCCTCAGATCGTGTAGTGACACCCCCACCTTCCTGCTCTCAAATCTGTCCGCGCGCTGCTGAAAGTGTTCCGGAAGGAAGGTAACCAATCACGGAGAAGCACAAAGCCGAGTGTGGACAGAGACTGCTGTGTGCGGTCAGATGAGAGGAAGAGTTTCCCGAAAATATACATAGTTTTTTGTGATGTGATTCGTGTCAGGTTGCTCTACACCGTGTTCCAAATTATTATGCAAATTGGATTGAAGTGTCATAAACTTAAATTTTTTTGTTTTTCAATTAAACTCATGTATGATATTGTGTCTCAGGATGCCTTGGGTCATTGAAATTAATCTCATACACCTGTGATAATTAGTTTGCCATGTGAGCCCAATCAAAGGAAATCTACTTAAGAAGGACGTTCCACATTATTAAGAAGGCCACATGTTTCAAGCAATATGGGAAAGAAAAAGGATCTCTCTGCTGCCGAAAACAGTGCAAATAGTCAAATAGTGCAATACCTTGGATAAGGTATGACAACGTTAGATATTTCACGGAAACTTAAGCGTGATCATCGTACTGTGAAGAGATTTGTGGCTGATGCAGAGGACAGACGGGTTGGTGCAGATAAAGGCACGATGAGGAAGGTTTCTGCCAGACAAATTGATCAGATTAGGAGAGCAGCTGCTAAAATGCTGTTACCAGGGGTTGACACTAAGGTTTGAAAAGCACTTGCCCATAGGGCAAGTACAGATAATGTATTACTTGCCCGAATGTCGTGCTCACTTGCCCAAGGCTAATTAAATTATACATTTTAGCGAACCGTATCTCTTAAATGCAAACATTGCTTACTTGTCTCATCCTGAACACAAACAACCAACAACAATTCATATAAGCCTATATATCATGACATCACACATACAGCCAAGAGCTTGGTCCTGCTACAGCATCGTGAAAGGGCCTCTTTTTGTCAGGCACCTGGCCTGGTTTTGGGGGGTCTCAGAAAACTCAGTCTAGCTCAGAGTCAAGCTGAATGTTAGCTTCCACACAAATGTTCAGAAAATGTTTACTTATTTAAAAAGGTCACATTGTGCCAAAAAGTGATTGTGTGCCATAAAATGATTAAAGTCCACCATGTTAAAGCTATTGCCCAGTTATACTGTAAGTAGGGAGGGGGATCATTAATTTCTATTCATATTGATACCATTATAAAGACTCCGCAATCCAAATCTTTATCGATAGCCTACTTTTCTATTATCTTGTTAAAAGAGAACTGGTATTATTGCTTTAATTGCTTATAATCTGAGCAGAGCTAAGGATAGGACTTTAAACAGGTCCATATCCAATCATTCCATATTTAGGCCTACTATTTATTTTATATTGCTGGGAAAACAAGTTTTTCACCCAAACGGTATTATTCAAGCTTCTCGCGAAAAACTCAAATTTCTTTTTTTCTTGATGTTACATTTGAACACATCATGATGTCATTTTATTGACCTGTGCCTAATAATCAGTTTACTGAGCCGACCTGAACACATAACATTTTTTTAAGCCAACTAATTCTTATCCTGCAGATTTTGATATGGATTTAAAAACTATAAAAAATGTTAACTGCGGGACTTGCTACAGTCTCGTTTGTTGATCACCGCTGCTTTGAATGAATGATGAGCAGCGGCAGCGGCTCAGAGGACAGAGTTTTTTTGTTTTTTTTGGGTAGACGGAGTTGAAGCGGGTTGAAGGATTTTCTTCAAGACAGTCGAAGGTACAACACTTTTACAGCCTATGATGCGGAACCAGTGATGGAATAATACGCAAAAGAAAGCCTAATTAGTTGAAGATGACCCGACTCTACTCGATATTTAAAATTACATCATGTGACCTACTGGACTCCATAGTGGTATCGACAAGCTCAAACGTTATTGATTTATGTGTTTTGAATATAGCGGAACCAGGTCCATAGAGCCGGCTTTCGGAACGTAGACAGCGAAACTGCGCGCACACAGGCTGGTGTGTGTGTGTGTGTGTGTGTGTGTGTGTGTGTGTGTGTGTGTGTGTGTGTGAGAGAGAGAGAGATAGAGAGATAGAGGGCGAGAGATGCTGCTGGCTGCCGCGCGCAGCTGCTCAAATGCAAATATAGCCGATCTATTTTGTGTGAGTTAGCAGGAACAAAAGGTTTCTAAAACACATGAATAAATAGCTTAGACTACTGAGAACCCCACTTAAATCCACTTGCCCGTTCGGGCAACCAAAGAGCAATCTCAACTTGCCCAAACATTATTTTCACTCGCCCCGGGCAAGCGGGAAACCGTTAGTGTCAACCACTGGTTACAGTGCAGCAGACAGGTATTTGAAGCTGCTGGTGCCTCTGGAGTCCCGCGAACCTCAAGGTGTAGGATCCTCCAGAGATTTGCAGTTGTGCATAAACCTATTATTCGGCCACCCCTAAACAATGCTCACAAGCAGAAACGGTTGCACTGGGCTCAGAAATACATGAAGACTTATTTTCAAACAGTCTTGTTTACTGATAGTGCCGTGCAACCCTGAATGGTCCAGATGGATGGAGTGATGGATGGAGTAATGTATGGTTGGTGAATGGCCACCATGTCCCAACAAGGCTGTAACGTCAGCAAGGAGGTGGCGGAGTCATGTTTTGGGCCAGAATCATGGGGAGAGAGCTGGTTGGCCCCTTTAGGGTCCCTGACGGTGTGAAAATGACCTCGGCAAAGTATGTTTAGTTTCTGACTGACCACTTTCTTCCGTGGTACAAAAAGAAGGACAGTGCCTTCCGTAGTAAAATCATATTCAGTTTTTAACAAGAAATTAAGACCAGAAAAGTAGTATAATAGGAGATCTTTAAGTAACCAATGGGCACTTTTGTTGTGGGATATCCCAATTATTTTGAAAGAACTGTCTGCCAAAAATAATCCTTCAAAAATTATATATTTTCAAACTTCACTCAGTTTCTCTATTCGTCTTATCTGCTCTTATTTTGAACCTTTGATACATGCAAATAGTAGTTTTTGACAGGAGTATTTTCAGGAGGATGATTGTAGTTCCTGGAAATTGAACATATAACATCTGTTTTTACAGTAAGACATGAAAAAAAAAATTGGTACTACATGCAATCTTAAAATTCCAGACATTTTCTCTGTCAGTTCATTTGAACAAGGATTTATTTTCTTTGAGGTGACTCCAGGAAAATATCCCACAGGTTGCCTTTGCTATTGTACCTTTTTCTTTGCACCTTTTGGTGTTGAGTGTCACTTTTTTCTCGTGACCATATGCTGAACATTAGCACAAAACATAACACATTTTTCTCTGCCAGCTTCACCAGACAGCTCTTGCATTTCCACATGGCTGCATTGAGATGTTGTAATGAAGAAGGTACTTTATATCATGTTTTTGCCATTATCCATCAGCATTCTGCATGTGTCTCCGTTTTCTAACAAGCTACGGTATAGCTGGGCAAAATTAAACTTGTCACACCACATATCTTCCTTTACATGTCCGGTAAAAGCACTCCAGCTTGATAAATACTATTGTTTACTCCTAGATGCTTTTATGCACTCACAACAAACAAAGTAATGGGAGACGAGAGCACACACAGCTTTTGCTTGGACTTTGTGCACCCATCAGCTTTTATTGTTTTGAAGTATTCACAAATCATTGCACAAACACCATTCAACAGAGATACTGGTTACTGCTGTATTGTCTGGAGAAGTTTGAAGTTGTCTTTTCTTTCAGATATGCAAAAGCTCATATTTCTTGTGTTTAATTCTCTTTTTTTAAATTGCTCTTTGATATCCAGCACAGAATTCATGAAAGAGTTAGCAAAAGACTGTCATGTGTTCTTAAGATGCCAAGAAAACTTTTTGTATTTGTTTTCAGAACATTTTAGTGGCTAAGTGGAACGGGAAACATGTGCCAGGAAAACACAACGTCCAACCTTTGAAAAGGAAACAAGTTTGGAGGCACAGCAAGACAAGCAGACACCCCATTTCTTGCACCTAATGGCTGTGAAAGACATGTACAGTGTTTAGTTACATGTTAACCACACCTCAACAGGAACACATGGAAACCTCGCAAAATGGCAGGATTGTCTGTTATACAAGCTGCCAATGGTGCGAACAGAATTCAAGATCAGCAGGATACTGGTTTCCTTAGCTCTGAGAAATAAATATATAAAATGAACAAGAACCCAACGGAAATTGAGCAGCAGAGACAGATGAATAATGCATATGTTGAATGTTATTTTCATCACTATGAAAAGATAAGAGTGAATTCCTACTCAGTTTAAGCAAAAAAAACGTTTGTTAGAGTTGTGTTTAGGTAAAAAATTCATTTTCATGTTCTTTAAACTGCAAACTGGATAATTTTAACCCTTAACAGTGCCTACTGGTAAGTACACTATTAATGAGATAATGTTTCTGTAGGGACTTGATTTAAAGGAGTTGTGTGAAAACTCTATGATATAGAATCATCTGCTAAAAATTAAAATAATGAGTTAGAGGAATTGACGTAATAAAATGTAAGAATTTATATTAAATGTTCTGGGGCTGTATTCACAAAACATTTTATCTTAGCGCTAAGAGTACTCCTAAGGAGCACTAAAAGTTCTTAGTAAGGAGTAATTTCTTAAAACTTATTCACAAAGCTGATAAGACCAACTTTTACTAAGGAATGGGAGGGACTCCTTAGCTAAGACTAGAGGGCGGTGTTGACCCTGTTGCTATGGATGATGTCATGTTCATACCTTCTATGCCCACAGTGATTGGCTGAGAGGGAATGAGAGCTAAGAGTGAATTTATGATGGAAACACTGTGGGAGATATCCATATCGTGTCGCTGTATTAAAGTAAAGAGTTTTTATATACAATTAATGACAAGTGACACTGATTTAACATGAAACCAAGATACTGCAGGGTTTCCCACTCATTTGTTCACAATTAACCTACAATAGCGCCACATAGGTCTATTCATTTTAAATTTTACAATGATTTGAATCGGAAAAAAAAATATCCTCATTGAACAGCTGCACGCCATGCACTCTCACTGTATTTCTCTCAATGGCGGACTATGCAGCAATTGTCAGACAGCGACAAACCAGGAAATTCACCATTTAGAAACAACAGCCGGCAAAATCGTAAAGTGCATGAGGAAGGAAAAAGGCGAGACGCGCAACTATACAGTAGCGGACCTGTGGAACGGAGGAGATGCTGAGAAGCGCCACATATAGGCCTACTCTCGTAGGAAATTAAACCCAAACGTGACACCAACAGTAACTTTCAGTGCATCGTAAACCCAAAGCAACTGCAGGAAAAGGAACTTAATAAATATTCTAGTCTATACTTTCTAAATATAGCTTTACTAAGATCATTAAACCCTTACAGCTATTAAAGGTACCTTTTTATAAAGCTCACTAGCATTAAATCTCTCCAAAACACCATCAAATGGTTGTCTGTGATTTACTCTTAGTGACTTAGGAGTCCTCTCGAGGACTCCTAGCTTTTTATAGATTTAGGAGCTAGTTTTAGCGCTAAAATGCTTTGTGAATTACACTTATCTTAAAAAGTTAGGAGTCCTAAAATTAGTAGTGAAACGCCCCTTATTTTTTAGAATTACTCCTAAATCAGCACGTTAGGACCTACTCTTAGCCTTAAAATGTTTTGTGAATACGGCCCCTGATCTACAAGTGGCCTGAATTGCGCCAAAAACACTGCAGTGCACCAGTACAGGCAGGGAAGAAGAAGACGACTGATAATTATTAATGCAAGAAACATGGACAAGAAAACACCACATAGCACCTTTTTTAATGATAAAAAAATAAGAAAAATGGCAACAACATCAACACTTCCTCAACATGTTGGGTGGCTTCAAACGAAAAACCTGTGATATACCCTTTTGTTGACAGGGTCGCTATTGGAATCTTTTCTGGAAGGGCAGCATTGGGAAAAATGGGAAATAGGAATGGGAACATCTGAACACACTGTGGTTTAGAATAAAATGTATTCAATGAGAGGTTAATGGCTGCCATTTTCCCACAGTATTTGTTAATTATTCAAATGCAAAACAGACGTGTCACTTTCTGAATATGTTGATTAAGTTTCTCATGTATTATTTAAGTAATCAGACCATCATGTCCTTGCATTCATGTCACGAGTGGCTGCTTTGATCCACAAACAAGAGAAGAGCGACATTTGTTATTCTGCTTCTGAAGGTGATGCGATGCCATTCCACTGAGCTGGTGGTGTAGAAGTTGGAGATGTTGAGGGCAATTTTGCGTTGAAATGTCTTCTAGTTTGATGAGATGGATTTTTTTCAATTCCCTTGCTGAGATTTTTTTCACTACCCTTCTCTGTGCGTAGTATTGTTTCTTTGGGTATACATCAATAGGGACCTATAGCAGAGATACAACACCAAGTAACTCTTTGATAAAAGTCTCTAATAAGCTGCTCCTTAATCACTCTTGAATAATGCATTAACTCGGCCTATTAACAAATGTCTTGCACACATTTTTGAATAAAAGTGGAAGTCTTTCACTGATGGTAAAAGAAAGGAGCTGAGGAAAGCATCTCCCATTGTGTAGGTGCATACTATATCAGTCAAGATTATTGGCACCTGCTGCAATTACCAAATATTTTTTTATATGTCAATATGTATAAGCTAAACTTTTTGTAAGTAATTTAATGTAGCTGCATGACTTTCAGGGTCCTGCTATTCTGCCCTACAAAGGAGAGAGGCAGTAACTAATTCTTTTTCAAAAATTAGTTATTATCATTTTTGTGCCATTGAAGACATCCTTTGTCATGTGGACAAATATCTTTTCTCAAATGTGTTCTATTTTGGAGAAAATAGGGGGTTGTTATTACAGTAACTTAAAAAAGCCCTATTGAAACCAAGGTAAAAAACAGTAACTCAGAGTTACTGTATTCTTCCTTTGTTTTTCAGTGCTGAAGCAAGAGTTACTGTACTCCACCTTTTGTTTTGCCTCACTTAAAAATGATATTACTGTTGTTCAACACTTTAACATTGATTTATTTCTGTATTTCTGACTACTATCCCTCTCAGTTCCATACAGAAATCAAGTTTCTAAAATTGTATATCCGATCAAGGCACTATCTCGCTTGCTAGCTAGCTAGCTAGCTAAGCCTAACCTAACGTTACCTTTGCTTGCGATTACACACAGAGCACCAAGCTAATGTCAGACAGCAGACAACATCCTTTTACATATTCCTGTTAAATCAGTTACATTTAGGACTTCAGAGGGGTTACTAAACTTTTGTTTTCACTGTCAAAGTTGATAGATAAAACATTTAAAATATTCTCAAGTTATAAAGCAAAGCCCACCCTCTAAACACATTTTATTTTAAATAAATATTAGTAGTTTCAAAATGCTCAAAGCCTTGATATAATTTGATTTGAAAAGTTACTTTGACACATACAAAGTGTACAATAATGCTATATTATAATAATAAATTGTGTAAACAAATTATATTAATAATAACAATAACGTAAAAAATAACAGTAAAATATAGCCTAAAATTGTATTGTACAATATAGGCCTATCATTATCAAACTAAAGATTTATTCACATTTGTTCATTAAACTGCTTTTTAAAGCGAAGGTTTCCATATAAAATGGAAGTTACTGCCTTTTGCTGTGTATGACACAGTTTTTTTTGTAAGCTATGCAAAGGAAGAATACAGTAACTACCAAATAAGGGTCAATGGTAAAATCAGAGGTAAATATTAATATGTAGAAACAATAACTTAATATAAAGCTAAGGAATGGCCACATATTCAATGATATACCTGCAACTATTTTGGCTGGACAAGAGGAAAACTTTAAAGTAATTTTTCTCAGGAACTCTCGGGAGTTACTGCCTTCTTCCATTGTAGGGCAGAATAGGTGGGGTAAGTTTCATGTATGTAAGACTTTCCTAGTGGGAGATAGCGACCCTAGCCTAACCCTAGCACTTCAGGAAATGAGTGGAGGTCAATGTAAATAGCCCTGGGTTAGGGTTGATTTAGGGTTATGCAAATCTATTTATCTTCATCCTATAATCAAATAATTTGGTGTGTATAATTGTAGGGCTGATGCTAATAGGTGGGGTAAGTTTCATGTATGTAAGACTTTCCTAGTGGGAGATAGCGACACTAGCCTAACCCTAGCACTTCAGGAAATGAGTGCAGGTCAATGTAAATAGCCCAGGGTTAGGGTTGATTTAGGGTTATGAAAATATATTTCTCTTCATCCTATAATCAGATACTTTGGTGTGTATATTTGTAGGGCTGATGCTAATAGGTGGGGCAAGTTTCATGTATGTAAGACTTTCCTAGTGGGAGATAGCGACCCTAGCCTAACCCTAGCACTTCAGGAAATGAGTGAAGGTCAATGTAAATAGCCCAGGGTTAGGGTTGACTTAGGGTTATGAAAATCTATTTCTCTTCATCCTATAATCAAATCATTTGGTGTGTATAGTTGTAGGGCTGATGCTAATAGGCGGGGTAAGTTTCATGTATGTAAGACTTTTCCAAGGACTTTGACTGTAATGGCCTAGTAGATGGAAGCATGGAACTATCTGCTGCTTCGTGATGACAAACAAGTGTGAAGGGCAAAGCAGGTGTTAAGTGCTGCATGATTAGGCCTACATGATGCATTTAAAAAAGGTGCACAGAAATCAGCACTCAACTCACATGTTTAGGTAGAAAAGAAAAAAGACAGCCCTGCAATAAGGACAAGTAAGTCTGGAGCTGGTAACAATGTATAAATCCCACCCAGGTAAATCTCTATGGACCCCTTTTTAGGTGAATCATAAATGTAATCAACATATTGAATTAGGTGTTATTGAATTCAGGCAGTCACACCACCAAACATGGTTTTCGCACAACAGAGAAAAAAAGGGGCCTTTGGCATTAAAATTAAAGTTTAAGGAAAACACCTGCTGAATATAAATCTGCACCAGGAAAGTATTTACTGAAGGAATCCATCTTTTGTAATTAACAAAGAATGTGTGGAAAATGTGTGAGGAAGATGGAGAGCTGGAAGTAAAAGACCTGCTCAGAAAGATGAATGTTAGTATGGAGTGAGATGGCTGGTCTGGAATAATAACTTCCTCTGCCACATTATGTTAGTGCACTTCTGATAAGATCATTGGGAAATGGCAGCTGTTGGAAATAATGCAATTCATTCCGTGTTGCTGCAGGACACTACAGGGCCCTAAATGAAGCATGTCTTCTATTAGACCCCTAAAGAAACAAACTAATAGCCCTGCAAAGACTTGCCATTTATGATATGAGTATAATTCGTATGATTCATTAAACACGAACAGAAAACGATAGTATACTCTGATTAGAATAGTCCTCAGGGGAAATTCTTATGTTAATTTATTCTAAATCTCTCATTGACTAAGCAACTTGTCGTGATATTGTGTAGATTAGCTCCCCAGGTCATATTGTATTGTAGTCTGGTATGTCTTTGCAATGCGTACAATAGATTAATGTTGTTTACATATGTTTAATAAATCGGCCCATTTTTGTCAATGCAAAATTAAGCTTTCTTAGACGCAGTACCTATGGCTACTGACAGTGACTGATAGTGGTACTTTTTTCCCCTTTGTCTTTAAAATGATCCCTCAAGCAGGTAGATGGATGTTTTTTCAAATGTGTAAAAACAATAATGTAAGTGGACAGCTCCACTTCCTACCATGTAACGTATATTCAACTCTTGGCAAATACAATACAAAAAAGAAGAAAATTATGAGAAAATCAAAAATCAGAAATGAGAAAAACAAACACATCCTCGTGTATATTTTGTGTTCCTCGAAAGATACACTGATTGGAATAATTAATTTCAGAGTCATTTAAACTGTTCTGCCTTTCTCAATTTAAAGTAAGAACACTATAAAGTATATGTTTAACCGTTGTCAATTAATAGAGATGATAGCTGTGTGAACTGTTTCTGTACTTGGTCCATACTTTTTCAGTCTTGCTAAGCGTGTAGTAGTTTGGCATTGTACTATATTCCTGCAACCCTGACAAATGAATGCTAATTGCCAATTATTATCAAATAGGGAAACTATATCTGGATTTATATGTATTAATTTATATGTATGGCCTTATTGATGAAGAGCTCTGTATTGTATTTTCTATCACTATTTAATTCTGCAACAATTATGAACAATGTCCATGCATTGAATGCTTGGTCAGTTATCAACTCAGTAGCCACACATCACATCTTTATTGTACTAATATATTTACACCATAAAAGGCAACTCCTCTGCCGAAGTTAACCAAAATCATCACCCAGCTGTTGTGAATGCCAGACAATGTTCTTGTCATTGATTGTCATTATGTGTCCAAATCAGACGATTTACACATAATATTTTTCTTTCCCATGGGGAACCACATTACATTGCATTGCAAAGGTAGCCATAGCTCTCGTATAGGAACTGAGGGGAGTTTACAAAGGACATATTTTAGCAAACGTTTATTTTTTTTTTATCTGTACCCAAACAGGGTTTTTGTTTGACCTCTTTGCCATCAGGCACATATTCATGGTGGATTGATCAGCCTTTTAAGCTGCTGCGTGTGTCATGGAGATCTGAAAGTGTAGTTCGGCAGTACTTCTATAACTCTGTACCTATTATATGTGTGTTTGTAAGACCATTTCTTACAATTTGCCTGTTTGCTCAATCTCTGTCTGGCAAATCTTACATCCTACAGTGTGCCCCAGTTATTTATAACCAGGAGTTTGTTTTAAATGACTTCTTGTAGAAGAAATCTATTACCTGCTTGGATTTATTTTTTTAACAACATGCAATTGTTTCTATGCAAATTATTTTCAACATACCGTTAACATATTATATTAATAAAACTGCATTTTGTAGTTGTATGGCAAGCTGCATTGTCTATATGACGATTGGAAATAGTACTGAGTATCAAACTTCAATATTTTCTAAAGACTGAAATGTAACAACTATAAAGAACTAAAAGCTGGCATGAAAGGTTAGTGATTAGGATCCAGCAGGGCTGCATTCTTCCTGGGGTTCGGAAAATATGATACAAATGTAAAGTACCTCAAATAAACAAAACAAAAGCATACTAAAAACAAAAGATAAAAAATATATAAGAATATATATATATATATATTTTTTCAATTAATAAATATCAATAAAGACAATCCTATAGTTAACACATTTAACTGAAATGTTATAGTCCTGCAGACAAAAAGGTCTGAATGGATTGGAAAGGCCAGAAATTATGATTAAATATAAGACATTTTATTTCAGGCTACTTCATCCAGCAGATTATTTAAGGCTGCTTGTATCTAAACAACTTTTAACATGAGCAGACTTGGTGTTATATTATACATGAAAAAATGTTTGTTTTAGAAAAAAAAAAGTCATAGGCCTATATCAAATAATATTATTTTGGAATTGACATCAACATTCTGTTGGTGTAGTTTAACAGCCCTAGTTCTGCTAGTGGAATATTATCAGAAATGCTCTTTCTTCTTGTCTGATTACCAATTCATCAGTGTTGCATACGTTTTGATGACAGCTTCTTATGATAGGCAATGCCATCAGTGAAGGCATTATCTACGCAAGAATGTAGTTGATTTCTGGTTCAGATTGCCATACACTGTGGTCATTCAGATTCCGAGTGCCTGACAATAAACATCAGAAATAACATGTGTCCATGTTGTTTACAACTGTAAAACTATTCCAGGCTATTTATATATTTTTATTTTTATTCTTAATTTACATATATTTGTTCCAAGGTTACAGTTGAGTTGGTGCTTTTTTTAAATATTAACCAGCACAATTGATGAGGCCAGGGGAAACTGCTGACCTTGAGGATATACAGCAGCTTAATTGTCAGGAGAAGGCACATACATATAAAACACACCAGCATCACGGCATATCATTGTTTTATGTTTTGGGAATGAGATTATAGCATCATCGATCATCATACTTTGGTGTCTCTCACATTATCAAACATCTCACAAGAGCACATACAGTATGTACAGCAGACAACATTCAAACACTGTGGTGGGAAGTATTCCTTTAAAGTGGACACTACCACAAACACGGGGTGGAGAGGAGGAGACCAGTTGTCAGCAGCCGGCCGCAGCAGGGTTTTAAACTTTGCCATGAAAAATGATCAGGCCTCCCACATCCCGAGTCATCTGTCTGGAGGATAATTGGCCTCTTCTTAGACACATTTCACCTTGCAGCTGTATACACTCTCCTTTGAGGATGATGTGTGTACATTGGTTTATGTTCATCTTCACATTTGTGATTGTGTGTGTGTGTGTCTATTCACATGCATGCATGTGAGTGGAAGTCATAAGGGGTGTAGGTGGGGGCAGTGGTGGGTCCACCTGCTTGGTCCAAGTCACAGTCCATTCATCTAACGTTATTAAGCTGCATCCTTGTGAGCGGTGGAGCTGTGGGGCTCCATGAAAGTAATGTAGCCCCATCAAGGCCATGCTTTGTTAGCCAAAACATAATTTGTTAATTACCTTGCGAGTCTTGACTATAGAAGACTCATACACCATCCCCTTCCTGCTGTAAACACCATAAGGCATGTAACTGTGAAAGATCAAACCTCGCCTATGTCGTATAAGGGCAAAAAAAACAAGTATTTGTCTATTTTACACCGTGATTGGTTAAATTAGATACACAGACAGTAAAAGATTATGCAAGGAATGTAGTAATTATCATGAACATATTTTCAAGATAATCTTTCAATGTATTCATACATACCAGGACAATACCACTTAGAGCTTAATCTTTACTGAAATAGAAAATATTTGAATTGACAATTCACCCAATCACAAAGTAAGTCAGCACCAAAGTGCCTTCACAATGTTTCTGTGACAGCAGGACAGTGATGTCACCCTAAGGCCATGAAATAGAATACAAAAAGAGTAAAAACTAAGGAGAGCTTGAATTTACTTTTTCTGATAGCAAGTAAAGTGGGAGCATGTGAGGTGTTTTCATTTGGTGTGTAGAATGTGATGTTCAGATTATGATGGAAGATGCAGTGACTGCAATTCTGACAGGTCTGAAGTGTGAAGGTCAATCTAGTGGGATGAGAAAACCAGGTGCAGTGATACCATAGTGAAGCAGACAATAGTGGCATTTGGAGCCACACAATGGCCTGGAGGTACAGTGCAGGTGTGGTTATGTTGTACTGATGTGGCCCAGTTGTGAATTTGATGCCGCCAAATTAATTCCTGTTGCTCTCAAAAGGTGACCTTGTGAATTCACAAACCACTGAATAAAGCGTTCATTTACTTGGTTATCTCACTGCTGCCCATATTTTTTTAATTTTCTTCACAAGAACTCAACCGTTTTTTCCATGATTGATCATGGATGTGCAGTGCTGGAGACTTTCTGTGACAGGGTTATCTGAGAGTCAAGCACTGGCATAGTCAGGTTACTTGAAGGAGTGACTGCATCAATATGACAATAACTGCACATAGTCTAAGGGTCTGCCTGCTGATAAGACAAGTGCAAAAATGCAGAGTGACAGCTCTCATATTCACACTTGCTTCAAGGAGAATTTTGGATTGCCTCTTTTGCTATCACCTCTTTTTATTAGGTTGTTTTAACCATATACATCTAAATAAATGGCTCTCATAAGACTTGAAGCATTTTCAGAAAAGGGATAATGAGGACGTTATTTTCGCAACTACTGTATATTTTTCAGAGGGATCTCTGTACACTGCGTTTCTCTAGTGGCAGATCTGCTGTCCATCGCACGTAGCCTTACTGTTAAAGTAAACCACATTTTCCCTCGCAGCTACCTCCACCAACAGAGAATCAGATCACTTTAGAAGCTTTGCTATCTCTCCTTGCGGCTAGAAATGTGGTGTGGCAATGACCGGGGCTTTCACAATCAATGGAGTCTTCTTTTGGTGGCCGAAATAACTTTCTCTGACACATGACACTGAGCATGATCTCCCACCGGGAGACTGAGAGCTCTCTGGCTGGGCGCTAGAGGGGCCTTGGGCCCAGACAGATGACATGACATAACTTGATCCTATCCAATGTAGTACAGTTGTAGTACAGTACCACTTGAATTATTCTTGACCAAGACACAGGACATATAGACCATAGGTTTAACAGAGTAAGTAGAAATGACAGCGTTAGTATGCTGACAGTGCAGATGTCAAAGTAATTTGTTCCCATGGAAGTACAGTGTTAAATGTGCTGTGAGGGGTAACTGTCAAGGAAGGTGTACTGACACACATTACATTTATTTAGCTGACGATTTTATCCAAAGCAACTTACAACTCTTGAGTAGAAAGATAGCCTTTAGGGTGTTGCCTAAGAGCCTGGGCTTGTCCTTACCAGCAAACAAACACCAGCTTCCAGCTTCCTGTATCAGTCAGTTGTGTTACTTACTGAGCTACCCAGTGGTCTGTGATTTTAAAGTCAATTTAACTCCCATTGCACTACGAACATCCAATTAATATGCATTCTTGGCTTCAGGGGGCTCACAACTTTGCAGTATCATTAAGTTTAGTTAAGTTTTATTATATATATATATAAGATAAACACGATTAAAATAGCAATACGATTCACATAGACATACATAAATGCACGTGTGGGACAAAATAAACCCCCAGAGGGCTTATAAAGGATGCCCACCTAACATTAAAATACAATAAGGTAAGGTAAAGAAATAAAGTGAACGATAAAGAAAAAGACAAAGTACAAGCACATTTACCACCATTGCAGAAGTAATTTGATCAAGGCTAATTTTGTTATTAGCCTGATTGTGTCCTTTCCTGACCCTGGCAGGGCGACAGGGATGAATAGGGGACTCTTCTCTTTTGGTTGAAAAGTGCTTTTAGACAACAACAAATAACATCAGAGCATTGTTCTCCTGGAATATCTTTCTTCTTAGATCTGAAATCTTACAAGGTTCTCCATTTCACACTGCAGCAATGTCATTTTTTATTACAATTAAGTGCATTGAGAACGCTTAATTCATATGTTAAGATAAAACAAATTATGATAGATAGTCTGTGACATTAATTAAAATTATGTTACATTGAGGAGAAAGAAGCATTTGTTGAACAAGGTTAGGACGATTGTATCATATTTAAGGAGAAAAAGAGTTAATAAATCAAAAGTTTTAACTTTTCTGACCTCAGTGATTTTTTTCAGCTAATTTGTTAAACAGAGTTCTTATGTAAAGAAGGCAATCACACACTTTGATATTCCATCAGTCGCACAGCTGCCTGCGGATCTGAAAAGGCTCTAGCACTTCCTCTTGCACAAGTACCTTGATACTAATCAGCCGTTTTGTAATTGAGACTGACAATTCTGCTCCACTGCGTAGGATCTCTTGGTAGCCATAGGAACAGGAGAACATTCTTGATCACAAGAGGCTAACGTTTCCTGATAACATCTTGCCTTGTCTTGACTGAACCAATGATCCAAGACAGACAAAAGACAAAAGCTTTAAAAAAGTAAAAGACAGAGAAATTGTCCACTGAGTGTTAAAAGTCAGATATTCAATGTATTTGTTGGATTGCTGTAGGAGCAACAGCAATTGAACTGTTTGTAAGAATCTTAAAAGTGTTATGTGTTGAGATGAGTGAATGGATTATCTTAACATGTGTTTCCTAGCAGCCTTTGTGGTACATTTTTGGAAAACCTTAAATAAATACAATTGGCTAGCTCTAGTAATCTGTAGTGACACTACCACCAGGTGCCACTACCACCTGCCACTGGTATTCTGCTGATTGACAGTTGGTGGTGGCAATTCACAAAGGGTTACAGTAGTGCATTAAAAAAAATAAGCTGTGAAGCAGAAGACTGCTAGCTAGGAAACATGTATGTAAAATATACAGCATAGCATGAAACATGGTTTGCAAACATTTTTGAGGAGGGAAATGCATTCAACACTTTTCATAAAAACGCAATGCTTTTTGGCTGAAAGATTGAATGTATACATAACTCTTGTTTCTTTACACGATAATGTCACATAGTACCTTTAAGATAGATGTTGATGGTCAGTAAATCCTTCCAAAATGCACTCTGACTTCTTTGTAAACCATCAAATCACGGCCTGAAAGGACTCTGATGCATCTTTGAATTGTACACAAATCAAACTGGAGACTTGACGTTTGTTACAGAGTGATAGTAACAGCCTGCTTGGCCTCAGGGGCGGTTGGAAGGGCAGCATGCTCTCCTGAGTTCTTCTCTGTTTTTGCTCCATCCCCATGTATGAAGAAATGCATGAAATTTTGGCAAAGCCTGTAAACCTTGAGCCCCACATTTCCTTTACCACCTAACCTAATATGACATGTAACCCTTCAGCAAAGCACTGTTAATTCTGCATAATATGGCTTCGCTGGCTGTAGAAAGTAGGGGTCCTATTTAGAATTGGGTACAGTTTACTTTACCTCCTGGAATAATACTTTTATTTTGTGAACACCACATTGCTAGAATTGATTTCTGGATTCTTTTGTAGCTTGTCACTGACAGCCCAGCTGAGTGAAAAATCAAACTGTCGCTACTGCAAGCGAGACACTTTTTATTTACCTGTAGTGAGGTATAACTGCTTCCTTTCTGTGTGGCAAGCAGAATGGGACTGGCTGTTTGAAAATGCTCAACAGAATAGGATGTCAATCTTCTGGTAGTTTCTTTTCTGGTTGTTTACATCTGTCACTTTCCCTCTGCCAGTAAAGATGACAGGTTGTGTGCCACATTAAGGCCTATTGGTCATCACAACCCTAATAAAAATGCGTCCTGATCTTAGCTTCATGGTGTGGTATATAGAGTGAATACAGTATGTATATTGGAAACATCTGTTGTGGAGCTAAAGACTTACGTCATTAGGTAATCAAAAGCATGATAATCACTGCACTAAAATCCGACCCTCCGGAAGAAATACATTATCACAACGTCATATGGCAGCATGGACTCCTATTTCAGTCACTTCATTACCCATGATGTTGATTTCTCATATTTGCTGAGACATGCACAATTCTCCAGGGCTTGTTGTCTCATGAAAAGCTGCATCAGCAATAGGATTGTCTGAAAAAAAAAAGATATAATAAAAAAATCTACTGGGAGAGCGAAAAGCAATGGCATAAGCATCCAGCATATATTTTGATTTATTGCACTCTGTAATTAAAATAACCAAAGGGCTTTGCTCTGATGTGCTGATATTCAAGTACAAGCTGATTTATTTTCCTGCCGCACACTGAATGTTGTTATAGCCTTGTGTAGTTTGCTTATCAGGGTGTGTGCGCAGCATTTATGTGTGCATGCATGCAAACATTTCTTGTACATAAGTGAACACGTTTGGGAAATGAGTGCTGATGTGTGCAGGCTGGCAGCACTGTAGGAAATATATACAAGCCAAATATGTGGCCTTGAAACTGTCCTGCATTATGTGTGAAGAGAAAAATTAAGAGGATCTAGTTATTTTCTATTTTAATTCCAAACCAACAATAGATAGGTAGGTCAGATTCACACATCCCTTTTGGGCCATAGAGCCAATGGGCCATGTAAACACAATTCCTTCCCTAGCAGGACTCTGTCATGGCAGCTTGATCATTGGACAGGTCAATGGTTCATCTCCCAGCATCTTCAAAAACGCATAGATAGGCAGATTAATTAGGTGCAGCCGCACCCTTTTATGCGTGGATGCATCTCTCCTCCTCCAGTATTTCTTTCCCTCGCAATTTCTTACAAAAGTCTTCCTGTATCAAATGTACCTCTTGGTACATGGTATGGTAGTTTGCTGTCAATATTCATTTAATATATCAGTGATTCTTGAGAAGCGGGACAAAATACCGTCTTGCATATGTAACTGCTGTTATGTCTAAAAATAAACATATTTATAATTGTAGATGTTATAAGTGATTAAAAATAGAATGTCTGGAGCACAATTATCCCCTTAAATTTAATTTTATCATTATCATGTCAAATATATGACACTTGTTATCTTCTCACAACATCCAAAACAGTGTGTCCACAGAGAAGGGTTCAATCATTCATAATATGCAATAAAACATATTAAAAATTTACTTTAATGATTAAAAAGCTTTTTTCACCAACAGCAATAAAAACAGTTTTTCTACAACACATTCATGTTTTATAAGGTTTCAAAGTGGTGGGACACTTTTTGTCAACACCGTCAGACAATCCATTACAATGTAATACAATCAGGCAAAATAAGGAGCAGCTGTCACTATGAAGGACCTCTTGTCACATTCTATCTCTGCAGTGTACATTAGAGTCAGACAGGCTCTAATAAGTGTTGTAGTTGTAGAATGTTTTGCATTCCAAATCTTGAAAGTCCTGCGTCACAACCATGGTATGTAAACACCAACTTACATTTTCAGAAGAAGTTATTTGAAATGTTTTGATCATTTTATTTTCCTGAAGTTGTTAATACTAGCAGCTAACATCAACAGAAAAACCAAATGGCTACTAGATAAATTCCATTTGTTTTGTTTAAAAAACGTAAAAGCCACTACGAGTAACATGGCACGTTGGCGGCCCCTTTGGACAAAAGCGGTAGTATTTTTACGACGCCAGCTGTCGTGAAGCTGTTTTCTAGCTCGTGCCGGGCGTGCAAAATTCAAATGATCAGGAAGCAATATAGTGCATGTCCATGTGTTGAAAGTGTGAGGGCACCGGACTCTTTTCGGCTCCGTGAGAGTGGTTAGTGACACAGCATCAACTAATGGCAGTCAGTGCTACATCCCGTTCAGCCCTATTATCAGTCATTATGACGACAAACAACTGTCTCAAACAAGGCTCCCGCTCCCCTTCCCTCACCTGGAGGGATAGGCTTCTCAAATCGCATTGTTGCGCCACACTGAAATCTGCGACCATGGATATGTGACCAAAGAGCCTGCACGAGCGAACCGAAAATCGGACTGGGTGTGCGACCAGACCAAATGCAGTAATACAAACTATATAAAAACGTCTTTCTTTGCACTGATGGTCCTGTTTGCTGTTAAAGGCCTACTTCACCGGTTTGAATATGAAGGTGTATTGAATTCTGAGCTCCTATGTTGTATAAATGTGCGAAAAAAATTTAAATCGGTTCATCCTAGCCTGAGAAAAGGCAGAAAAAGTGTTTTTTTTAACCCTATATTTCTCTTTCTCGTGACATCACAGAAAGAGAAATATAGGGTTAAAAAAAACTATCTTTGTAAATATTACTGTGATGTCTTTTACTGTGACATCACAGTAATATTTACAAAGTACGTTTTTTTTTGATTATGTGAGGAAACATGAGGCTGTTTAAAAGATATTTAAATGTTACTCGGAGCTGCTTTAAATGTCAACACTAACAGATGTCAACTCCGTCAGATTTCCTGTCTGACGGTGTTGACAGGCCAATAACGGAGTTGACATTCAATGTGAAGGCATCATATTTGGGTGGTTTTCAAGATATTATAATTATATTAAATATAGAAATAGGGTTTATTTTTTCTAATACTGTATTTATGGGAACTCTCACAATCTTCTTTTGTCATGGATGCTTCTTAAAAAAGTACAGGATGATATACAAAATAAGGCGATTTGGTGTAAGTCTATAAGAGCAAGTCTGATTGAAAGACTGCAATGTGAACCTTGAATTAACGCTCAACCAATAACATGCTGTTATACAATCACTGTTATTGATTATTCTACTTATTTGATGGTTATCTGGGTTTTTGTCACCACCGTCCGATATGTCAAATCCATAAGATATAGTTGTAAATTCCATCAAATATACTTGTAAACTCTGTCAGATATGTCAACTATGTCAGATTTATATTATTTTGATAATAATACATAATGATATTTCATAGTTGTTGATGAATGGTTGGTCATATGTAAAAAATCTAACCAGTCACCTAACATGAGAATGTGTTTTGAAATGTGAAACACACAATACCTCAACCGCTCCACTTGTTCTCTTTGGTCCCTCCCCTATGGTCCCTCCCTGACACGCTCTACACACCAACACAGTTGTGCCAAAGTGAATGGACAGTCCCAACAGCCAATAAGAACAGAGAATCGGAGCCTCTGGCTTGACCTGCTGCCATGTGTCTCAGCCAGCAGTAGGTAGGCTTTGGTTTCCAACCACTTGGCATCTCTCACAGGCAACATTACAGGTTATTTTCCCCGTTCCAGCAGGGCTCTGACAGGCCGTAATTTTAGACCTAAATCCCACTTTAACATTAATCACAGCACATAGACTTGTGTGGGGAGGTATGCCAGGGTCCTGTCCTATTACTGATCTCCTATATAAATTCCTCTGAACAAGATCAGTGATGAGAAATAATTGGAGGGATGGGATGTGTAAAGGTGACGTGAGAGGAATTACTCATCTGCTGACAACTATGCCTTATCTATTAGGCAAGAAACCAAAAAATAAATAAAAGAATTCATAGCAGAGGCTTTATATAAACTCTTAAAGGGTTAGTTCACTCAGATCACCCCCAAAAAACAAGTACTAATAGTAGTGTTGGTATTCACAAGGTCTTCAGCTGTATTTTTCAGCTAACACAACACAAAATAAGTGAAGGTGGAGAAAATCTGCAATTCAACAGATTGTAGGATTCTGCATGGCTGCAGGAAATCCAGTGGTTGGTTTATTGTGTGTATTGAGCTATTTTAAGCATTAATGGCTGGAAAGGTGATGCACAATTATGGACGAAACAAAGTTCTCATATACTGGAGCTGATTTCCAACTTCAAAGCTGCACGAATAAATATTGTAATATTAAAAATGTATGCAACGACTACATTAAATATTTAAGGAGATGTTTTCAGCAAAAATAAAATCCCATAAATTTAAACCCACTGTACATTACCTTTCCATTTCCTAGCAGTACCCACATGCTGATGTTGGTTAGTGCCTGCTGGATGTACAAATAGGCAGCAGTTTGCTACTTAGTGGCAAATGAACACAGAATTTTGCTTTATTATGATTGTTTTTATCGATTAAAAGAAAAAAAACAAAAACATTTCAGTCTCTTTTCAAAACAGTGGTTATGTCAATTTTAAATGCAGGTAATTTACTAAATTCCCGGAATAGTTTGACTGGCTTCTCTTTGCATCGGTCAATAAGATAGAGCTATGCTCCTGCAGGAGAATCTGGATCTTTTTTTGGGCATTAGCTTGCGCTTGACGAATAAAGCACTAACGAGATAGCGATCATAGAGGGCCCAACTCCAAAGGCAGCCTGCTTGCCTGGCAGCGCTTGATAATCTCTTCGTTGGTTTCACTCAGCTCCCTTTAATCTGACTTCACATAATCCTTTTTTTACCCTCCTGATCAAGTAAACGCTTAATTATGGTTAATGAATTCCATCCAGAGCTTGGGTAAACATGTCTATCAAATAAGATCATGCTGATTTTCAACTAAAGAGAGAAGAAAAAGGGTAAAATATTCAAAAAACAAGAAGTGAGAGCAATCACTAGCCGTGGACAGTTTCTGTGCCAAAATGACTGCGGTACCACTAAGGACTCTGAGGAGAGAGACGGGTAAAGGCACCAATTTACTGCTAAAATTAGATCATTTTTTCTTGTAGTGCTATTATTTTGTATATCTGATACCCCCTTTGTCCCCTGTATAGATAATTGATCAAGGTTATTTTATACACTGTTCAGTCCTTTTTGATTTTATAAGTTGTAGTTTCAGCAAACAGCAGTGTCTAGATGCAGACACAGTAATTCTGGTTGAATACTCTCATATTGTAGCATTCCAGCATATTTGCTGTGTGTGTATTGTTTGGAACACTGAGGTAAATGGGTAAATGTATGGTTTTACATGGAGTTTTAAACTAATAATTACTTATTTCCATGAAAACTAACATCGTATAAAGTAAGTTTGTGAGTTGTTAACAGAAAAGTTGATAATATGGGAACATAAATAAAAAAGTAATATGTTTGCTTTTCACTTGCCCACCAAACTCTTGATGATGTCTGTGATGTTATTTACTTGGAGGAGGCAACCACATTGAATCGATTTACCATGGTGCTACACAGGTTATTATTATGACACACTCCATCAGTTTAAGAAGCTCATTCCTTATCTTGGCTCTGAATGCTGTTTACTGGTGGATTTGAGCGATCTACGACATTCAACTGTTTACTTTGGGTTGCAATTGTAATTCTCTACCCATGCTTGACAGTTGGGCTTCGGCAATTTGTGCCTGGCATCCTTGAATAGCTTTCCCCTAATGAGGCTGATAGAATGACCATTCATCCACAGGGGGCTCTTGATGTGCCACAGTTCAAATGTTAATCACCCAAGCTACTTTGGCAAATTGACAGAGCTCCAGTCACTGCTTGCTCTGTGAATGTGCTCTTTCTCTAAAAGCCAGGCTAGTGTGTCTCCTCTCATCTCTTGATGTTGGGACTAGACACAGGGAGTCCCCACTGACCCTATTTTACAGTCCACACCTTACCCCTTTCTCGTTTTTTTATGTTAACGGACAGAGCGGTGGCACCCTCATCCGCTGTGGCACTGCTCTAGGGGAGGGCGCTGTGGCCCACTGACAAGCTCCCATCCGGGCTCCCTCCATCATCATGTCAACGTTCACTGGGAGTTCAATATCCTGAACAAAAGGGTCTTGTTTACACTTACAACTAAGACCCCGTTTCCTCTTGGCATTAACATCTGACTTTTGTAATCGGATCACATGAATAAAGCTTTAACTACAGGTGAAAACACTCTCAAGACGCATTGAGATCGGATCACAAAAACCACATACGGAGGTGGTTTACGTCTGTTGTGACCGTTGTGCCCACATTCATTTGGTAGTGGAAACACCAATGTGACTCTTGTCCACATTAGGGACCTCCTACTCAACTGCCGCCACCTGCCTGAGCGGAAATACGTTGAAAGTGCATCACTGGCGTTCATGCAGCTTTTATAGAAGCCTCGTGAATGTTAGTTGCATCCGCCAGTATTGCAAATGACAAGCTTTCTGTCCTCTGGTTTCATTTCACTGCGTAAATCTGAAAACACGGAAATCGCTGCTATTGTTTGTAACCTTTATTTAACCTCGAAAGATCAATTGAGGGGTGACCCTCTTTTACAATGACGTCGAGTACAGATACACAATATACAATGAGAATACATAACAAGTTTACACACACACACACACACACACACACACACAGACAACAACAATTTAAAACATTCAGATCAATTGAATGAAATAAATAATAGCCTAATTAAAACAGTTACAAGTGTGGAGGGGTTGATTCAAAATAATACTTTTAAATTGGTTAACAGATATGAGTGTATTTATTTTAATTGTATGTTGTAGGCTGTTCCAGGAGTCAGGGGCACTATAGCTAAAAGCGGTTTTACCAAGCTCAGACCGGGCATAGGGGACATATAACATGATCATGTCAATTGACTGGAGAGCTGCAAGACAACGACTTCCTGTTCTTATCTGCTTAAAAATAAAAGTCAACTCGCGTTTGGCTAGTAACAGGCTTTTAATTTGAAGGCGCACAGGAAATATTCTGTTCGCATATATGCAGTATCTTAACTGCAAAGCCGTGTAGTCTACTGGTGGTGGTGACAAGAGTGTAGCAGACGTTAGAAAAGCCGCCCGGCAAACACACATCTTTCACCAGCCAAAGAGGCGTAATAACTTACTCGCCTAAGAGTTTTTACTTTTATATACTATCTATGATATTTCCCGCATTTGGCGAGTGTTAATGTAGAGCCCTCTAAGCAGTGTAGTACATCGCTCCTCCTTGTCTAAATGAGACAGTAGCCTATCTCTTCAACCTAGACTTGTAATTATCTTCGCATGTAATGCATTTTAATAGCAAATGCGATTAAAACTGTGGCACTGTACAGCCCTGTATGTTTACTTGTTTGAACCCCACCGGTTAAAAACAGCAATGCAAACGGAAATTATGTAGCCTACGTATTGATTTAAATACAGCGCGGGTAAATGGAATCGGATCACAAGTAGACAAAGAAGTCACATTTGAAAATACAAGTGGGAACACACGGATTGAGAGCTGTCCACTTGTAACCAGATTCAAAAAGTCAGATGTTAATCCCAGGTGGAAACAGGGTCTAAGCTAACCTCCCTGGGTCGGGTGTTTACGCCCCCTTGAGTTTACAGGAATCACCAAACAATCTTATTTAGGCTGTAACAAATGCAAACTCAGCTCTACAATTAGATACAATTGAAAGATTTGTTTAACAATGGAAAATAACTAGCATTTATTTTTTAAGTTAATTGTTACAACTGGTATGATTCTATGTTGTATCTACGTAAAAAGGTTAACTTTAAATTGTATAACTGCAAATCTGCCAGTAGTAGTAAAATCACAATATCAACAGGAATATGTTTTACTTTATCAATGGATAGTGCATTACGCTTATGGGAAATGTTATAAAAACATTATTAAATGCATTTTAAGCGCAACACATAAAGTACTTATAAACCAAATAACCAATAATGGAGAAAACTAGTAACAGACAGCTTCTGTCAAACAAACTCTCCTCCCTCCTGAACCTTCTCAAAAGCATAAGTGTACTTGTTTAATCCATAGAGAATTTGTGTTTTATTTTTATGTTATGGATTGTCCTATTTACTTTCAACAAACAAAACTAGTCTTGGTCTTGTTAGCCCAAGATAGAAGCTTCTCAGGTCCTGGTTATGGATTTTGCCCTAGTGAGATCAGAACAATATATATTTATATTGCACTTGAGTGGCATGTCTTCCAAATGATCGAAACGACGTCCAGCTCAGAGGTTCAGTGAAGTCTGGGTACTCCATCACAGATTTCACAACCTGCTCATACGTGATTACACTCCAGTAGTTTACGACTACAACTCATTGCTGGGCTGTGGTTAAACCCACAGTGGTCCTAATGGCCTACAGCAGTGCACCTCCCTGGAAAAAGGTGATGAATTACAGCAAATGTTACATTTATAACTGGGGATCCGGTAGCAAATGGACCTGTTTCATGTCTGAAGTATTTTTGTGACAACAAATTGAGCCAGATACGTAACAGGGGGACACTTGTTGGGGATGATGCAGGATCTCCTGTATAAAGACATTTAGCTGGATTGATATTCTTTACAGAATAATGCACACCGTTGAAAACTCACTCCTTTTGTCACGTCTGTTGTGACGAGGCTTCTTTCGAACAGCTCAGTATAGCAGGAGGGGGACCGCGGCATCTGTCGCTGACAGTGATGAAACAACCGTTTAACGCAAGACGACAACCAACACGTGTAGAATCATCCCTTTCTCAAGGTGTGGAAGTGGCACTGTCATATTCTTAATCATAATATCCATTCCAGCTCTGAGGCCGGATTAAACAGCCCATTACCCTGACTCTCATTAAAGTGCAGGCAGACACCTTCATAGGTAGAACCAGATGTGTAGTGACATGCAGATGGCATATCTCTGTAGTATTGCTCAAACTTTGTAATGAAATCCCTCATAATTGCATTTTCACAAGTTGTCAAAACATATTTGTCAATGACAATGTCTACATTACTGTAAATAACAATTTCTGTCCACTTTCATGACTCAAGTGAAGGCGGTTACTGTTTGAATGGCAGATCAGAATATACTGTAGGTGCTCATACTGAATGTTAACACCCTTGTTTTTGTCCATTCACAACTCTCATAAAGTCAAATTGGCACAACTCTGCCTGATTCTAAAATGATTCACTAATGAATTGTGTCATTTACATGTTATGCCAAATGCATTACTCCTCAATGTTTGCTGTCCAATTTTGTGTCTTGGATACAGCTTTCCAACCCTCATGAATCAAAGATGACTGAATGTTTTGTATATAGTTAATACATTACTGCTGAATATCTGGATTTAGATAAACTATTTTTTTTTTTTTAAGATTTTTTTTGGCATTTTGATGCTTTTATTGATAGTGTAGAAACAGAGTTGAAATGGGGCAGAGAGGGGAGTGACATGCAGAGAACGACCGCGGGCTGGAATCGAAACCGGGTACGCTGCTGGCCGAGGCCCATGGGGGGGACGCCCTACCAACTGAGCTAGGGGCGCCCCTTAAACACACGTTTTGACAGAAGGGTTACTAACATATTCCCAAACACTGACTTGAATTGCAGAGATACTTCTCTCCACCCAACTGAACTAGGCACTCTAAGGGTAAACATGGTTAGACCTTGGTAGCTAAGATTTATTGCCTGACAGCATGTGTCTTCTTTACCCAGCCTCAGATATACAAGTGTCAAAAGGCAGGAACGATAACATGCTTAATCATTGTTGTTTACATTACATCCCACCTCACTATGAATGTTATACTGCTGACATAACAGAGGAGGTTATCAACCAAATTATAAGAGTTCATCCAGCACTTTACGTGGGCAGAATATCCATGGATATCCAAGCTGCATTCGTTCAAGTTGAGCCCAGCTGGAAGCAACAGTGGCGTGTTGTTCTCGAGTAAAATTCAAGAGAATATATAGTAATTTTTTTCATATTATTTATAACAAAACCCTTTTTATCCCAAGATGATGGAATGTAAAAATCAATAGCATAGCAATATTATACCATAATTTTGTAATACACTCCCACCTCAACCATGACATCTTGACCCTAAATATCAAAACAAATAAGTGTAGCCATATTTTTAGTTTTTACAACTTTGTAATGTTTTGACTCACATTAAAACGAAGATAATATTATGCTAAAATTGTGTTATATAATAGTTATAGCAATACACATTGTCTTTTTCCTTCCTAACGTATAAAGGGAAACATTTGAATCATAAACCGACACTTTTTGTCAGTAGCAATTCCTTATTAATTTATTGCATATTTTTAAAGATGCATTTATTCCCAGATATACTAATCTGCACACAGTGGTCTGAATACACACCCTTACTGATTGCAGCTAATGTTGCTGCTATTGCAACATGTGTTTTTATGTGTCCATCAGCAACACTATCTCTGCTGCCTGCACAACATCTTACTCTGCCGTGTCCAGGATTATACGGGAATATTTTACTGCACCCCAATCTTTTGCAATGTGCCAACATAATTCTCTGTCTTCAGGAAGATCGGTTCTGGGGGGGAAAAACATACCATGCAGCAAAATAAAGCAACACAAATGTATGTAGAATACAGGGCATAGCAAGTTCAACAACAAATATGTTTTCGTACACATTTAATTTAGAAAAGCAAGAGGTACATTTTCATAATGCAGCACAACTGGAATCTGTGTAGGGTATACTACACAACCCTGTCTAGAGATAAAACATAAAGAAGAAAAAACATACATATGATGGATAAATTAGTTTTCCTTGCTGATATTTGGACGGACAAGTGTGCCTCCATCCAGCTCCCAGAGCATTTCAGGAAATGAGAACACAAGCAATATGTGGGCAATATTCAGCATACACTCATCAGTTCGTGGAGATAAAAACAGATTTCAAGGTTCACAATTCATCGGAAAGTCTAATGACTGATTCAGTTTTAACTGTTTTTCTTTTTTGCCTCCTGAGGTAATCTATTTTATCAATTTTATCTTCTTAGCATGATTATGGCTCATATATTTGTATTATTTTCATCCCAATTTTTTTTGGGCAGATTTCTTTTTTAAAGAACAGAGTTTCATCTTATGTCAATGCATGCACATATCCATTTAAGTACTCTTTAGTTTATAGTAACAAGATCTTTTTAGGAAAAAGGACTATCATGAGTATATAATTTCAGGTTACCCCGTTGAGTTTTCTTGTGTGAACAAAGAAAAGTTGTGCTATCAAAGTAGGACATTGTTATAATAACTAAAGTTAGTTTGAGCTCTGAATAGGTTTTTAAAATTTAAATATAGGGGAAGGTGGGGTGATTTGTGCAACTTTTTACTCAAAGTGATTTTAAAGTGAGGCCTTGACAGTTATGTCTCCAACTCAAATATGTACATATATTTCAGGATGTTGTGCATCCCTGGCAATAAAAACTTTGGATCTGGAATAAACTGTTTAAGAAATATAGCTTTCGGAAAAAAAGTTGTCTTGTCGCACAAATCACCCCACTACGTGGGGTGATTTGTGCGTCATTGTGTCACAATGACAAAGTCACCATCATCATCTTTCTGGCCATCTGAACTCTCATCAGTGGTGTCGTTAAGTGGAATTGAGATGTCACTCTCTTCTGAGCTACTGTAGACAATCACTTTCTTTTGGTGACCAGCGTATACAGCCATGCCACTGGCACAACTCTCAGAAATGTACTTTGCACTAGTTGCTCCGTGCTTGTGGAACCAACTGCCACCTGACAAATGTGATTCCCCCTACATTTCTGCCTTTAAATCAAGGCTCAAAACCCATATGTACACCCTGGTGTTTCCTCCCCATTAACCTCTGCACTACTTACTTACCTCTGCACTACTATCTGTGTTTATGTGGATGTATAGGCTTTACGTCTTTTATTTTGGTTATTGTTATTTTACCTTCATTGTTTACCTACTGAATGCACTATGTACAGCACTTTGGACAGTGCAAACTGTCATAAATGTGCTTTTATAAATACATTTTACTTACTTACTTACTTATAACTCACCCAGGCCCTTGCGCACAAATCACCCCATCCCCAGAATTTTGGATAATAGGCATGATGCAGCAATTTAGGGTTGACATTGTGCTAATTATATAGACTCAAAGTGTAGCATACCAAAGCACTAAAACATGTGTCAAATGTTTTCAAACGTGTCTATAATTGTTCAGACACAATAATCAAAAAACCTTGATCATGGAAATTTTACTTTGAAAGGCAAAACACAGTTTTTTGAGCTTAAATGTGCTTATATCTTATTCCTTGTGTCTCCCTTCTTTACAGGATGAGTCAAATGGATGGCTCTTCTTAAATATGTGGTCACATTTCCAATTTCTTCCACGGTTTTCTAGAAACAATGGGTTTTGCAACTTCCAAAATGCACAAATCACCCCACCTTCCCCTATAAACATTATTTTGGACATTATAAACACTAGAGTTTACATGCACGCGGTACGTGCGCTCAACCACTAGTCGGTGGAAAGTGAAAAGTGACATAGGTATTGCATACAGGAGGAGTGGGGAAGGGATTATGCCAGATGTTTTTTGACGAATGCAATGTTTGAGTGTGTCTTCATCACTTGTGGTGTCCACTGTGGCATGAGGGCACGTTTGGTGGATTGGTAGGGTCAATGAGGGAGTTGTAAAGGATCTCCAGAGCTGTAAGGTTTGTTATGTTTTGGAGTAATTTATTAATTAAAAGGTACTGTAAATGTAAACCATCTTGGCAGTCTCCCAGAAACACTCTCACAATTGTTGCTGGTTTGCCTCTGCTGAAGTCAGCGTACAGTCGGCCGTGTCCCAACACACTGTGGGGCAGGAAGACACCAACTCTTTTGTTGTCCTGCAGGACACAGGGTCAGGTTCGTACCAATCAAAATAAAGTCCAATGGGAAAATGAGCATATGGAAGATAGATTGTATCTCACCTTTACTGATTGTGACGGCAAAGGCCAGGCGAAGGGGGAACTGCCTCTGGACCACAGTGAATTAGAACTCCTGGGGCCGGTCATGGAGAGGTTTCCTTGGTAAAAAGAATCCCTTGTTAGGGCCGACTGCTACCCCACAGTCATCTGCCTTAGGCAACATTAGCCCAACCATGAGTCTGGTCCGGTTTCTGCATGGCAGGATGACCTGCCTTCTTTGTATTGTGTCATCAGTGTTGTGTTGTATAAGGTGTGCAACTGGCTCCATCGTGCGATTGTCTGGCAGCGTGTGTCTCTCCTGTGGTTGTCCACATTTTCAGCAGCTATCAACAGTTAGTTGTCTTTGTCCTGTGAATATCAAATTATTACTGTAATTACTGAAATAACTTTGATCTGTGATATGAAAGTGATCTGTCATGATAATGTAAGCTGAACTGGTTAAATGTTTTTGTCATAGGAGGGGGATGGAAAAATAGAATAATATAATCCATACTATAATATAATGATATAATAATACAGTACTTACCATGTGTGTGGCAGGGCAGCAGAGCATAGCAGCTGAGGCGTTGAGTAGCTGGGAACAGAAATGAGCAAGTATAAGTTGTAATATCTACATATAGTTGTTAACTATATGTACATATACACACTTCGCTCTTACCTGAGAGATTCAACATAGCCTCTTGAGGGAGTGCGGCGGCTGGGGCGTTATTTGCTTCTTCTGCAGGTAACGGGCAGCTGGCAGCTACTTCTGTCGCGGGCAAGTGTTGTGTCGCCCTGAGGCTTTAAGGCAAAGACACACCGGGCCGAAAATCTGGCGGCGGACATTCATGTAGGCTAAACACAATCAGCACACAGCAGTAGATTGTCCTTGCACGACGTTAACACATGTTTTCAGAAATAGTAGAGGTAGTTTGGGCGAGGAGCAGTCACAGGTGTGTGTGTGTGTGTGTGTGCAGCATGCACTCTCACACCCTTGCACATCTCACACCCTCGCACAGGCGCACTGCAAGCATTGGGTAACTCGAGTAACTGTCGCCGACACGGCTCCTTTTATAGTAGTGCGATTTTTACGTTTTAATTAAGCCCATTTCAAATTCCCAAATTAATTCTTGTAAATGCTCTTCAATATTTAATTGATAGGTGAACTATTCAGTTTCACTAAACAGCAGATGCAGTATGAATGCTGGAGAAGTGAAGGGAAAATTAAAGCAGCTTTCCCAAAGTTTTTAGCTTCCCCCTTGGGCACTAGGACTTTTAAGGCAAATATGTCAGTGGGAAGAGAGGGAGGCTATGCTCTTCATGCTAGAGCTCACCTGAGAGACTGACAAGACCTTGCTTTATGGGTCTGCAATTCCCTTCATGTACAACATTTGAGTTAATAGAAGTCTTCATCCCTGACCAACCTCATCAGGAGCTTACTGCCAAGAAAATTATGGGTCTAAAAATGACCGCATGTTAGCACCAGGGTAACTGAGGGGTGGGAGAGGGCTGTTGAGGGGAGGGTGAGGTGGGGTTGGGGGATATCATTACAAGGTTAGATGAGATATGGATACCACACAATTCTAATCAGAGCTCAATTCCCACACGTAGAGCGTAGCAAGGGTGAAACTGTATCAGAACATTGTAGTAGTGCAATAGACAAATTGCAGAACAATGAAATGACAACCCTTACTCATATGAAATTTGGTTAATTTACATAGATAAGAAATTAATGCAGAAAAATGACTATATTTTCAAAATAATATATTGGTTAAAGCTATAGTGCGTAACTGCTGTCGCCCCATGATTAATCCTGAGTACATTGACGGCGCATCTACACAACGTAAACATTTCGTAATCACGTTTTCCTGAGCTCCTGCGCCAGTGTTGGGGGCGACACCAACAGCAGTAAAGCAGTAAACGCTGCCATACTGATAAATACAGAGAGAGTTTTGTGGAGCTGATAGGCTTAATCAACTTTGGGTCAACATGCTCAAATTTCTATACGGCATGCAGGCCGCAGGCTAAACAAACATGGATGCAGACGAGCTGGAGCATGACAAGCAAGCCAATGCTGTACTGATGGCGGAAAAAAACACCAACGTCTGCTATATGGGTATATTTTTGATTCAGGCATGGCGATGTTGAACAGAAATAAGTGCTGTTCAAAACTTGCTACGTCACATGGAAAAACGACCAATCTGAGACAATAGGCTAGTTTACATTACATTCTATCTTAACTTTTAATATTTTCTCTGCTACTCTTGTTTTATATTAAGATTATTTTTTTTTCAAAACTACCAATAATCTCTATATTTTCCTTGAAAACCATGCAAGTAGACTCATAACACCATTTATGTAGTAATTGCATATTGCAATGTCCACTATAATCGCAATCACATAATTTCACCAAATCGTGCAGCACTATTGCCAGTAATGAGCAAAGATGACTGGGACATCAAAGTGTCTGAGATGCAGTGTCTGGAAGTATTTTAAGTTATATGGCAGACTCATTGGCCCTCATTTATCAAACTTGCGTGGAAACTGGTGCAGATTCTGGCGCAAATACCTCTCTACGCCAGGTATCGCGTGGGATTTATCAAAAAGTCGTATCTCGCCAATCTCGGCGTACGCCAGGCCATTATTGATAAATGCGGCGGCTGAAAACAATCGTATCACGCCCCTATATTTTCTCAGTTTAGAGGCCTCGCCCAGAGGTTTTACGACATGGATATGCGCATTACGGCACAGAAGAGGAAGTTCTCTGAAGTAGAAATTGACAAAATAACAGTGAAAGAAGAAAAAAAAGAGTTTCATTTCGGAGCATTACAAGCGGCATCAAAGAACGACAGAAGGCAGCAGTTAGGAAGGAAATAACTGCTGCGGTCAACAGCGTTGATGTTGACAACAAACGATGTCCAGCGCTCAAATGCTATAAAATAGCATATACAATTATATGTCGCCATCTCTTTACATAGATGAAGAAAAAGTGGTCTGACTCTAAAAAAAGCGTGTTGCTGTTCTGAAATGCAACCAACGTGCGGGCATAATATAAGTGGTAGAGGAGAAAAAGACGCACCAACTGTCCGATAATGGTCCCCATAAAAGAAATACACGTCTGCAGAGATTTGAATGATTAAAATGTATTGGCCCTTTTAGATAGCACTACTCAAAAGGGGTTTAAAAACTAAAAATAACACATTTTGCATTTTACTGTATGACAGCATGCGCTTGGCACGAGTGGTCAGCCCGGCCGTCAGCTGCACAAGCCGACCCGGCAACGATCAGCTGTGAGAGCGCCCACTGTCCTGCTCCACAAGCAGATCGGAAAAACGTGCCGGTTAACGGTGGAAATAAATCGCTCGCTTAAGCGATCAATGACACATTAAAAGAGGAACTAACATCTAAAAAGTGCGTCAAATAAATAAAATGTTAAGTTGAATGTTGTGCCGTGTATTTTTTTATCATAAAGAGCAGTGTAGGCCTACTACATATTTAATACTTAGGCTAACATTTTGAATGAATACAGCCCCCGTGCCTCAGTGTCCCCCCAGCTGCTCCAAGTCGAAGATAACTGCCCTTACGCAGTCCCATGCAGCGCTCCTAAGTGGCCGGTGTGCGCACTATTGAATCAGCTCTCCTACTCAGTTGCACACCATAAACTGCACAATTTTAAGTGATTAATATCTTTATTTCGGTCTGAGCAAACACTGCATTTGTATTACCTTCTAATAATTGTCCAACAAAGTCATCGGCTACCCGGCACAGCCTGCACTGCGAGTCCATGCTGTTTACAAACTTGCGTACACGAGCTGAGAGCTGGCGTGGGATTTGAGCGTATCCTGCGCTCACGTCCATATTGATAAATGCCGAGATTTGCGTGGAAATGTACGTACACCCATTTTTCTGGTCTACGCACGGTTGATAAATGAGGGCCATTGTGTGTGGTATTTTGTACATGTACCACTTAGCAGATAACTGATTTAGGATAAACAAATTGGATGGACGGCAGAGATCTAACTCCCAAATGAAAGCCATATTCCCTTTTTGTGTGTGGTGTCTGGGAAGTGACTGCTTAAATGAGCTTTTGGATTGATGCATTATGGGAAGGACAGGGGTAGTGCCAAAACCATGCCGTCAGTGCCACTTACAAGGGGAAAAGCTCCAGATAAACATATGGTGTATTCAATCTTGTTAGGGGGCTACAGCAATGAGTGATACAGTGAGGAGTTCCATTAGAGACCGGCTGCTTGTATTTGCACTTTATTATTGCAAATAGATGCTCTCCCCTTCTATTCTATTGTTTCATGAGAGCTCAATTTCTTTACTGATGTCCTTTTGACAAAGGACAAAGCACTGGTTGGGCTCTGCTATTCAGATTTTTTTAAATATTTGCTTCATATATTTAGTTGAGTGGAAAGCCTTTGTACCAATTGATCAAGTTGACGGTGTAGATTGGTCAAGTACACCACACTGTTTTCCATTTAAGTTAACTGTTGGACAAGCAGACATTTTAGTCTAACATGTGGTAATGGTTAAGCCCTGAAATAATTCATTCAGGAATGCTAGTACTAAAAGCAAGCGTTCCTTTCCATGCCAGGGACATATTTATTATTTTTGTTAAAAATATTGTAAGCAGTAAGCAGGCGTCTTACTCTCTGTCTGTTAGTTTTTCAGACAGTTTTGAACCCAGGACTCTTGCCAAGAGTTTTGATATATGACATAGCCATTCACCCAGATTACAGACCACACGCTTTGCCAAGTTAATGTCCCAACCCTCGCCAAAGAATGGTTAAAAGAGAAAATAAACCTCTTCACATTCACTCTGACCTGCAGAGAGAGAGAGATCTGTCACAAGCATCAGGAAAATGAGGGTCATGAATTATATTTCCTGCCAGTTTGTTCACCTCAGTAGATGGCTGGCGAAAATGTTTAATTCCCCTCATGTTGAAGCAATTCCTCCATAAAGACAGCTGCAATATGTCAGTGGAATATAGATGACACCTGCCACGTTTATGAGAAAATAAGAGTGTTAACCTTCAGCTATTTCAACAGTTGTTGTTTTCTGGCAATGTGTTAGGACAGAGTAAAATGTGTTTTCTAGAGATGTTTTCAGGTAATCGTTTGATTGACAATGAAAACATGGATTGCCTGTGTTACAGCTATTTATTGGAGTTGGAAAAAAAGAGCAGAATATAATCAGGGTGAGACGAAAACAAAACACCCAATGTGTAAAATATTTGTTGTGACTTCCAAAATACTTGGCAAACACAAGCGGTGTAGACAGTGCTGGCTGTAAGTGGTGTCATTCTAAGCTACTTTGGGAATCAGCTTGGCAGGCCTGACATGTCGCTGTTTCTCAATATGTATAACACGCTCCCCAGCCAAATGAAATGTTCCCCTCTAAAATTGAGGTCATTTCTATTCAAATATTTGTGTTCCTGACAATCCAACAGGAAAAGAAGATAGGACAAGAATAACTGTGATGACAAAGGAAATATTCAGTCTCATCATCACATTGTTCAATGGTAACCAGTGAAGACATTTGAATACCAAATGATCTTCATAATAACAGTACTGTATGTATGTTCAATATGAATAGATGCATGCCAGACCTTTTTTTTTCATTAATGACATTTGTATTAAAATATTCATCTTTTAGACAGATCAGTCGTTACAGTATTATCCAAAACTACTGACATAGTGAGTCATTTTTGTTCTGCAGCATGCAGCTCAGAGAGTTTCTGTAGAACAATATACAGTATTTGCACAGCACATGAATAAAAAGCCCTATGATTTGGAGGATTTGTAATGCAACATAATTTGGCTGAGCATCAGCCTTACTATTTTACTTGCTTAATCAAACTGCAAGAAAGGGTAATGCACACTACTAATTGGATTGTGTAATTTAATTTAATAATGATCACGAGGGGGGGGGGATAAACAAATGAGCTATCCTACTCATTTATGCAATTCATTCCGAATCATACAGTTAGTGTCAGTACATGGACAGTATTAAAAGTCTGCTTTTAAATTGACTGCATATCACAGTTTACAGTGCAGTAAAGCAGAATTACAAAGCATTGTGTCAGAATAAATTCAGTTGCTCATTATAGTCTATATAAATTGTGATCAACCCATGTACAGTATAGGCCTTATAAGTCTACTATTCCAGTTTGTATCCAGATCACGCGAGAGGGATATTAGCTAGAAACTGTCACATTCCAGACCCCTAAATAGCTATTTTTGATCAACAGGATGTTTTATCTTATGAAAATTATGCACAGTACCTTAGGCTTTAGAAATGTGACAGATTATTTATATAACTGTTAAAGACAGTTAAAGTCCTACTATTGTAGTTAGCAGCACCTCTGAGTTTTAATCACAAATCTGGCAATCACAAACATGGCTTTAGATGTGAATATTCATGTAATGTCATCATGCTTTAACCAAGGCGAATCAGGCAAAGATACTTTAATTCAGAAATAAAGTTTTCACAAGATCATGTGGGATTAATCAGCAGAGACTTCATACTGTGATTGTGGATTTTTTTAGTCAGATTTGAAAGCGAAATTCCGAAATTCATCCTAATCTCTTTTGGGGTTACAACATATTGCTGTCAGGCTTCTTCTGCCTGAAACTGACAGAAAGGAAACTGGATCTGGGCTGCTAGTTGTCTTCCCCAGGGAGTCCCAGGACATATGGTTGTTGAAATGCACATACTTGTTAGTCTGCAGTATAGGAGTCCCACTGGTCCAGTAAAGTAGTAATGGCAGTATGTAATGAATTTACACGTCTCATATTTCCATAGGTACTGCATTAAGGTCCCACTCATGGCTTGTTTGGCCATTTTAAATGGATCTCATTCACGACGAGTATCATTCTTTTCAGAAAATAAAATATCTGCCGTTCTTGTATGGTGAGTGTTGTTGTTATGGTGCTTGGGGCTAGTGCTTACCTACCCAAGGCTAATAAGACTCTGATCACATTTAGTACATCCCGATCTGGCAGGTCAACAAGCATGTAAAAACCAGTGTTATAATTAGAGCACGGAACATTGATTAAGATTCAAATTAAAATGCGCAAAGGCACAGTGAAGCCCAAGGACCATGCATGAGAACATCGGCAATGTTTAATGCACCACAGCCAGCGTTTGCTCCATAAAACTTTGGCAACACACCAAGTGTTTCAATTTTGTCTCCCTAATTTTTCGCTAAAATAGTAGTACAAAAATAGAACATTGACACTACACATCACATGACTTATGATGGTGAAATACATTTTAATGCATGCCATTATGCTCAATAAGAAAATCATGTTCATCCATTGCTAAAATCAAATGAGCACTGTATCACTGTAACAGTGGGAGATTGTAGAAAAGATGGGTGTGTTGCTGGAGACATAAGCAGACCGGACATGTAAAGGCGAGCTGAGTGCTGCAGAGAGGTGAGTGGTTTGTCCACTGTCTTGGGTCCACTGATTACGATCAGCTAGCGTCAAGCAGCTCCCCAGCACATATCAGCACATTATCTTAGGTTTAGTACAGCCTCTTAATCACACCAGCCACAAAAATCCATTAGTCTCTGTCACTTTCTCCCCAACTCAGGAAGCTAGATCCCAATCTGCTATTTAAATGTTACGGCCCGTCTCTTTCCATTTTCCCCCTTGATTCTTTTATTCTGGGAACCAACTAGATAGTTCTTGTTGGTCTTGTTTGGCCAAACCCTGCCTTACCAATAACCTGTCTACACTCGTTGAATACTGTGCATTTCAAATTGTGTCAGGGCAGCGATATTCTATATCAACTCACCATTCTCATCAGCTTCATCCCTCCAAAATCATATTATCTTGCCAATAGGTTGTATGGTTTACAAGGCAATCTTGTGGAGCATTGTTTCTCTTTCCAGTGTCATGCCTTAAGCATGTGCAACTGTGAAGCAACAACCAGATTGCTTACATTTTTCCTGGAAATTGATATTACTTGATTTGTTGATCAGAATCAGAATCAGAATCAGAATCAGATTTATTTGTCATTGCACCGTTACCGAGCAACAAAATTACATTCCAGTTCACACTCCACCAAGAAACATACAAAGACAGTGACAATAACATGGGTGGACAGGAGAGAGTGTAACTGTAGGGTCAGCAATGTTTCGCGCCCCTATTTCTTAGAAGGAAAAGGAGAACAACAGGGGAAGATAGGTCAAAAAAATGCAAATCTCGAACTACGTTCCTTATGGGAGCGCAGTGCGTGATCAGTGAAAAACCACCTTAGCACAAATAAGCAACATGATAAACACCACAAACAATAAGACTCGTAGACATTGCACATTAAAGGAACGGGTTAGGGGTTTATGGGAAGGTAGGTGTCACAGCCCAGGCACCAGGGGGCGTACGCAGCCGACAGGCGCGCCCCGCCCGCAGCATCCGGTCCGCAACGAGGGAGGGAGAGGGGGTGGGCAGTCAAGAGGGCTTGAGTAGTCAGGGTAGTGTGTGCTATGTGTTTACGTGTGTGTGTGTGTGTGTGTGTGTTCCATGAAGCTATCTCTGTCCAGACGTAGTGGGAGTATACAGGCGCCAGGTGTTATGAGACAGCCGTGGAGACGACCTCGGGGCCCGGTCACAGATAGAGTTCACAGGAGAAGTAGGTGATGGGAGGGTGGGGGTAGAGCGTCTCTCCACGTAAACATCCCGGAGAGAGAAGAGATAACACCGCGCCAAGGACGGTGTGGGGAGCCGAATCAAGAGATTGTGATTTGTTTTGGTTGAGACTAGGCGCTGGAATGAAGCCTGTCTTACAGTCACTGGTTTCCGTCTAATAATCCGAAATCCAGTGGCCTTTTCCAAGTGCCTACGGCCGGTTAATGGCAGCCATGATCGAATCCACTTTCCGAATAAGTCCAGGAATCACTTCCAGCTTGCGATTCACCTCGCTTATCACTTGAGTCTGTGCATTAACGGCCCGGCACAAACCCTCAAAGACGGGCAGCTTCTCAATGGCCTGATGTGCTGCCAACGCCTTATTACCGTTGCGGTAAATCAAGAATCCGCCAACTCCAAACAGCAGGAAACCTGATACCCTAAGCCCAATGATGTAGATGTCTTCGGCGTCCTCAATGGAGAGTATTGCTAGACACATCTGGTTCCAGCCACTCCACCCGTCCCAGGTGTATCCAACAGTAAAGGTTCCATCCGGACAGGAGGCTTCTCCTTTGCCCCCCAATGTACAATGTTTTTGATAGTGATTCACATAAACAAATGTAATTACTTTTGCTTGTTTAAGAAATATTTTGCAAAATATAAACACGGTTCCTGTATTGCATAGGTATACTACGGATATATCTAAATCAATGTCTCACACAAACCAAAAAAACATTAAAATATTGATCTTAACAAAATCATATGGACACAACCAATATTTTTTGTTTATGCCTCTGTGCAGACTATTTGTGCTTATAGAAAAATCAATAGAGCTTGAGTTATCAAATCCAACGTGTGTTGGAGGAGAGTGCCAAAGGGGAAAGCGAGCGGCAGCAAAATCGATCCTGAGATATTGCCTTATTTAACAGGTGCCATAAATAGAAGCATTATGATGTTAACTATTGCTGAAGTTACAGAGAGGACAAGGAGAGGTCGGACTGTATGTTAGACTTTTTTTGCCAACTCAAATACTTTCAGTGTTTAATCTATGCACAGCATCCTTTCCTGCATACTCATTCCAGCATGCATTTTTTTTTGTCTTTTTTAAAATACTGCTGGCATCGGATGCCCTCATCATATAATGCAAATTATATGGCTACTAAATTGAAGTTATCAGATTGTATTTGAAAAACATGGATCAGTTGTCAACTAATTTAAAGGTAAACCAAGCATTGGTGTGAGGGCCTGTTTATTTAACATGTCTGAAGCACATGCACATACAAATGAATGGGAGGACTAAATAAAAATGACATTTGTGACAAGAGTGAAAATGAATCAATAGGGACACTTTTTAAGTTGGGGGAGAGAAACACTCCACATAAATCAGTCAAATAAGAGGAATACATCATTGTAAAGAGGACTGGCGGGGCTAAGTAGATTATATCAGCTATATGCATGCATAATCAACGTGATAAATTGACAGATGAGGTACATTAATACAAGAAAACCATCATAATAAACAAGATGATGGCAGGTGAGTCTAAATGCAGAAAAAAAAATAAGAATGTTAACGGGACAGTAGCAGATGTAGGTGTATGTGTGGCATGAATGTAATTTAAGAGACTGCATGCATTTATTATAAAATCATGTTTCATTCATTACCTCCACTTTAAATGTATATGAGTATTGTGGTGAGGCTGCTGTCAGCGGCTGCTTTTCTCATAATTGGCTAGGGCTTCTGTATCTAATCCATGTGGACATGGTCCAGCAGCATCTGCTGAACCTGTATTGCCACCCTAAGTGTGCACTACTGCAAGTGAGCCTCAGATATAACCTCTGCTCTGCCTAATCCTTCCACCACCTCCCAGCTTGCATCTGCATGTGAGCCATCTTGGCAGAACTACAGAGAAAAGGGGGCTTATCAAAAAATGTATTCATGTTGCTAACATCACAGCAGGGCATACTCACCATTCAAGGATAAATCTTGCTCCAAGGGTCTGATCTTAAAAGTCAAAGGATTTAAATGGGCAATGGAATCCATGCGTAATAAAAGCTTTAGTGTTGAGAATGTCAACCTTATGCAAATTTAAGAAGCATTACAGGGTTTCCCCCAGAAAAGTTGTTAGGACTCGTAGCAAAAGTGCTGCACAATTTGTTGAAATCCTGCAATTGCGATTATCGTGGATAATATTGTGATTTGTGATATAACAAATAAAAAGTATTATGATTCTACTTGCTTGGGGAAAATGTCGGACAATTTAAAAAAATGTACGCATTAATTCCATTAATGAATCACCCTGCGTTAGCGAGTTCATAATTGACAACCCTATACACAATATAAAGCACTTGAAACCCTGCTATGGTTCAGTGGGGCTTCATAATGGATAGGTCCTAGGAGTGGAGGCCTGCTTCCGTTCCAATAGAACTTCTTATCCGAGAAGTTGCAGAGTTGCAAGGCACATATTTATGGTAACACAAAATGAATCTAGAACACATAGAAAATAGTGCCAATGACAGGTGTTGTCCATATTTGACTTCAAATTGCACTTCTAGAGGTATGGCACGCCACTTTCCAAGCAATTTAAACTAGATTTCCATTTTCGTTGGTGTACACTGTCAGCCAGGTTGCCTATTCCAATGTGTAGGCCTACAGTTTATTTATCATTTAGGGTGTATTCACACATGCCGTGTTTAGTTTGGTTGAAACAAACTCAGATGCACTTCCGCCTTCGATGCACATCTGTCAGGCAGGTGTGAATACAGCAATCGCACTCGGGGGCTGACCAAACAAGCGCTCCGAGACCTATCTGAAGAGGTAGTCTCGATGCGCTTCCATACGCACTCTGCTGCAGTTCGTTTATAGTATGAATTTGTCGACCAACATGATGCAGGAGGCACTGTGCCTTGTCTTTCTTTTCTTTTTTAATAAATTGCCGTCAGCTTTACATTATGGGAAAGGGTTGTTGTCGCCATTGTTAGGACGATAAGTTGTGGTTTGACCGGGAGCCCAGAACAATATATTACATTTGATCGAGAGGACGCGTAAAAATGCTGAATGTGTTCAGCGATCAGATGAAGGAGAGGGGAGCATCTCCCGCACAGTGCCAACAGGTTCAAACTGCGCAAGAGGTGTGTGTTTTTATTTTGCTTCCCATATACGGGACCGTCAATACTATCCCCGTGTCAGTTTGGAACTGAGCTGCGCCGAACTGACTCCCAGCTGATACACAGCTTAATCAGCTGAGTGTCAGCTTGAGCCTATTCTTTTCGCGAGCCCCACGTCCAGCAGCATAAATACAGTAAAAATTATGTTTCACATCGTAGGCTACAAGCCACATAACGTGGCATTGTCATAGCAGGTCTACATATTATAACCATATGCAACAACAAAAATTTGATGTTTTTCTTCTTTATTTATAGGCTAGATGTTAATTTAGAGGCTAATTTTTAACCCCATATTATATCAATGATATCAATGATATATTTCGCAGTTTTTACTTCCTGCTTCCTGCTTCTCTCCACCCCAGAATGTCTGTCCAATGAATGAATGACCTCAGATCACGTGTGGTTTTGCTTCGTAATGCTGGTTCACTTGCAAAAGGGGCAATATGAAAGTGGACCACACCAAACAAAAACAATCTAAATTGCTATCTATTTCGTCTGGACCAAAGCAAGTGCACTAGCGGACTTTCCCAATGTTATAGTAGTAAATTCCTTAAAAATACTTTCTAAGAAGTGGCAGACATCTTGTTATTTTATCCGAACAAGAATAAACTGTGGGCGTCGTAAATTCCGTGGGAAAGAGTGAATTTGCTGTCTTTGATCTTGTTCCTCTGACAGCTACACAGGCACATGCATACTGTTTCATGTTACATGTGCCAGTTGCAAATGTCAAACTAGAAATAGAGGAGCTCATGTAGTCTCCATGTAGTCTCCAACAGTGACACAGAGAAGAGGTCAACCGTGCAGTGAAAATGAGAACCAATAATGTACAAAATGGAGAGACATACAAAAAATACACATGTTTCAGGGTAGGATATTAAGGATTAGAATTCATTAATCTAGATTGTGTCAACAACATCAAAACAAGAAGGTCACTTTCACCTTTTCATGTGGCTAGCAACATTACACTGCAAATGATCCAGTTGCTCTAGTCTGGTAGACTGTTTTTCTACCCCATGATAAATTATGGCAAAGGTTGTGGTGTTGCACTCGTTTATCCTCCTTTTGTTATGTCTTCACCCATCTATCAGTGATATGTACAATGACATAATCACTGTTAAAATCATCTGTTGAATAACCATAAATCCTTTTGCGTTATTCCCTATTAGAGAAGGTAAATATTGTCCAGTTGTAAATATAAAAAAACATTGGAGTGTCTCAATGTATTGATATATGCTTATTGGACTATGATAGAAGAAGACAAAATAGCTAACAAGGGCCCCTCTTCGTGACCTTGTTATCATGGATATGTGGAAGGGAGGTGGGCCAGCTGAGACTGTGCCGTGTTCAATGTGTGGAGTTAGCTTCCTGTAATAAAATACATTAATTTCAAGATAACCAAGACTGACCTCAGCTGAGAGTTTTTTAGCCATCAATAAATTAACGTTATCTCTGATGCTGCTCATCATATTTTGATTGCTTCGCATTGCTTCAGGACCACAATTTAAAAATTACACTTGACAAGGGAGGGTACATTTATTCATTTCACATAATGCACAGGCCCTAGTTGCGGCTAATTTTCTTTTTTTCAAATATAGAAATGATCTGGCCAAGAGTCGAATTTGTGAATGTGTATGATTCTGTGGTTGAAAACGATTAGATAAGACTCGCAAACAATGGCTGCATTCTGTCATTTTTAAAATACAACTTTCTGTGGGGAGTGCTACAAAGTTTGTTTTCCTGTACCTGATTGGCCCAAAGTGGGACTCCTTTGTAGAGGGTGACATGTTTACCGTAGCCTTCTTTTGAGAGCCTCATTCTACCAAAGCATCACAGTGGACTAAGTGACTGTTCCCGAGGGACTTACTTCAACCTTCTCATTCACTGTCACAGCTGTCACTGTATACGGAATTTCCACCAATTAATGGTTCATTGTAAAGTACTGCCGTATCTTCCATGCCTCTCATTATTTTGGAGCTGTTTGTTCAGTTACAGCAGAGTCACTGGTGGCTAGAGCTTAACAGATGAGGTCTCTCTCTCTGAGCAGCTGTTGCAGGTTATTGATGACCTCATTAGAATGCTGCCTGCGGCACAATGGCTGACTTTGAAGGGCTTCCCATATGAAATGGCACAAACCATCAACGCAGCCCGTGCCACTCGCTTTGTGCCAAACTGCATTTCTTAACAGTATTTCACTCGGATAAGTCAAAAGCAAGGAATTGTAATGCTGTGGGGTCCCAATTCTTTACTCAGAACTGGAGGCTTTTTATTGCAAAATATGACTTGAAGAAAATCCTGTAAGCAGCTTTTTCAATCCATTTCCTGACACAATAATTCTGATCCCTTTTATTAACAAATCAGCATTACTGACAAACTTGAATTTTTCATCTAACATATAGAACTATATATTAGCTGTAAATGGATTCATTAATTGAATTGAAAAAGGCAATGTCCTGTCCTATTTACTGTATGTTTGGCTACAGGTGCTTTCTCTTTCTCTTTTAAATCTGAGACGCTAGATTGCATTACCAAAGCCTCATTGAGCAATAATGCTCAGTGATTAAATATGACTTTATATTTGGCCTTACTCATAAACACAGGCAACGAGGAACAACAAATAAAACACAATGGTGGACATAAATTGTTATTTTCTGTAGCTACACATTAGCATTTCTGTAGCTTTGTGTGGATATTAAAACACGTCTAGCACAACGGAAGTCATCTGCCATAAATACTGAAAGCGAGACACATGTTTTAATCATGCACTTTATGGCTGCAATGAGTGGCTTTTTTTGCGATTGCATATTCAGTGTGTGGCATAATGTGATGTAAGTTAACTGTGCAATCCTGCCAAGATTTATTATGCAAGCCATATCTAAAATACCTGCAATCAACTATGAATGGATGGTTTATCAAAATATAATTTAAAACAAAAATCATGAATAAGAGTAAATACATTAAATGTATTATCATTCAGATGCCCAGTGTCTGTTGAATATTCAGGATAACGCATGTTGTATTTGTCATGGTGCTGCCTTCTTGGCCAGGTCATTCTTGAAAAAGAGACTTTAATCTCAATGAATTTTCACCTGGTTGAATAAAGCATATTGATTGATTGATTGATTGATTGATTGATTGATTGATTGATTGATTGATTGATTGTCAGCATTAAAATAGGACTTTGGTTTATCCAAACAAATAGACTTTTAATAAAATGATAGTCATACAAAAAGGCAAGTATAACCTTACTGTAAAATTCACATATGATTTGAGGGTTTTTCATTTCCACCTCATTATCTCAATACTGCCAATCGTCACCTTGGTCTTATTAACCACCACATATTAGTTTAAACAAAGCACCCAGCCATCACTTGGCATACAGCTTGAGGTGCCAAGAGTTGATGCCAAGTCCCTCCAACTTTTCAATATTAATGAGTCATTTTCGGTACACAAATCCATGCCACTTCCACTCAAAATGTCATAGTTTTTTTTCTTCAATTTGCTATTGGAGAGCGATAGAGAGAGGAAAGTGCCATGGCGATTTTAGCCTCTATCTGCAGACTGCTTAAATTGGCCTTCACGGCCCATAAACTTTCAGCCAACCAGCCAGACACCCTCTTGCACCTTCCCACCGGACTGTTCATATAGTGTCCTCTAGTAGAAGAGAGACATGAGAGAGAAGACTGCATGGCTTCCATCATTACTAGGGTGGCAGAAAAACAAAATACATACTTTAGTTTCTGGTAAACTTACTTTCGGTCATTAATAGTAAAAGTAGACCTCTTGTAGCAGAAAAAAGACCCTCTGTTTAACATGTCATCTTGATCAAGTCATTATAGTTAATATTGGAAGTAGGGCCTGACCGATTTATATTGGCTGATTATCGCATATTTCGGAATTATCTGCATCGGCCGTTTTTTTGCCGATTTGTTTTTTCAAGCAATCATGTGTGAAATGTATTGCTGCCCTGGAGGTAGCCTAAATGAATAGCATTGATGCTATAGCCTATTTACAGCAGCAGCAGGTGTGTTGTAATACATTAGATTAATTTACACTTGACAGTTCCCCCTGCAACCAATAGCAGAGGCATTGGTCATCACTTGACAGTTAATAATAAAAATTATTGATAGAATTTATATGGTGCTTTTTTGGAGGTCATTCAAAGACACTTTACATCATAGGGAATCATACATGTAGAAAAATAAAACTGCTGCATAAGTCTTGGTATGGTCTCAAATGCTCGGATAAACCATAATTTATTTGTCAAAGTAAACAAAATATAATTATTGCATCATCGGGATTCTAACATTCAGCTTAACAGCGTGTGCAAGCTTTACAGTATGCCTAGACTTCATTATGTGACTCGTCGTCTAAAGGAGTGACTGATTTACATTAAAAACAGGCTGTACCTCATCAATTGGCTAAATAGTGTAATATGAAATGGTTAACTGCAAAAGCACAATATCTTCTTGCCAAAAACACTACTCTACATTTAATTGTTTTGTCTCTTTACCAGTTGTTGTTTATTTGATGTATTTGCATTGAATATTGTTGTTTTTGCTTTGCATTTGTTTGACTCAACATCATTGTAAATGAGGGTAGTTAATTAAATGAAAATGTTCTATGGTCTTATTTTATGTACACTTGTTAAAATTGCCATTTAGCCAATACTATTTTTTATATTGTTTAAAGGTCTCTTCCAGTCATTACCAGGGCGAAAACAGGACAGAAAAAAATATGTCACTGAGGCATTTTATAGACAATTTATCTATCAGACGATTACACCTAAAGCCAAATGTTAAATTCAATTTGATGGTGTGACGATAGTGCTATGATACTGTGTCAGTGATTTGCAATGAAAGGAATGGGGTCTGGAATAAACAATGGTTTTCTCTCATTATGACATTCTGCCATATGGTGTCTCCATGTACAAATATGATACATGTAATGCCAAGCTCATTATAGAAGGTAGAATATGCATGAATATTCCCATTGTAGTACCACTTCACTATAGCATTATGGTGTGCTATAATTACACTCTCATTAACTGTCCATCTTTTCTATTGTTATTGGGATGGACAGTGCTATCAACCTTCTATTAATCTTGTAATCCAGTTTTGGCACTCTGCCCAAATATGAGTGAAAATGTGTCAGTGTCAATACAATCTTGACATTTGACTTATCTCCACTACATGTAATAAGACCCATGTTTCCCTGTTGGCCTGTGGCCTAAATTATGATTTTTATTTTATTCTGATTTGTGAATGATAGAAAAAAGGTTTACCCTTCCATAATGTGTAATTGTAGAATACACTTGGTGAGGAGATTGGGTATGCAGTTTGTCACCTGCAAAGCTCTGTCTAACAGCTCACTTTGGCTCCATTTTGTTCCATTATTCCCTTGCAAATTGTAAAATAAATAAATAAATAAGACTGGTTTAAATGTATGACTGCTGTCAAGGCCACCGCGCGTGTTGCCAGTTTATGCTTCCATTGTGAAGTTGTAGCAGTAAGCGAATACAGCTTTCCACAGTGATGGAAGAGTGACCCATAAACAGCGAGGCTGATATACTTTAAATTAAATTAAAATACCACTGGAATACATGCAGCATCTTTTCCTATGATTCCCTCATGCACGTGGAGGTAATCTCAATCCGACGGCCAACTCCCCCACTAACAATGGAAGCTACTAAAGAGAAGTAACTACAAAATCTAAATACATTGAATAGTTATTGCTAAAGATATGCTGACCAGACTTAGGGTCAGGATAATAACTTTAAAGTTAACTTGCTTTGGTGTGTGTCCCCTGTTTTTTTAGAGGTGATATACCTTCATTCCTCACAAACAACTTTTATTCAGCTGCATCCTTTACAACTACATAGCTTGCGCTTCCTGAAGGGAATTCAGTTTCCTGGGATGATGACATGCCTATAATAGGGTTCAACGCACACTGGCCCTCCTTTCAAGCCAATCCTCTTGGGTTGCTTCAGCTTAGATGGGTCTTTCCCCCAGTAGGTCCACAGATATTGGTATAGCCTGGGTCAGACAATCATTCAACACCAAATGGGTTGATGATGCACAGCCATCGGGCTCCAGCACATAGCCCTGGAGTGTCAAGCAGAACATCACGCACTGACGGCCCTGTCAAGGTCATCAAAAAGAGCACTGGTCTAGACATGTACCAACAGAGTGTTAAAACTGCCCCGAATGTGTATGAGCAACAGACCGAAGCAGTCTCCATAATAGTAAATACCCAGGAGGTCAGCTTTAGGTTGTACTTTCTCCATGCAGCACTTAATTTATAATGCATGGCACAGTACAGTGAAATATGTAAGAATAAATCTGAGGACATGAGATTGAAGACTGTATGTATTGTAAAGTCCTAATGTCATTCACTGCCTCTGCTATTCACAACACTATGTAAAACCACTCCAGATAAATAGTTTATGGTTCTACATTAGGCTGCAGCACATTAACATTAAATCAAACATAGACTTTCCATCACTTTAAAAAAAAGTCCCTTTCCTAAAAGCCACTCTAACATAATTGAGCGACACCACAGACCAGCTGCATTTGAATGGAATCATTCTTTTCATTAACAAATCTATTAAGTAACTGTGTAGTTTGCTTTTTAGAAACAAAAGCTAATTTCTTAAAATAGTGGATGTTGGTTGACCTACTTCCAGATATTTTCCAAGCTGTACATATAGCAAATCTTTAAAAGCATGTGTACAAGCAGAATGTACTGTTGTATCAGTCTTCTAAATTCTGTTTTATGTTTGCTGTAACTCCAAAATACGCCTTTGGCTTCTCTTTATCCACTGTTGTTAACCTCATTATTTTATATTCCATTTAAATTTTTTTCCACATCCAATGGATTTTATTTTGTGTTGTATCTTTAAATCCTTGCCTTATCTTTCTTGGCTTTTTTCATTTCACCCCTCTGCTGTGGCTCCCTACACCTCACATGTCCTTTCACATCTCTTTCTCTCACTCTGGCTCTGTCTCCCTCAGTCTCCCTCTTTCTCTTTTACATACTCCTGATGTGCTACTGCTGGCCCCGCTCTGTCCGAAGGGATTAATTGATAGTGAGAGATAATAAATCTTCCCATTAGGCGCAAGGCCCCTTCCCATCGCTCATTATGCGCCTGCTGCTCCTCAGCGCTATGGCCCGGGGTATCCCTTGCTTTTTTAACATGCACATACGCCATCCCATCGTCAGCAAGGTCAATCTCTACCTATCACAGTCGACTGGCTACCTCCTGTCACAACTCATTCATGCATTCATTCATTCATGCATGAACACTATTTGAACCAAACACGCGTATCCCTTTCTACTACTCTAGTTTTGCACTACTGTTTTACAAAATAAACTTGAGCTGCTTCACCTTGCTGCAGCCGATCCAAACAAACGTGTACTTATCTATGACCATACTTAAGTAATAATGAGCTCTCTCCATGGGAATGATTTAATGGTACAGACTAATTTCTATTACATTGAGACACTTTTGGTAGATAGTCAGATTTTCAGTCTTCAAAGTTACTATGAGTTTGTGTTTTGGCAGACAGAGCTGCCACAAGTATTAGCCTGTTTCTGACATGTATCTTCTCCTATTTTATCTATGTCATTCTAAGCTATGTTGCATTAGCTTTGCTTTAAAGAATCCCTTAACACCATAACAATTTTAGTGACAGGTGTGTAGGGACAATAACTCCTGACTGGGAAGAAAATAAGGAATCCCCTTTCTGTCACATGTACTTGTGACAAAGGGGATTCTTAATGGTCAATTTGCGGGATTCTAGGTTTACTCTGTAGTTAATGTACATTTTAAATTGGTAAATGTCCTGATGAACTACTTGCAAATTAATGGATATCATTAAGGAATAGATACACATATTTGCATGTATGGAAATATATTTAAAATACATTAATATATTAGTATTCCATCTAGGATCTGGTAAAATAGCCTAAAGATCACATTTAGAAAAAGATGGCCATAATGATGATGTATCTTTATATCTATATGTTTAATTTTTTGTTCAATACTTTTGATGTATTACATCATTTACTGAACGTTTGATGCTCGTTAGTCATATCTTCATATTGTTGCTGGTTGTTTGGCAAATTTTGAAAAAGAAAGATTGAGTTGTCAATATGCTGTATGTGTGTAAACCTTTCTTAGTAGTGATGTGAATCCCCTACAAGCAGGTGTTTGCAGCTTAGTACCAAGGAGCCTCTGTATTAACCTCTTAATTGTAAGACTCAAATCAGTGTCCAAAATTAGTTCAGTTGAATTTAACTAAGTTCATATTGTTCCTATAACAGGGAAACACATTTCACTTTACCACAAAGAAAACATGATTCACAACATATGTTTTAGCATGGTAACATAACTCAGGTCAATCAGTAGCTTGAAAGGAGATGTGAACAGTTTGTATTTTTTATTTCAAACTTCATATAACCCATACAGCAAACTGTACAATTGAAGTATTCACAATGTGTCAAAAAGAAAATAATTCAATAGCTTTTCTATAACATTTCATTGATTTTTCCCCATGTTTTACTCAGATGTCAGTCCTTTCTAATGTTCTCTTAACACATACAGTTACTAGGAAAACAAAATCTTTTTTTCCTCCTTTTTTATTTTATTTTTTATTATTTTTTTGTACAAAACCTTACAAAAACTATATTCATAGAAATTCTGCATGTCCACAAAGAAAACCCTGGTTGGCACCAACATATTTTTCATAGTGTTTAAAAGATTTTCTGTCTAATGATAGAAGCTGTGCAACTCAAAAGAAAGGTATACATAAAAAGGCATACCGCTGTGACTGCTGGGAAAATCAAAACTCATAACACACACTGCTAATGGAACACAGGTTATGTACACTCACCGGCCACTGTATTAGGTACAGCAGTTAATTTTCTTGTTAACACATATAACTTATCAGCTAATCACATGAAAGCGACTCAATTCATTTAGGCATGTAGACCTGGACAGGACAACATATTGAAGTTAAAACCAAGCATCAGAATGGGGAAGAAAGGGGGTGTAAGTGACTTTGAAAATGGCAATGTTGATGGTTCCAGAAGGACTGGTTTGAGTATTTCAGAAACTGCTGATCTACTGGCATTTTCACTCCAAACCATCTCTAGGGTTTACAGAGAATGGCCTGAAAAAGAAAAAATATCCAGTGAGCGGCATTTGTGTGGCTGTAAATGCCTTGTTGATGTCAGAGGTCAGAGGAGGATGGGCATACTAATTTGAGATGATAAAAAGGCAATAGTAACTCAAATAACCACTCGTTACAACCAGGGTATGCAGAATACCATCTCTGAACGCAAAACACGACCAACCTTGAAGGTGTGCTACTCCTGTCAGCTAAAAACAGGACACTGAGGCTACAATTTGCACAGGATCACCAACATTGGACAATAAAGGATATGAAAAGTCTTGCCTGGTCTGATGAGTCTCGATTTCAGTTGTGAAAGTCAGATGGTAGGGTCAGAATTTGGCGTGAACAAAATGAAAGCATGAGGGCGCCTTTAGCTCAGTTGGTAAGGCGTCCCCTCCATGGGCCTCGGTCGTTCTCTGCATGTCACTCCCCTCTCTGCCCCAATTCAACTCTGTCTCTACACTGTCAATACAGCATAAAAATGCCAAAAAAAAAAAAAAAAAAAAAACAACATGAAAGCATGGCTACATCCTTCCGTGGATCATCAACCATGCCATGTTAAAAGTCGCTTAAATCCCCTTTCTTCCCCATTCTGATGCTCGGTTTTAACTTCAGCATGTTGTCTTGACCACCTCTAAATGCCTAAATGCATTGAGTTGCTGCTATGTGATTGGAAGATTAACTTTTAGTTTTTATAAGCAATTGAACAGGTGTACCTAATAAAGTGGCCGGTGAGTGTAGCTTACATTTTGCAATACTTTTCTCTCACATTTCATACAATTCTGTGTAAAATTACATTATTATTCACATTAATTTATATAAAAAGATGTGTATATTCAGTAATCAAACTGACTGAATCAGCCAAATCAGAATCCCTGTTGTAATTCCAACAAATTTAGATAATTTTAGATCAACATTTTCAATTATTTTCACATTTTACAGAGGTGAAAATGAATTGAGTCCTTGAATCACTTGCATGGAAATCTACAGTACACATAAGGGTAACGGAGTAATATATTATAACCATTTGTGGGCCGCGGCCATAGTTTGGACTTTTACTGCTCTTGAAATGCTCATTAGGACCTGTTCTAGTTACATGAGATTCATCCTACTCTTCATAATCTAAGGAGCGTCCCTTAATTTCATGGGGAAATTCAACATTTCCAGTTCATGTTCAACTTGTAGAAATGTGTTAACCATCATAAAAGAAGATGTACACACATTTTACCATCTGGATGATAGTTATTGAATATACCATAATATAATTAATTTCCATTCAATAAATAAACAATGTTTAGGGCTGTAGAACTGTGGTAAAGTGAGGAAGTAAGTTAAAGTAACCTCTCTAATGAAATAAATAGCATCTATAACATTTGACTGAACTGAATTCATTTATAACGGTATAAATTTAGCAAAATACATTTTCTCCTGCTGATCTTATCTACATACTCTACTTTGCAGAAGGGAATCAATAAACAATTATACAGATAATCTCTACCAATCCATTGCTAAGTTTTACAGATTTTAGTTTCCTTGAATCCTAGATAGTTGATTTCCCCCCGGCACATAACAACGTAAACCTCACAGAGGTTTGCTGTTCCTTCAGCTCCCAGATGACTGAGCTCATGGAGTCCTCAAATCTTTCCTACGACATGACACTTGCTGAATACATACACTTACTCAATAGGCATCAAAGTCAACATAAACACACATAATCATACTCTGTTTTCTGTTCATTCACCACATTATATTTCAGCATGTTGACCCAATGAGTTGTAATGACTCTCCGTTTTAGACAAATTAACAGAAGCTTGTGACTTTCAAGTCTGAGATTCAGAATTGTTTCACATTTAAAATCAAATCCTTACTTTTTGTAACAGTCATAATGCAAAACAATCTGTCTGCCAAAAAAGCCTCTTGATGGCATATGAACAAATTAACTGATCAAAATTGTGGTCAGATGTACTTAGGGAATGTACTTGACTGGTCCTGAAGCCACACATTGGACAGTCCAGCACATACTTTGATGGATACGTCTTATTTAAATGCACTCCAAAAATGTATTTTAGTTCTAGGCTCACAGTCTACTTCCCTTTTGTCTCTGTGACTAACAATTCCTAATTAAACTTAGATATGGACATACATATGTGAACCTGTTCTTTTCTGTCCATAACAATTTCCGAAAAGTACATGCTACCAATTCATCATAGTTGAGCACAAACTTGGAAAACTGTTTCATACAATTTCCCAGTATTTGATTGTGAGTATCCTTTTCCAACATACACAGGACAAAGGTTAAGTTTTTTGAAATACATTTTATCTGGTTTTTTGTTTAGGCTTTTTATGCAATGATTGTTTTAAATTACATAGTTGATAATATTGAGGTGAGGCGGTTCAAACCAAGAAATACAATGCCATGACTATGCCAAATACAATTAACGTTTAATACATATTACCCTGCATGGATGGAAAAACTGTTATAGCAAGATCTCCTTATAGTCCCCTTAAAATCACTCCAAATTACTTTACAATGAAGACGAAATAAGCGCTCCTGAAAAAAACAGGAATGGGCCCATACTGTCAGTATGCATGGTCAGATCTTTGGCAATTTAACTGATTAAAATTAAATCATGAACAAGACATTTTTGAGATGCAATGAACCTCAGTTGAAATACATCTAATGTCATAACACGGCGATCCGATTGTCCATGGTTGAATCTTGAATCTCATATATTTATTGTTGCACAGTTGTATCTCACTATGGGTTTTACCAATACTGCAGATACTGAATGCGTATCCTTACATGTTCTCATACAGTATGTGTGTCCCTGCCATCCATGCTGCTCAAAGATCTCGCAGATTATAACGTAAAGATAACCATTCATGCCAAGCAACATGTTTTGAAGTAGAATTTGTTTCTGTCGTCCACGGCCATTCAGGTGTATGTTTAAATTAACAGAATAAAGGAAAAACACTATTCATAATTTAAATGTGTGGCTCAACTAGAAGAAAATTGCTCTTCCTTGTCATCCATGTATACTGTACTGTATTTGTCATTTATTGCCATTCTAAACAAAACCTCAGTGCATATTTTCCGAAACAATTCTCTGACTTTTCTTTGATTGAGAATTCTTGTATTTTCTTGTGTTTTTGTTTTGCAAACGTAAACATCGGACTTGAAACTGATTATTTGGCTAAACTGTTTTCCTAGAACCTTACCCAAAATATTTAATTTACCTCTTGTGATTTTTTAATACAGTGGTGAATTTTGTCATACCTGTGTGGCTGATGCTGCCATTTTGAGTTGCCCATGTTTTGTTAGTGTCCCCATGTCACTGTGGTTAATGGTGAATCTGGTGATTCCATCTATGCCGTTGTCTCTAGTCTCTGGCAGCACCCCTGACAGGTTGCTCAGGAGGTTCTTGCCCTGGGGAGAACACATTGTCACGGGAACACGGGAGTCATCCCAGTGCTGCAGCTCATGTTGTCCTTGCCTGGGAGTCGTCGGTCGTTGTAGGCGTGCATGTTGATCACTGCATCCGTCTTCACCATGACTGGAGGCTGAGGCTTGTGTTTCACCCGCCTCTCGCAGGTGAACGACAGTCTGATCTCGTCCACCATGGCATTGCACAAAGACCTCTGGGCAAAAAGGGAGGATGCCGGGAGGGGAGCAGGGAAAGGGATGGGGGGTAAATGCCTTAGCTTTAAATTGTTCTGACAGTGAAGAGTGTCGACAGTCTACAGAGCACGAAATGCATTAGAACATAACATTCATGCCGTGTTACTGCTGGTGTGTGTGTATGCTTGAACGTGTGTCTGTGGCTGTCAGCAATGTCAAATCACACCACCGCCACATAGCTTGCACACAGTTTATTATTGCTGCTGTGTGAAAAAGAGTGAACATGTATGACTATGCACGCAACTGCTCACTTAGCACAACTCAAATTAGTGATTTACAAAAGCAAAATTCATGCCATTCTGACATCTCCTATGACTAATACTGGATTAACTCTCTATGCTCCAATTTGCAATTATGCCTGTTAAAATAAATAAATGTTGTGGTGTTATGGCCATGTCCTCCTAGGGATTAGCTGAAAGCATGCAAATCATTGTATAACATGTTTGAACTAAAAACCGTGAATTGAGCAGATCTTGGCATTAGAGGCTATGTGGAATAAGTATACTGTAATAATAAAATAGGGATGATTAGCAACTTCTTTGGTTATCAAGGGTGAAATAAACTAAAATTATGGTGGTGTAATTCAATTAATGTTAGAATCATTTTCCATCCATCCCAGCCACCAATTTAAAAATCAAATTAAGAAATGCATGTGATTTATGGGGACATATACCTGCTCACGTTTTGCAGTCTTCCTTAGCTTGTAGATGAATTCAGCAATTGCCACAAAAACAGACAGCACTAGGCCAGATGCCAGGACAATGAATATACCACCCAGGTTCTGGATACCCATGGGGCCTGTCTCATGACGCTCTTCATCCAAGCAGCTGCTCCCACTCCACCACTTCTCCTTCAGCATGTGCAGGCGCCCATCCTCCAAGATGCTTAGGATTGCTATGGTGATTTTGTCCCTGTACGGGGAGCCTGGAAGCAACATAAGGCCTGTTTTACTTTGGAAGAAACACCAGCTGCATTCTGTGATAATAAGGTTCAAAATCACATCATGGCAAACTGTTGGACTGGTAGCTAAACAAACATGGTTTATGCTGCTTTGTAGTTTTAAAAGCAATACCTCACCCACAAACATATTTAAAAAAGGAATTGCATTTTGTATTACATGTCCATCTCAAATGTATTCTCTGATCATTTGCCGGTCTTACCTAGGGGAGTGCCAATGCCATAGCCTTTGCTGTCGATGATCCCTCCCACCTGTGTCAGGTTACAGTTCCGCTTAGTGATGTAATTGATAGTTGTGGATTCCATAAGGAGAGCATAGTCCGACTTCAGCACCCTCTGAATCCCATCCTCAATAGACTTCACCAGGGATGTACTTGGCTTGCTGCTCATGAAGGCCCACATCTTCTCAAAAGTAGAAACCTTAGATTTCTGCAAGGGATAGAAAAAGCCAGTTTAAACAAAAACTGCCTTTCAACCTCATTTGAACAATCTCCCTTGCTGCAGGTGAAGAAAAAGTAGTTGAAAAATATACAATGCTTTTACCCTTAAAAGGTTAAGCTAAAAATGACTTCCAATCGCACAGACCAATGTGTTACATCTTGATGTAATGCTAACCATGCAATCTTGCTTGTGCCTCTGTAGCCCTGATGAAGGCCAGAATACCTTAACATATTTTGCCATACATTGTAGTTTTTGTTAAATTGCAGCATTTTTCGCCAGTGACCACATTGATTAAGAAGATACTCCTTCATATCTCTATTGTCACAGGATTAAATGACATTAAAATTGAGGCTTTGCACACTCTTACCAAAGCAGTAATAACAGAATGCCTCTCCATTAGTCTTGCATCGAGCAATGTGGTATTTCATTACATTTTATACAAGGTCACATTTATGCCATGTCTAATCCTAGATAATTACTGTTTAAAGACTATACGCCATTTCAAATTGTGAAAGATGCTATTATAAGAAGCCCTCCATTAAGTGCAACTACAGTAGGAGCACAGCCCAGGTTGCTTGAAATTGAGGTGTGATAGTCTGATATTAAAACTTAAATGGACCAATTAGGTTGTACAGTGTAAAAAGTGTTGCCAAGTTGGCAATAGGTCCCTACATTTTTGAATTGTAGGTATGCATTTTTAGAAAGGAAAAAGGACCGTATGGCATTTTACTACAGCAAATGCTTGCCGTTTTTCAATAAATCAATGTGCAATTCAAAAAGGTCTCACTATAAACAATGCTTTCCTGTAGATCACTTCTGTCTGATAAGGGTTGTGGAAAATAGCATAAAACACATCCTGTATTTGAAATTGTCAACCTTTTAACAGTTGATAAAAGCTACTTTTCTTTGGGAGCATTTGACTTGCAAACGTGTGCCCTTAGTTGCCCCCCGTAGCTCTTCAAGGAGGGCTTTCAGCTGATGTGACAACTTCCTGGCTAACAGTGGCTAAAAAACTTTGATTATGTTTCCAATTTAATGGGTTTGTTTCAACAGAGGCATTGTATCTGACATAAGCTATCAGAGTATCCGTATGGTGTATTTAGAAATGGTAGACATGGCAAAGCAAGGAGAAATGTATGCACCAAATTAATGTCTTGTGAAGGTAAGGGTAGTTTGAAACTAGTGAGAGTTGCCACACTCGTCAATCACCATATTAACTAGTGGTCTCCGTACATACAGTTTATTCTTGTTTCAATGTCATAGAACCACATCGGCTCATAATGAACCATCTGGTAGCTGTTTTTTTGAGTGGAGTGATACTACAACTCATATTAGATTTGAGTACATTTGAGAGCAAAAACAGACAGTTTAGTATGCCACTGTATCATTAGTTTAGGAACAAATCCATCCATACATTTGCAAAGCTTTGTTCTACTCCCCGGTCTCCTCAGTATTTATCATGCTTCTCTGCCTCATTGAGTCGACATCATTAGGCCTTTCTGTAAGAGCAAGAGGGGAGCAGAGGGCACTTGAGCCATGCAACTCTGATGAGGTAATTAAACACCTGTGTGTCCTTCTATTTACAATGCTAAAACCCAAACTATGAATCAATGGTACGAAAAAACCCAAAATGATCTAGATTAACATCCATATAGAAAGCTATTCAGAGGAACTGAAGGTTGATTTATTTTCAAAGGGTCAACGAGCTGAGTTGGATCCAGGTGCATATTTTATAATTAGGGCATTTCATGGGGCAGGTTCATGGGATGCAAAGCAAAAAGTAAATAATCTTATAGATTTGTGATTTTTTAAATAAGCACTAGGATGAAATTCCAGGACACCACTTTTGCTTTTAACATTTATGATATCAACCGGAACCCTGGAAGCTGGGGCATCCATTATACACACCATTCAGCAGTGTGTGGGGGGTGTGTGGAATATACGCTTTATTTTACTTTCATACAATGTCATAACATTGGACTATCTTCAATAGCAATCTGAAACGTTTGTATACTCTGATAAAGTTTAACTATGTTGCATGTGTTATTCAGCACCACAGCAGCAGCAGTATTTAAAGCAAAGCTCAAAATAATAAAGTAATGTTTAATACGCTGCAGGCAAACGCTGAAATTTAACATAATAAAAATTAAAATTAATTTTTTTTTAAACAAATTTGTTGAGGAACACATCAACAGTGTAGAGATAGCTGAATACGTTTTTACTTAATGTAAATGTTTTAACACACATTTTAAATATTTTTGTACAGGTCTAAGCTACAGTATGACTGTTCATTCCAAACTGTATTTCAGTGAATATAATGTGGTGGATTTTATTCTTTATGGTGGTGTATGCAGTGTTCATAGAACACTTGTTGATAATTGAACTAACAGCAGCTCAGAGCAAGTGCTCCAGCCGTCTGTTGCATACGTGCTGGTAGTGAGAATGTATGGCTTGCACTGGGCTACTGTGTTGAGATGCTGTGTAGAAACACGTGACTTTTTTTCCCAGCACGAACACGTCAGAGAGCTAGAGGATGGTGAATAGATATTCTCTGATTTTGATGTAAACATATGAGGATGTGTTTTGGGATTACAATAGCTGGGTATGGCTTTAAAGATAAAATATCCCAATTATTACTATTCTTGATTACGCGTAATATACCTTGAAGAAGGACATGGTTGCGCCATCTTTGACCACACCATACTCAATCTTGGTCTGCTTAGCGATGTCATCTGCAGAGTCCACAGGTGAATCCATTCTCTCCACAGTGAGAAACGCTGCTAAATTAGCTGTATAGGATGATATGATGATGAGCGTGAAGAACCACCAGATTCCACCAATGATCCTGGTCGACAACGCTCTGGGCATCAGTTCTGAGCCTGTAAACCACACAGTGAGAGGTTATTAAGCAATTAACTAGATACAATTGCACCTGCCAACACTGTAACTGAATTACACAAATTTAGGAACACGATCGCTTGCATTTATGTTAATAAGCCTGCACATGTTTTTGGCAGCTCCACTGTGCTGATCAAGGTACTGTCAGTAAATCTCCTATCTCACTGGGCTGCGACTGTTTGCGACAAGTTGGAGACACAAAATTGCGAGAAAATATGAGAATTAGCGACAGTCTTTAATTGCAGTCTCACTGAGTTGGTTTCTCGCAAACGTCTGGCGAGCGTTGCACGAACGGAATGGCAGTCTCATTTTTGTCTCAAATCAGTCGCAATTTAGTTTCATATTTCGCCAAACCCTCGGAAAGTTGTCTCACACTTCTCGCACTTTCTGAGTCGCGCAGACTAAATTGAGAAGGGTGTACAACGCGTTCGAAACACCTGCGACCACTCTGAGACTATTTTGACAGTAGATTTGTCGCACACATTTTTTGAACATGTTCAAAATTCAAGCAACAGGACTGCAAGGCTCTGCGACTCATGCGAGGAAATTGAGACCCCTGCAACGTTTCAAGATAGTTTAGAGACTCCCTCGCGAATGCAGTCTCCAACTTGTCGCAAACAATCGCAGCCCAGTGAGATAGGGGCTTTAGGAAACAGAAAATTAAGCCAGTTTGGCAGTTTAGCCAGACTCTAAGCTAAGAATTTCCGAATGGGCGAATCATACCAGTAAACTGTATGTTCTGAATAGTTCTACATTTGTTTTAAAATCCTTTTATCAGTTCAGTTCAGGATTTCTACTCTGCAATTAGCTGTTCACCTCTGTTATCACACCTAAGGTTTTGTTTTACTGCATTTGCAGGTGAACCTAGTCTATTACTGAATCTTTTGTCTGATCTTAGTTTCGGTGAACCACTTGGCATACGTCGCAATGTGAAAATGTTAGATTAAATGTAAATGCGAAAAAACCATACATTTCACTGATGGTACTTTTTTGACATATCACATGCAAACCAAACAAGTACAAGTCAGACAGTTCAAATTATGTCAGATTTACTTAATTGTCACTCCAAGGCAGTTAGTAAACAAATGATCACTGTCTCTATAACAAATGGAAAAACATCCATGATATAGTATCTCATCAGACTGACATCTACAACCCTGCGTCAGCCTTGACTTTGAGTGGTCCGCTGCTGAGTAATACTATGTTTACAATGGCTCGCTGACTGGTGTTAAAGTTACTTTATATCTCATCTCTGACAACCTTTGAAATACCCTTGCGCATTGTGCACTCTGTTACTTTAGTGAGAAGATTTATGGGGGCAATTCTAAAGAGTAACAAGCCAACAGAGGGTGGGGGTGGAGTGGTGTGTGGGGGGTATAGTGGTCAGCACCATAACCTCTTCTACCAAATTTGATTGGATTTGTCCTTTGTGGTTTGACAAAGACTCTACATTGTTACAAACAAGGGACAACCGTGGCATCCCTTAATTCAGACTGACTTCAGAGAGGGAAGATCCAGAAGCCTTCTCTGGTTACGCTACAACATTAAATGAGGTAACTTAATTGAAATCCACAATATAAAGTGTTGTTGTCAGCAGGGAACAGTATATGGCGCTGCATAAGAAGAACACTCTAATAAATACAAAAAGCATATTGGTCATTGGTTGCCAAGGAAATAAAATGGCATCAAAATGCCGTACAATTCATTGAAGAAGGACTCTTGTAAATCAAGGAAATATGAATTGTCTTTCAGACATTACAATATTGATACTATTTCAGTAACCAAAACATCACATTCACCTCACTGCCTGCTGCAATGCTCTTTCAGATGGGTGCTTTAAATAGCTTCCCAAGGCAAGTGCAGAGGACTTATATGCAAATATCATTATGGGATTTATGTCATGGCATCATAGACATTTTACATTTTGTGACCAGCTTAAGGAATGTATTTATATGATAAAAATTAATAATTCCTTATAATGCCTTATATGAAGTGGGAGCAAAATTAACTAATAAAAGAGCTTATTATTAGTAAAGTGATACTTTAATGTCTTATAAAAAAGCTAAGCTAACTGTATCCCTAGTCTTTATGCTAGGCTAATTACCTGGCTCCAGTTCCATAGAATTAAATTACAGTTAGGGGAGTTTTGATCTTCTCATCTTAAGCTACATTTACACTCGCTAACGCAAAAGTTATTCCTTTACATTTTTAAAAATGTCCGTGTTAGACGGACATTTTTGTATACACTCGACATGCACACAGATCTGCTGAAGGGACCTAAATCGATGTAGTGCACATGCCTGGCCAGTAGTTTGTGGTGTTCTTAGTTTCAAAAGTTTCTTGGTAATGCATGGTAAAGATTACCATTAAGTAGTAATACATTTCTGAGCTCATTCTTGCAACATATGCGAATATGGGACATTACAGAACACATTCCTAAACATGTCTTGTATCTAATAATGCTTTTTGAAATATCAGTCTGGGGGGGGAAAAAGCTATTCTCTGTGGATTCAGTAGTGCATTGTGTTAGACATGATGCTGTTTCTTCTGTGTGAAGAAGTGTTTCTTCCCACAAGCAATGCCTCACCTTAACATGAGATAAATAGGCTTCCCCATGAGAATGATAACCTGCACTTAGCTTTCTCTCTGTGGAGCCATCACTGAAAAAAATCTCTTTTAGAGCTTGAGGCTTTACTAGTTGTTAATTGCCTAAAACATTACACTTGTGATTGGGAATGTATATTTCATTGCCAGTAAATCTTGATATGAATCACAAGAAGGGGCAACAGTGCTACTCCGGTATCTTAACCACAAGTCCCACAATGAAAGAACCAAATAAAGAATACAATAATTAAGGCTTGAAACCATGCCTCTCGGTAATATTTGGCGTATAACTGTATTTTAGAAAATCAGGGAATAATGTCAGAGACAATTTGGAATAAGTAAACTAATACATCAAAGATACTTTTCAAAAATTATTTATATAGGGAAACAAATGTACATACAGTATATTTGTTCGTTGTGAGCAAAAGACTACTGAGAGACCCCCGGCGACGCATTTAAAGTACACAAAGTGTTTTGCTTCTGCACCTCCTCACATGTCCTTTGTGTTGTCTATGACACCTCCCTCCCACAGACAAGCTGGTGGATTATTATTTAATTTCTTTCGCTCTCCTCAAACACTTCCATTTGCATTCTAAACATGTCAAGGAAATGGCTTCCGTCTCAGCTGCTGTCACTGTGTTTGGCAGAGGAGACGTCTGTTTATTTGACAGAGACAAAATACACCTTGGTTCAGATACTACTGTGCAGCATGTGTTACCAGGGAGTGTGGCATACATAGGTGTCACAGTCAGCCTGCTTACATTTTAACCCAGACAAATTATTTGTTCAAGATCATTGTCAAGATATTTTTTGACGGAACTCAATTTGAAAGTGTAGAAACAGCAACATAGAACACACACAGCACATTTGACTTAAACATTCACTTTGATATCCCAATGTAAAGCATTTTATTCATAAAATCGGATTAACAGCTGCAGCATTGGTTAAATATAAATATGAGAAACACTGTAGGTCAGGCATTGACATACTGTATATACTGTGAGGCACGGATTATATGAATTTTAACAGGGAATTCACCCCTGTTAAGTTGAATAATATAGGATACTAAGTAGCTAATTTTATATTGAATCTCTCTCTGTCTTTTCCCTCCCGGCACGCTGGTGCTACACTCGTGGACCTCTGCCTGCACCCGCAAATTGGCAGAGCTCCTACGCAGTTTCACAAGAGTGGTGCCGAGCTTCTGTGCTTAATGAATTGCTGAATGTGCTTGCTATCCTTACGGGCAAAGATCCAATGTAGAGTCTCACTAAGCCCCCTTGATTTGTCGTGTTACATTGGGGTTAAACATTGTATTACTTGGGTCTTTTTCCTTCACAGTTGACTTCATTATGTTATTTATGGAACTTAATTTACTTACCTACCCCCTTTCAGGGACAACTAGTAAGTCAAAACCCATTTGTATCTGTTTGGTTTTTCAGGCAAGGGGAGAATTAAATCTACAGTGGGCTGTTTACTAATACGTGTTGGGTTCTTGTGGCGAAAGAAGAAAGTGCTTATTTTGTTCTGACTGGCTTCAACATTACAGATGATCGTCAAACAAGATTTAATTGTCATTACATTGGTATGCTACTTGTTGGACAGTAAGTAGTCAGACATGGATTCTCTGCAGTGGGTCACTCAGTGCAAGTCATACACATGCACTGAAAACATCAGCCAGTTCTCCAACTTTCCCTTTCGTCTTAACACGCATAAAGCTCTGATGCAGGTCTAGCGAATGTTTTATTGGCAAATGAATGCAGCAATGTTTTCCATCCTTATCTGACAATCTCTGACACGTGCCTGGCACCTACTCTTCCCTTTTTACACAGAAGACATGTGACAACAGTCTTCCTTTGTCATGTAAGACCGAGCTCTGCAGTTGCTCTTGACAGGTAAATGTCTTATGAAACAGCCACAGAATGGAAATCATGGAGCTTGTCAGTTAAAGAGGCAGAAAGTGGGAGCTAGCAGTTCACAGGAAATAGGGTTTTATGATGATATTGTTTTCACAGGGAATAGCATGTGTGTGCTGGTGTACCTTGTTGCATTAATGAACCAACTCCAAACCAGAAGCTGTTGAGGAGGGTGAAGTTGTTCTCCACCACATCTGATCCAGGGTTACAAGGATGGGCGTCATACCATTCATATGGGCTGAACCTGGGTAGGAAACATAAAGTTGGAAGCTTGTTTTTTTTATCAGTTATGAATCCGACTAAATGCAAAGCAACATCTTCTTTATCACCAATTCAGCCCTCAAGCTGAATCTGAAAACATTCTGACAACTATTTAGAGTACCGCCTTTGGTATGGATTACCAAACTACTGATAACTACACTAAAGAAGCAGTTGTCAAAGCAACATTAACACATGTGTTTGCCTCTTGGGGGCTACAGAAGCTTTACTTGACTAGTAAAGCTTTAATAATGGAATGTTTTGTGTTGTCATAATGTTGGCAACGGTGTGGCATCTCAGGTTGTTTAATATCAACAAAATGTTGTCATTAAAACATTTGAAATCAACTGGTCATGGTCCAGCCTTACCTTCAGATATTTCTAATTAATTTTTTTCTTTGTAGGTTAAGGTGACAAAGTAGGCACACACATATAATGACTAGAGGGTATAACATGTCATGTTTGAGAATGTGAGACATGAACACTACTCTTAAAGTCACAGGAAACCATAAAGCATGCATCTTTTGATATCTCTGCCATTTAGTTTGACACATGCTTAAAATAACCCATGCCTTTATTGCACAAGTCATTCTCAGAGGTTAATGCTGAGATAAAACATGCTAAATGTCAATCCTATCCTCTTTTAAAATGCATTTATATAATGTGAAAACATATTTTCCTGGCTTTTTATTATCAGAGTTCTGTTGAGTAGAATTGGATCCCTTACATAGACTCAGGTAGGATCTCCTCAAAAGTGGCTTATCTCTTACTTTGATAAGATAACTTTAAAACCCTTAGCCAGACAAGTAAATGCAATGGTATGGAAACACTGGAATTCACAATGTGAAGTGTATATTCTAAATTCTGAAGCACCATAGTGAGTACAATCTAGAAAGATTGAATTGACTCAAACGTATATTGGGCAAGAGAGATAGACACACTTTGATCAAATGACATGCTGCAGATGCAGATTTTTTTTTCTAACATGTCAGCAGTCTATTTTATTCAGATGCTGAACAGGACAGATGGTTAATCATGAACCAGCTTTGTAATGGAGTGTTGTTCAGCCACCATTCAAGTATTTCCCCTCTTAGTTAAGCAATCAGACAACTTCAATGATGGACAATAAAAGGGTGTTTTTGCCCAATGTTCCTTGCCAACATTCTGTTTCCTACTGATTCAAATCACCACTATCAAATGTTTTCATCTCAAAGTGTTTCTCATATTATTATCTACCGACTCATGTGCTTTCAATAACGTTAGATAGGCCACGGTATATTTATTTTCTTTCAATTAATTCCTCCATTCTCATTTTGTCTGACCATAAACTTAAATTTAAAGCCATGGTGAAATATTATGCGATATAAAGGTATGGGAAGTAAGAGAGGCTTAAAGCAAAATATTCTAATGAAGTATTCAACATGTTTGTCAAGTAATGTTCAAATGCTTCCTATCATAATCTTACTTGTATTTCACAAACTGAAAAGGGAAGTTTAACAAAATACCCTAATTTCACACATTTGGCCACAAATAAACTCAATCAATGATACATTATTATTATTTTTAATTTTTATTATTATTATTGATTTTTTGGCATTTCTATGCTTTATTGACAGTGTAGAGACAGAGTTGAAATGGGGCAGAGAGGGGAATGACATGCAGAGAACGACCGCGGGCTGGAATCGAACCCGGGTCCGCTGCTGGACGAGGCCCATGGGGGGGACGCCCTACCAACTGAGCTAAGGGCGCCCCCTTCTTTTTAACTTGATATGTATATTAAAGTCTGTAACTATATTTTGTACTTTATATTTGTATCCACAAACTAATATATTCTATCGGAGCTGTTGAAAGAGCCACAATTTAACCTACATTGGCGTTTTAATATATAAATATATAATGAACGAGTAAAACACAAATGTTACAGTTCATTGTAAAAGTGTTTTCTCCAACAATGCAAGACAGCTTTTAAATGTCTCCACATTATTATATATGAATATTTTTGTTATTAATTCATAGTGACAATTTTCATGTATAACAGAAAAAACTAATTATATTTATTTTTCAAAGCCACATAATCCAAATTGCAAACAATTTGTAAATCATGGCCCCTGTCTTACTTTGTGACATGATGCATACACAGTACATTTTGAAGTGTTAAAATAACACTAAAGGAGTTAAATTTAACACTATTTCCGAGTGTATTTGGTCCCACTCAGAATTGGAGTTAAATTAACTCTTTTCAAAGTGTTAAAATTTTAGAGTTAAATTAACTCAAAATAGAGTTAAAAATACACTGTATAGTGTTATTTAAAGCTTTATAGAGTACTTTCTACACCCCGTTTTTAACTACCGAAATTGACACCAACACTAGGAGGCATTCTACTCCAGCTGTTGTTATATTAACTCAGATAGAGTTAATGGAGTTTGACACTGCATATTTAACACTGGGGAATTTACTGTGTACACATTGACCTCCATCAAATCCACATCAACATCTTCAAAATAAAATCTAATATGTTTTCACTTAAGGACTGATTATTTCATTCAATGCGTAGTAGGCAAAATGTTAGACTGATAAGTCTCTGTCTAAGATTTATTTCTGTCTAATATTGTTGGTAATGCCTTGACACCTCAGTAATTGTGCTGAAGTAGCCCTGTTTTTGTTCTTAGTCTTTTTTTATGCTCACATGATTCTCTTGTAGGAGTGCAGCTTTCAGCTATCTGCCAGCCTACAAAAAAACCAATGTAACAAGTTAAGATGGTTTTGTGCTTATGTGAAGACACTAAAGATTTGGTTTGGTCTCACAATGAATGAGGATAGAGGAGTGCAGCTGTTTGCTCTCAAGTCCCAGAACTCCTTTTAAATGCCCGCATTTCTAGAACTTCCTCAAGCACCACTTTGCATGAGAAGCAGCAGGAAATACTGACAATGATGCTAACAGGATATTCATCATACTCATGACCATACAAATTGCAATACTTTTCAGCCAATCAAATAGATCATCTTCATTCATTATGATTTTAAGACTTATTTAAAGAAATGTATTTTTTCTATTTAAATGCTGTGGATCAGCTATAAATAGTATCGTCTGATGAAATTTCACACCAGGTGTGTATTTTTTTTTCTCTTCAAATGATAATTTCAAGGTGCATCATTTAAAGCTGCAATTTCAAAGACATCACAGTGGGAACTAGAAATTGCACACTGAATGGTGCTTCTCAACTCAGCTGAAGGTTTATTTTTCTATTCTGACTCCCACTGTTGGGCTGTTGAAAGCCCATGCAGACATATCCGCCTTAATCACTACCCAGCAGCTAACACGGTATGAGAAACTGGCTAGCGTACTAAGCTTACAACAATAACATCGTAAATTACTATGTCTATGGGAACACCTCATGGAGAATTGAAGGACTAATGGGACAAATAGTAAGAAATGTAAGGACTTGCCTGGCAATGACAAAAAGGACACAGCTAACACCTAGGTAGGCCAAGAGGATGTAGACCCAGATGTCAGGAGTCATGGGGTTCAGGAATGAGAAGAAGCCGTTGTTGGTGGTATTTGGTTTGCGATACAGGATGCTGATGCCCATGCTCATGAAGGGCTTGGAGAAGTCGATGACCTTTTCACGCATGTAGGTGATGGTGAGAGGAGCCACAGCCAAGTCTGCTCTCTGTAATGGAAAGAAACAAAGAAACATAAATGTAAATTGCGTTGAATCTAATTTTCATATTGGCAGTGTTCTAGAAGTGGAAACATAATTATGTCTGTTGATCTGTTATTCAACCACTTTGGTCCAGACTGAAGTATCCAAGCAACCTCGGATTGACCGCTAGGACATTGGGTTTGGCATACATTTATGGTGCACAGTGGATGAATCCGAATTACTTTGGTCATACCCTGACTTTATTTCTAGGGCCACCATGAGGTTAAAATGTGTGGCTTAGAGTATAACACATTTTTGGATTAACTGCCACGAATTTTGTTCCAGGCATTAATGTTTTCCTCAGGATACATTTGATTTACGGGTCCCTTAACCTCTCCTATTGCCACCATCAGGTCATAATACCTGCATATTAGATGACACTTATATTAGCGTCTATTAGTGTCCTAACACAGTTATACAATATTTAAGATAGTTAACATTATACCGGCTTAAAATAATTTTATTTTAAACACAACTTTGCCTAAGTCCTGTCTAATACACAGACTATTAGTCATATTATGTCATTGGTACTGTTTGAGTTTTACATTATTATTCATTTATTTTAACTTTTTATTTATCAGTTTTTGAAGAGATAACCACAAACAAACATACATTTAGTGTGTATAGAGAAGTGATTTATACATATAGGTAATCACAGGGCTATCTAAGTGTTGTCTTCTTTAAGGGTTGGAAACACAAAAATGTATGGCTGTGACATTTTCTGTAAAATGTACAATGTGGCATATGACTTGTGTATCAGATTGAGTGTTCTCTATCTAGTATCTAGTATCAACATAATGACATGACACCATATTGCATTAAGAAATGGACATGGCTGAGCATGACAGATAAGTTGCAGCCACCTGTTATTTGCGTTTGACTGCATATTCAGAAGGTTACCATTTAAATTGGCAGTCCCCACAACTCCCCTACACCATGGCTGGACAGGAGGTTAATGAAACCAGCTGCTTTCTTCACGCTCAAATGACTTTTTCCTCCAAAAATGGCACAACTCACAAAGGGAAGCTTTTTTTCTACATACTGAGGGGTGATAGAGGAACAAAGCTTGTTCATTCAGCAGTTCATCATACAGCATTGTGAGATCTCATGTTTGTGTTCTAAGCCAGATAAGAGTATATTTTGAAATTGAGCTGAATGATGCAGCCATGTCTTGCCTTCTTGGGAACTATATTATATGGCATAATTTTTATTTTTGAACACCTTTACAATCAGCTTTTAAAATATATATATATATATATATATATATAATAAAAATAAAAAATATATATAAATAAACAATAAATACCCAATTCATAGACCCTAAGGCTATCAATAACATGAATTTGACTTTCCCTGTGGCTAGGACAGCTCTTCCCTCAGATTAATATGATAACTACCACATGGCATTTAACAAAGGAACATATTTCCACTTGGAGTGTGGCACTGAGGATTGTGTATTCCCGTGGTCAGCACCATGGTGGCTAAATACATGGTGGCCTCTGAAGAGATGGAAATGCAGGGAAACCAGTGCATCCTGCAGTGCATCTGCTGTCTCTCCTAAACTATTCAAATGTGTACATCACATACTCCCTCTCTTCTCTTCTGCCAACTGCAGCATTAAACCAACCTGCCACTCAGCCGGAATATCAACCAGCATGCGATTTCAGGCATCCCTACGGTGGGCTAATATACATGCCGAATGTCCTTGTTCTGCCGACTGCTTAGGCACACAAACTGGGCACAAGCAAGATAACCTGATAGTGCCCTGCTGTGTGCCACATGGCTCAGTGTTATCTGGGTTTACAGATGGTGGGCTTAGTGTTGTTCTCCCTCCTGACCTCCTCACCTGATGACAGCCTGGAGGATTCATGAAGTTACAACTAACACATGATCCATGCAAATAACAACAAACTTGTAATCAGTCTACCATATTATTATGTCACCTGTGTTCTTACTTTTAGTTCTTTATTTATTCAAAACATTATGATGATATTAGTGCATTTGCTGCAGCTCTAAATATAAATGATCTAAGTACTTCTTACAACCATGGCTTCTTTGCCTGAACAGATCTTTACGCACTATGTGATACAGTCTGTATTTTACAGATTGCAACACACAATGCAGATGCTATTATACATATTATTGGTAACACTTTACAACAAAATTGTAGTACCTACTACATAGATATGTGTTACATACTACATAGGGTTTTTTTGTGCTACCTAACACATAGGGTTTTTTTTTGGGGTGTGTTACCTACTACATACGTTTTTTTTTCTGTGCTACCTAACACAGGTTTTTTTTGTGTGCTACCTAACAAATAGGTTTTTTTTGTGCTACCTAACACATAGGGGTTTTTTTTTGTGCTACCTAGGTTCATTCTCTAAACTGCAGCCTAAGATAAGTCAGGATGGTGAATCTTATGTTAGGTAGCACACAAAAAAAACCTATGGAGTAGGCAGTGTTGCCACAGTTACTTTAACAAAGTAATCCGATTACTTATTACTAGTTACTCCTTAAAATAGTAACTTAGTTACTTTACTGATTACTTAACAAAGTTAGATTACAAGTTACTTTAAACGTTACTTTACAGGTTTTGAAACCCATATATCTCAATTTAAAACATGCACATATTAAGAATCATTGAAAATATATAAAATAAAGCTTGTAGGCTAGTAGCCTATAGGCATACTGTTTTCAAAATAATATAAATTATGGTTTAAAAAATGTAATACAAAAAAAACGTTTTCCCCCCATGAAAATAAATGCATTCCTCCAAAGTGCAAAGACAGTAGCAGTGTCTTTAAACTTAACGTGATTGGCCCTTCACTCTCATGCAATAATTTGACTTTTCTCTGCGATGTCTCATGTGTTGATAGACTGGGTGTGTGCGGCCACCGGTCGCCACGTGAATATACGTTTCCAAGTTTTAAACACTTCTATCTCTTCAACGTCACCGTACCCGAATCCTAAATATCCCCATAGCAGACGCTATATTTCATGGGGGGCAGGGCTGTACAGTGCGACAGTTTTGATCGCATTTGCTACTGAAATTGATCACGTGCGATGATGTATACAAGTCCATTCGCACTAGTGCTAGTTGATAATGAGGAGAGGCTGTCTTTGAAACACAGAGGAGAGATGCACAACACTGCTTAGAGGGCTCTACATTAACACTCCAAATGGGGATAAATGTATCTTTGGCAAGTAAGTTATTGAGTCCACCCTTCACTTTGGCTGGTGAAAGATATGTGTCCTCGGAATCTGTGCACGTGCAGCGATTCTACCGTATAAAAACTTCACCAACGGTAATAACCGGAAGGAGATTACCGCAGTTAAGTTAGCGCGTGTGCAAACAGAACATTTCCTGTGCGCATTCACGTTAAAAGTCTTTTACTAGCCAAACGTGAGTTGACTTTTATTTTGAAGCAGGTAAGAACAGGAAGTTAGCGCTTCACAGCCCTGCAGTGCTCTAGCTAGAAAGGCAACTCATTCAGCTGCAGAGAAAAGTCAACAGTAGTCTAAAAACAAAGTTTGAAATAAGCCACTAAAGAACAACTTCCAACACATTCTCAACAACCTATTTAATTTATCCTAAATTGTACCAATATGTATACTTATTTATTTAATAGGCTATATTTAATGTGTTAAAGTTTGGTTTTAATTAACAGAAGGACATTTTCTAAAAAAAATATTATTATTAATATAATAATTATATGTAGGGGAAGGTGGGGTGATTTGTGCATTTTGGAAGTTGCAAAACCCCTTGTTTCTAGAAAACCGTGGAAGAAATTGGAAATGTGACCACATATTTAAGAAGAGCCATCCATTTGACTCATCCTGTAAAGAAGGGAGACACAAGGAATAAGATATAAGCACATTTAAGCTAAAAAAACTGTGTTTTGCCTTTCAAAGTAAAATTTCCATGATCAAGGTTTTTTGATTATTGTGTCTGAACAATTATAGACACGTTTGAAAACATTTGACACATGTTTTAGTGCTTTGGTATGCTACACTTTGAGTCTATATAGTTAGCACAATGTCAACCCTAAATTGCTGCATCATGCCTATTATCCAAAATTCTGGGGATGGGGTGATTTGTGCGCAAGGGCCTGGGTGAGTTATAAGTAAGTAAGTAAGTAAAATGTATTTATAAAAGCACATTTATGACAGTTTGCACTGTCCAAAGTGCTGTACATAGTGCATTCAGTAGGTAAACAATGAAGGTAAAATAACAATAACCAAAATAAAAGACGTAAAGCCCATACATCCACATAAACACAGATAGTAGTGCAGAGGTAAGTAAGTAGTGCAGAGGTTAATGGGGAGGAAACACCAGGGTGTACATATGGGTTTTGAGCCTTGATTTAAAGGCAGACATGTAGGGGGAATCACATTTGTCAGGTGGCAGTTGGTTCCACAAGCACGGAGCAACTAGTGCAAAGTACATTTCTGAGAGTTGTGCCAGTGGCATGGCTATATACGCTGGTCACCAAAAGAAAGTGATAGTCTACAGTAGCTCAGGAGAGAGTGACATCTCAATTCCACTTAACGACACCACTGATGAGAGTTCAGATGGCCAGAAAGATGATGATGGTGACTTTGTCATTGTGACACAATGACGCACAAATCACCCCACTACGTGGGGTGATTTGTGCGACAAGACAACTTTTTTTCCGAAAGCTATATTTCTTAAACAGTTTATTCCAGATCCAAAGTTTTTATTGCCAGGGATGCACAACATCCTGAAATATATGTACATATTTGAGTTGGAGACATAACTGTCAAGGCCTCACTTTAAAATCACTTTGAGTAAAAAGTTGCACAAATCACCCCACCTTCCCCTATATACAAAACATGTATAGATATAGATATTATTTTTATATTTTTATGGGCAAAAATTGCAATTGGAAGGTTAGATTAGTTTGTCTAAATTGCAATCAGTGCACCCCTATTCATTCTTCTACAATTATTACTGCACACACTAGGATATAATATTAATTGAGAATCTGAAATGAGACCAAGATGACAGGCTCAAAGGTAATTACAGTGAAATGTAAGGGTTAAGGTTATGCAAGTTTTCGATCATACTTTGTGTGCTACCAAATTTATTTTTGTGCTACTGAATTTTTTTGCTTGCTAGCACAAGTGCTACCACCTAAAAAAATAAGCGTACAGCCCTGAGGGGTATACTACAAAGCGAGATTAAGGGCTGAGCGAGGTCTGTTGAGTCTGAAGCCAGAGTTTTCAGTATCACGAAAGGTAGAACCTGGCTAGATCACTGTGGTAACAGAGGCTGCACAGCTAACCTGCTTAGACCAGTTTTTGTTTCAGAGTTTGAGCTAACATTTGGCTCTTAGAGCGCTGCCCTTTAAGGAAACTACACATTTGGAAATCCCGCGGACCTGACTATATTGTCTGAGCGATACATTCTCACTGAGGAAACTCGTTAGATAAGTAAACATATTGATCAGTAATATAATGAACGAAACGAAGCCGTGACATAAGGCTTACAGCAGAGTGAACTGTCACACCGCTGGGGCTTTTTGCCACATGCATACAGTTATTGATGCAGAAAATGTTAAATAGCCTAGACCTACTGTATGCAGCGCCACTCTATGCTCTCACCTCAAATGATTTTACCTGGCGATCTACACACACTGGCTCTTAATAAAGCGTTCTATAAAAAAATCACAGGTTGCAACATTATTTCACTGTGGGCTTCTTTCTTTTCATCAGTAGCGATTACAGTTGGGACGTGACAGGTGACAGCTGTCACAGTTCGGACATCGTTGCAGACTCGAAGGTTAAGCTTCTCACAGTAGATTCATATTTGTCCGAAAAATACAGACTACAGGTTTTTTTAATGTAGGCCTATTGGTATTTGTAAGATTCAAATAAAAGGCTAATAGTCTAAATCAAAATTGTATTCATTATGATGTGGCGCAAAACTAAAGTGATTTTCCATAGGCTATTCATTTGGGGACAGTGTCAGACTTAAATTGCATTCTTACTGTGGGACTATAGGTGTAGTGCTATAAATATAGCAAAGTAGCCTAAATATATTAGGCTAAATGGTATAGTGTTTAAATCCGAGTTCAACGTTTCATTGTTTTATAATGTCACGTTACGCACTGCGAGAACGATCGGCAAGATAAATAAATCATTTCCATGCTGGCAGCATTCCACTCTCCTTATTTGCAGTAAGAGTTTTTTTCGGCTCTCTGTTTTCTGCTGTAATAATTCAGACTGACAAACTCTTCCTCTTGAATGAAGTTGGCGACACACTTGTTTTACTCAGCTGCTCGCAATCAGTCCGTTTGTGTAAAGTTAGCGGCACAAGATCAGTCCATTTTGTGCGGATGCAGAGTCAAATGACGGGTCAAACGCCCCCTTTCATTAGCCTGGTGCTACCAGACCATCGTACTTAATTTCATTTGTACAGAAGGTCTGGAAGTGCTGTAATTGGCAAACGTTCACTCACTTGGAGGCGGGTGTCTGTCGAAGTTTAAAACTGTTCGATCTGCCCAGTGCCACTCTGGATTAGCCAACCAATCGCATCACGTTTGGTCGTCACGTGTGTCATGAGCCGGCTTCTGACGGTGTGTTCCAGTTGCACGGGGAACTCGGACATTTCCGACTTCACTACATATTGTAGTCTATGAATCTACCGGTACCTGGCAACAGTAACTTGTTAGAGCCTAACGTTTAGTTATTTGGACGAGAAAGGTTTTAGGCGTCCATACTTTCGAGAGCAGATGCACTGGAACACAGACAGGTCGGAACTCGGAACTACCAAGTCGGAAATCTCCTTCTTCCGAGTATAAAGGAACGCAGCATTCAACTGAAACTGGAGCGCGACTTCGACGTCATCGTTCTCAGCCACTCGCTCTGTTCGCTGATTGGACGGCTGTAGATTCTCCGGAGAATCTGGGAAATGCGCTGTACACCCAGACTGACTACTGAAGGGAAAATGAAATTTGGCCGGAAGTAGGCGGGCGGGCGGGCGGAGCCAGGCTACCCTTTCATGGGGACGCGCACAGAGCCTGAAGCCGAAACCCTTGTTCAACATAAGAGGTTGATAACTTCCTTCGTGATACCGGTTAGCTCTGAGCGAGGGTATGTGTTATGTTGAACCAGATCCAAAAAAGAGAGCCGGGCTCTGTTGAGTTTGTTTCGTAGTATACCCCTCAGATGGGGGGGAAACGTTTGTTTTGCGCCACAGTTCAGCTTAGACTCGGCCGTCATGCTGCTGCTGCACACACACACACACACACACACAGACACACACACAGGCACACACACACACTGCATGTCAGAAACGAGGGGCGCTACCAAAAAGACGAGGAGCGGTTGGAGCGTTTAGAGACACTTGCGCGCACATTTATTTACATTAAATCGCAATCGCAGTCATTTGTGCAGTTATGTAAAATGTTTTACTAAGGAAAATGACAGAAAAAGTAACGCACAGTGACTTTGATGAGTAACTTGAATCTGATTACTGGTTTGGAGATAGCAACGCGTTAGATTACCCGTTACTAAAAGTAACGCATTACCGGCATCACTGGTAGTAGGTAACACAACAAAAAAAAAACCTATGTGTTAAGTAGCACCAAAAAAAAACTATGTAGTAGGTAACACACCAAAAAAACCCTATGTGTTAGGTAGCACAAAAAAAAACCTATGTAGTAGGTAACACAAAAAAAAAACCTATGTGTTAGGTAGCACAAAAAAGAAAAATCTATGTATTAGGTAGCACAAAAAAAACTTGTGTCAGCTAGTAGGTAACACACCAAAAAAAAACCCTATGTGTTAGGTAGCACAAAAAAAAAGTATGTAGTAGGTAACACACCAAAAAAAACCTATGTAGTAGGTAACAAAAAAAAACGTATCTAGTAGGTAACACACCAAAAAAACCCTATGTAGTAGGTAACAAAAAAAAACTTATCTAGTAGGTAACACAACAAAAAAAAACCCTAAGTAGTAGGTAACACAAAAAAAAACCCTATGTAGTAGGTAACACACCAAAAAAAAAACATGTGTTAGGTAGCACAAAAAAAACCCCTATGTGTTAGTTAGTTAGTTAGTTAGTTAGTTAAATCTTTATTGTCCACGGTGTGGAGATTCGTCTTCGGTCTCATACAAAAAAAAAAAAAAAAAAAAAAAAAAAACAACAAGCAGGACAACACAACAACAACAACAACAACAAAAGCAACAACAACAACATTTACACACAGACATCTTCAGGGCAAGGTAGCACAAAAAAAACGTATGTAGTAGGTAACACACCAAAAAAAACCCTATGTGTTAGGTAGCACAAAAAAAACTTATGTAGTAGGTAACACACCAAAAAAAAACCCTACATGTGAAACTCGAAAAATTAGAATATCGTGCAAAAGTTCATTTATTTCAGTAATTCAACTTTATAGGTGAAAATAATATCTTATACAGACTCATTACATGCAAAGTGAGATATGTGAAGCCTTTATTTTTTATAATTGTAATTATCATGGCTTACAGTTTATAAAAACCCCAAATTCAAAATCTCAGAAAATTAGAATATTACATAAAAACAATAAAAAAAGGATTTTAAATACAGAAATGACGGCCCTCTAGAAAGTATAATCATGCATATGTACTAAGGTTTTGGCCCCTTTTGCATGAATTATTGCCTAAATGCGGCGTGGCATGGATGCTATCAGCCTGTGGCACTGCTGAGGTGTTATGGAAGCCCAGGTTGCTCTGATGTGGCCTTCAGCTCGTCTGTATTGTTGGGTCTGGTGTGTATCATCTTCCTCTTGACAATAGTCCATAGTTTCTCTATGGAGTTCAGGTCAGGAGAGTTGTCTGGCCATTCAAGCACACTAATACCATGGTCAGTCAACCAGTTACCAGTGGTTTATGGTACCGTGGGCAGGTGCCAAGTCTAGCTGGAAATGGAAATTGTCTCCATAAAGCTTGTCAACAGACAGAAGCATGAAGTGCTCTAAAATCTTCTGGTAGATGGCTGTGGTGACTTTGGACTTGATAACACAGTGGACCAACAGCAGCAGATGACATGATACCTCAAAGCATCACTGATCCAAATTAAATGTTGCGTTTCATTTGGAAATCAAGGTTCCACAGTCTAGAGGAAGAGTGGAGGGGCACAAAATCCAAGGGGCTTGCAGACCACTGTCAAGTTTCAACAGTCAGTGATGATTTGAGGCACCATGTCATCTGATGGTGTTTGTCCACTGTGTTATCAAGTCCAAAGTCACCACAGCTGTCTACCAGGATATTTTAGAGCACTTCATATTTCCTGTCTGTTGACAAGCTTTATGGAGATGCTGAATTACTTTTTCCAGCAAGACTTGTCCACAGTGCCAAGTGCCACAGTGCCAAAACCACAAGTAACTGGTTGACTGACCATGGTATTACTGTGTTGATTGGCCAGACAACTCTCCTGAACTGAACCCAATAGAGAAACTATGGACTATTGTCAAGAGGAAGATGATACACACCAGACCCAACAATACAGACAAGCTGAAGGCCACTATCAAAGCAACCTGGGCTTCCATAACACCTCAGCAGTGCCACAGACTGATAGCATCCATGCCACACCGCCACAACCACAACGTTTGCAGTATATCTGTCAGAGCAGATACTAATTTTCATGACAGAAACAAATGATGTGGTAGGCACGCTTTAAACCGTTGCATCACAGCATGATTAAAGTGATCATCTATTGTGACTAAATCAAGTATATTTAAGGCCTGTTGTATCAATTAGCACCTTTCAAACAATGCCCTTTGGCACTGCAGTGAGCTTTGTGCCTGCACAGAGGAAAATAAAGGGCTGTATGTCACACTATGCTAAATCAGTGCACTGGGAACATTGCAGTTTCTCATTTAGAACTAGTATCTTATAAGTCTGAAAATATTTAAAAAGGCTCACGCACACATAGGCTTTCATAGACCTTTACTCTATTTCTGCCACCGCCACAAAACTGATAAATTACAGATATGGTAAGCTTACATATATTAAAAAATGTAGGCTTTTGTCTCATAAAAATAAGTTAGGTCAACGGTTTAATGTCATTCTTTACTGCAACTATAGGTTAAGAGGTAATACTATGTTACCTCAGTAAGTGCTTCATTTCTCCACGAAAACCAATTGTTTTCCCCTACCTCAGATTGTATCTAACGTTGTGAACATTCTCGTAGTAAAATAATTGATCCCCAATAAACTACTACAGAAACACTATTTCTGTATTAAACTGAAATGGGTTACAATGGGGGTTTGATAGTTTAATAGAAAGCAGTTATTAATACAAAATTAACATTTACTAATCATGACAGTGGCAATTTACTTTTCACTTGTATAAGGTATACAACATTAATGCAATGCAATATGTTACATACAGAACATTTTGTATAGAATAGATGTATAATACAATAGCATTTTATAGTTTGTTACAGTAGAGTTGGGGATAGCCCCATTGAAGAAAATGTGGAAATCAATCAAGAAATCTGTGGCCATACTGGTTCCTCATATAATTAATAATAATATAAGGTCAGATCTGTTGAGCTTCCCTTAAAGTGTATGTTTCAGGTCTGCTGAATCACGATAAGCTCATTCATACTGAAGGGTAAGGGAAGCACTAGACCACAAAATAGAAATGACTGAAAATCCGAGAAGAAGACACCATGCATCCTTGGTCATGCGATAAAGAGTAGTAAAAGCAATAACTAGCAGTATAGATTATAATCTTCATTTCTGATGCTATTTACAAAGGTAATAGACCTAAAAGCTGCAATATGTTTAAACACACAGCTTTGTAAGCTGCTAGTTTATACAATAATTTCTATAAATTACAATAAAATCAAATAGAGCTACTCAATTGTATGTATGTGTGTGTGTGTGTGTGTGTGTGTGTGTGTGTGTGTGTGTGTGTGTGTGTGTGTGTGTGTGTGTGTGTGTGTGTGTGTGTGTGTGTGTGTGTGTGTGTGTGTGTGTGTGTGCGTGCATTCAACAGCTGACATATACACTCTGTACACTTTAAGTTATGTCAAAAAACAACACCACCATTTTTATTTTGATGCAAGATTTAAGAACAGACTCGCTGTGGCTACATGCATAATTTCCCTTTAAACCAAAGCATGGGCTGATACAAAATGTGTATGTGCTGTTTAATGATGGAGTCATGCATGTACATTTCGCAAACATAATGTGTCTTTCCATTGCTATGCTGATGATGTTCAGATTTATCTCCCTTTGAAAATGAACTGTAAAGACTCTGCAAAAAATGTTCTTGCTTGTCTAAATGAAATTAAGACTTGGATGAGTCTTAGTTTCCTGAGTCTTAATGACAGTAAGACAGAAGGTATAGTGTTTGGGCGTGTAGAATGTTATGCCGACTGTATTGCTGCTCTACCCCCATCCCTGGGTTTAAAAAACTGCTCTGTCATTAAGAGCCTTGGTGTGATGTTTGACAGAGATTTTAAATTTGAAAAGCAAATTGGCTCTGTAGTCAAAGGTGCCTTCTTCCAGCTGAGACTTCTGGCCAAGGTAAAACCTTACCTCTCTCCCAGTGACCTGGAGAAGGTTATTCATGCCTTCATTTTCTCAAGACTGGATTATTGCAATTCACTGTATGTAGGTTTAGACCAGCGCTCGCTGCGTCGCCTGCAGCTTGTACAGAACTCAGCTGCTCGTCTTCTGACAGGCACAAAGAAGCGGGAGCACATAACCACTGTTCTAGCCTCCCTGCACTGGCTTCCGGTCCGCTTCAGAATAGATTTTAAGATCCTGATGTTTGTTTTTAAAGTTTTAAATGGTATGGCCCCGTGTACTTGGCGGAACTCATACAGGTCCATAGACCAAGCAGAGCTCTGAGGTCTGCAAACAGCTTATCTCTGGATGTGCCAAACAGCAGGCTTAAAACTAAAGGCGATCGTGCATTCTCCGTGGTTGCCCCGAAACTTTGGAACAGCTTACCACACCATATTCGCTCATCTGAGTCTCTGGAAACCTTCAAGTCCACTCTTAAAACTCACCTTTTTTCACAGGCTTTTACATTTTAATGAATTGTTTTGTGCCATTGCTGTAAGTGTTTTTTAATGTGTGCTGTTGTATTTTAATTTATGTATTTTATGTAAAGCACTTTGGTGAATTTAGGTTCTTATAAGGTGCTATATAAATAAAAGTGACCTTGACCTTGACATTTCATGCCAACATTCTCTGCCTCTAGTAATCCATTTTTCCCCTCAAGGTTATTGTGATTAGCATGGCTCTAGCAAAAAGCTTGGATGGAGAAATAAAGTGCCCCAATGGGAGCCCACCTTCTCAAACCCTTTCAGCACCAAGCCATTGACTCCTGCCATATGATTCCCTGCACTAAATGCCACTTAAATTATTACAAGTTTTCAGCTGAGTACAGCGCTGACCTGACGGGGCTGAGGACAAAGAAAGAGCACTGACAGGGACACTTATGAAATGCCAGCAGAGAATTGCCACCATCACTTCGATGGGAGGTTGTTTCATGGCGGCTGAGGCTTTGAGTTTGACACAGACAGCTGTGATCGCCCACTATGCCTCAGAAAAATGATTGCCGGTGTGTTCTCCTGCATCCTTATGTGCGGTATCACATGTTCATCTGAGATCTCTGGTTTATCCAGCTGAAGGAAGTTGTTGTTTTTTTGACTGAATGGCAACAAAACACTTTTAGGCAACCTTTACATAATCATGCTATAAATGTAACCGACAGCTTTGCAGGCATTGACTCAATGATAAATATATTACTGCCCACACAAAGGACATTGACTGCATTGGCATGCTTTTGCAAATGTGTGTGATAATGTAAACAATTGTTACTGACTACTCTGTGAATAGTAACGGCATGGATTCCCCGCCCGGTACTGATAAGTTAATCTAACCAGCTGCTGGCTTTAAGTGGCAGAATCTTCTCATCCAATGCTTTACAAGAAAGCAGATAAAGTGTTCCAGGAGTGTGAAGCTGACAATGAAGTCAAACTTACGTGCTCTATAAGTTCCCTGATCATGCCGTTCCACTGGCCCTTCTCGTCCTGAGAGCCGTATCTCCCATCAGGCACCAGGCGGATCTCATACGTGAAGCCCAGGATGTTGGCCAGCTCTTTAAGCAAGTCGATGCAGAATCCTTCGAAACGGTCGTTCCCAACCAGTGGCTTGTCAGACTTCTTAAGCATGACATATGGCTCCTCCTGCACAGACCCAAAAGATCAAATGAAAAGCAATGGTGAGGTCAGCTTTTTCAATTTGTTCGGCACATTCATCTAGTTAAAGCAAAGTGATCTGAGCTGATGAGTTGCTGTTTCATTTAACAGGCAGTGACAGCAAATTCAAGTTCAGTGTGTGGATACAGGGTGTGTTAAAATATGAAAGAAGGCTTGGGTTTTTCCTGCACTGTTGTATTAACACAATGAGACCTGAGCCCATTTAATTTCTAAAGAAAAAAGCTAATACATTGTTTATGAATTGAAAAGCTGTGAGCAGTGTTTGCTAAAGTGGGGGTACTACACACTAGGGTTGGGCCTTCAAAACTTCCCCCAATTATAACCCGCTATATAGGGTATTACCATCAACATGTCCAGTGATCGACAAAATTCTTAACGATCAATGATCGATCATTACTGCCCACCCCTAATGCACACAGAAGGAATGTTTATTCCATCAATTTGCCTGCTATGTTGGGACAGAACCAACTATCCTCCCACAGTGCTGTGTGTTGACCTATATAGCCGGTGCACAGGTCAATTCATTTTATGGTCAGGTAGTTGATACTCTTTATTTGCCTGTAATATCCTGGCTGACTGCTCATAATTTGGGCAATATAATAGCTTGATTAGAAACAGAATGCCACAGTGAAATGGAACATGCCCGCAATGTTGCCTTCATCAATTGACCCAAACCTCCAAGGGAGAGCGACTGCACTGATGCCTGCAGTGACAATGACTAATGCAGAATAGCTCATACATGATTTTCTTTATTTAGTCTGTGTTACCATCTCACTGCCAGATAGACTTACATATCCCACTGTGCATGTCACAACATTTTGGTCAGTTTATGCAAGGGCTGTAATACAATTTATTGCCCCCAATAGCCATATGTATAATTCACAAACTGAGCTCAGAAGCATATTAATTGATTCTCTAGTGAAGGTGACCCCTTGCTTTGTATTTGTTCTACTGCAGATACACTCAAAGAGTTGAAAATAGGCAGTCACATCAGTCTTTATTCACTCAGGAAATTGTTTTTTTATGGGGGGTAGCGGAGATGGCAAGGGTGGAGGCCGGGGCAACCATAATACATCATCATTTGCTGGTGGCATATGAACACAAAACAATCTGTTTGTTGAGGTTAGTTGCCTGCAAAGAAAAGTGTACACCAAACTAAAAACAAGAATGGCATAATTTATTCCATAAATCTTCACAAAATAAATATGCCGGGGAAAAACATACGGTAAATGATAAACATCTTTAATTGTTTGCTATCCATAAATGAAGCCACTTGGACATTACAATTAGAATAGCCTCTTAAATAAATAATATGTTATGAATACTTGATGACGATGCATTTAGAGTGTAAGTGCTTAGCCACAAACTTTGCTCAAGTTGTCCAATTAACTTGATCAAAAAGTTTGCATGTTAAGGGAAAAAGTCATTACCATCTGTTTCTAGCTGTTTCAATTCTTGCTAATCCCCAAGGTTTGGACTCAAATCAAAGTGTTTATACCAGTTCTACCCTCATAGTCGCAGCATGGGCGTGCATAACAGAAAGAGGAGGGAGGTGGGCTTGCGCAGAGACATCACAGGCAATGGAGTGCAAACAATTAATGTAAGTGGGAAAACACATTAAGTGCCTTAATCTCTTCTGCAAAGTTATCACTATAAAGCTGTCAGACGTCTTGTTCGTGCATCACTGGAATCAGTTTGATGCAATGTCATTACACTAAGAGGGAAGATTGATACTAAAGTTGAAACTCTCTTCAGCATTCGAACTAGACAGTTGTATAATCTTAAACCAATGATTCCAAACGAAACAGCAGATCGAAGAATATATTGGGAATATTTAAATGCCCTTTATGGCAACAATTACCTACAACATGTTAGGAAACTTAAACTGCAACTGAAACACTTGAACTACTTTGTGAGAAACATATACATTAACACCACTCTAACTGCAACATAACATCTGCCATTACTGGCACTTCCTAGTGCAGAAGTTCAACATCACACTTAATCCTTGTTCCATTTCTCTTCCGTCAGATATAATTAGCATAGATGGTTCTTGATAGGCATTCATTATGTCCCATTTTGACCTCACTTGTCATAATTACTGCCTTGTGGTTCAATATAGGCATAACGATAGTGTTTATTGTTGTAGCTTGTACATCTGTCCTGAAAAGGAGCGTAGGGGGGCATTTGTGTCAGTACCTTCCCGAAAGCTCCACAATGACCTCCACATCCTGTGACAGTGTTAAGTACGCACAACTGGAAATCTACAAATTAATGTTATGTGGAGCTGGGGAATGGATCACTAAGTTCTAGCACATATGATTTCTTCTCAGAAATAATTCATTGTATCTCACTGTCTCTGTATGCATTCATTTCTAGACCTTCTCACTTATCATGACCATGGCGTGGCTTCAAAATAAAATTTGAAAAAAAAAATGGATAATCAGTTTCCGGGTAATCCTCGGCCCCATTAGTTACAGTTGCTAAAAGGAAATGCAAACTGAGCACCCTTTTTAAAATGTTGAAATAATTTTTAAATAAAACGTACAGTAGCTGATGCTTTCTAGATTCCAATGAATATTGCTTCTCAAGATCAGCGTATTAGATATGAATCTTAAGGTGGACTAACATCAAGGGTACATAAGATAGGACAAATTGTACAGTTGGCACACAAATAACTTACCAGGATGGTGGTGATGACGAGGGAGCGGTTAGCCAGAGAATCAGTGATGTTCATCCCTTTTCGCTTCGGCACTTCTGTGATGTTAAGACCTCCTGACGCACTCCACTTCCCCACCTGAGAAAGATGAAAAGCGTGTAGCTAAGTGTTCTGTGTCTGTTGGTGGACTGTGACCCCAGCAGACTCCCCCGCCAACCAGTCTCCCACATTACTGCCCGGTTGAACACATCTCCGACAGCATTAGATGATTGGCTGAGTCACCTTTATATCAGCAGGCCAGGGTGTTTTGGGAAGCAGGAGGTAGCTAGGTGTATGTCTTTGAAAGATATCAAGCATGACGGGCAAATCAACAAAATTAGAATTATTTGATGAATTGTATAATAAAACAATGGACCTAATACATGTGTGTATTTAGTCCATTGTTTTAATATACATGACTTAATAATACACATACAGTACATAGATACATTGATTAACATATGCAAAAATATTATATTTTATTCCATTGGTATGTTGATGTTTTGCAATGGTGTGTGCAGATGCACATGAACAATACATATAAGTCTAAACAAAGACAAATGGAACATTATTTAAAGTAGCAAATATTGTAAACAGGTTGCAGTTTATTTGAATGAAAATACAGCATGGGTTTGCCAGTTGGATTATATTGAAAATGATTTTGCTTTGCAGTCTCAGTGAGATAAGCCAACATATTTGAACAAATAAAGAGTTATACATACGAGAAGCCCTCAGGCAAAAAGCTCTGCATATTGTAGAGAGACATTCTGGAACATATCATTAGCACAAATAGTCCTGTGGCTGTCGGTAACACTATCTGTTTGCATGTCACGCCCTCCTCCCCTCCCTCCTGCTTTCTCTATTACTACAGACATAGCTTTTAATATTCACTGGGGTTTGTGCTTGAGGTGGATCCATTTTAAGAGATACAGCCCCACACAAAAAAACATGAAACTGCTGTTAATGTCCTCCCTGCCTAGTCCAGATAGGAACATGCTGTTTTTTGAAAAGCACATTCGTTACAGCTTGTCACATAACCAAAGAGGACTCCAGGAGAGTGATGTAAAAAAATATCTGTGAATGCTTTCTGCTTTGCAAAATTATTCCTAATTGTACAGAATCACAATTAGCTCAATTCATTAAACGTGATTAGCAAAAAATACTTGTTTCAAAAATTATTTATTTACTCATGTAACCACATGGTGAACATTTCATGTATTTCATCCTCCTGAGCATGCCTGCTTTGACTGAAAGTGGCACTCTGAGAACCGTTTCATAATTCCAGAACAAGCTTTAACATGGGCTAATATTCAATTACAATGGATTAGTTGAGAAAAGTCCACGTCTTAACCGGCTCAAACAGTTAAAGCCGATTCCACGGATATCCAAGGAAATAAAAAAAGCTGTCTACAGCACACTGCTGGTTCCATGTTAACATGCTTGAGCAAAGGATTTGTAAAAGACACAATAGGAAGATGCTAATACAGCATAAAATCTTTCTTCAAGATGACTGCGTCAATTTTAATTGACCACATGCAGGACAAGATGCCAGTGAAAGAGAGAAGATGAATCATTTCACAGCAGCAGTGTTACGAGCTCCATTCTTGAACTGAAGAGTTACAAGCTGAAAAGCCCACGCTATTATATGGTGTTGAGCCTTCAGGGAGTACTTGAGGAAGTCATAATGGGACTTATCCCTATTTGATGTATTCATAATGTATGAAAGCCCTCTGGTCGACAAAAGCTGTTATAGTCCAGAGGGTACTTTGCCTTCCAGGATAATAAAATAAGTTCTACATTACTAACCTTTTAGTTTGGTTTTTCCCTTTTTTGTGAAACATGTTTATACAGCTCATTACCACCAAACAGCATTTTGGGCATCACCTCAGATTTTCATTAAGAGAGGCTGCAATTAACACCCTAATGTGTACCCTATTGCAATTTGCTTTATGATCCACTAACTTATGCTTATGTTGAAACAGCCAATTTGCTTCCTTGTTAGGAGGTAAATGATACTGTCAGATTTGCATTATCTTTTCCACATTAGGAAGAACAAATGTGTTTACAAATAATCTATTAAATTATTTTCATTGAATATTCCTCATATAAATTCCACTACATGTAATAGCACGTGATTGTAGATGTGATTGTATTATATCGACAAATGCATTGAAAAGAAAGACAAAGTTACCTTTTCAAGTCCCTCCTCCTTTAGACTGATGATGTCCAGGTCGAAGTCCGTACGTAAACCAGTTGTTTTGTTGAATGACAGTCTCCCCGTCAAACCATCCCAGTGGGACTGAAAGATAATACATACACATTTATACTCATATACAAACACATTTATGCTGTAATACTCCACTACTAGGGTTGCAAAGGGGTGGAAAGTTTCTGGTAGATTTCCGGAAACTTTCCACAGAAATTTCGCTCAGGAATTTTGAGAATATTAAAAATTGGGAATTATAGGAATTTACTAAATGGCGGTAATTTAAATGATCTGTTTCATATCCAAACATAAATCTAGACATATGAACGTTATGTTTTGTCATAGGCAGACAAACATGCAAACTAATACAATTAAAAATCATTACATTTGAACAGATTAAGTTGTAAGTAGAACTTTATCAAGTTTTGATTATTTTATGAACATGCAATAATTTCACAGAACAACAAAAATATGAAGGTTGAGTAAAATATTACTCATCTGTCCGACCCAACCCATTCAATAAATTAAGTAAAATGTCTCCCCATGTGATGGAGGAATGGACAGCTTTTAATAAAAAATCTGATTTGAAATTAAATGTTCATTATTTTATAAAACTTAGCTTTTTACTGTCTACAATGTATGCCAGGACTGACATAGTTAGAAGGATTTAGTGCAGTAAAGTCCAGTTAATTCCCGTTTATTCCTCAAATTCCTGTTAATTCCCATACATTCCTGTTAATTCCCATGTAAAGTTTCCAACTGTTCAACCCTATCCACTACCAACCTTATTTTGGTAATAAAGCATACTGAATAGAAGTGTCAAAACCCCTGTACAATCTAATACAATAATCCTGCATTATTAATTGATCATTAATTTTTTGGGGAGCTTGTATAATGCCTAATTGTTGCCCTACATATTGTTTAAGAGGTGTACGTGTTTTGGGATTTAGTTTACATTGTACAGCATTATATCATGTACCCAGAATTTGCTCACAAATATTGCCGTGGGTACATACGTAACAAAACATGTGTGACACATTACAACATTACAACATTAATGAACAAATGGTACAAAATGTGCAATGGCTGTCAACAATACACAAACACATACACATCTACCACACACTACAACACCCTCTATCTTTCACTGAGAGTAAATTCATACAGACCAAAAGGGAAAACACATACCGTACAGGCTGCATTTCCTTTTTTTAATTACATTTTACATCTCAAGGCCTCCAACATATTTTCCCTCAAGACTGCAGAGTTAATTAACAACCATTTAATTTTTCTTGATTCCCCATGTGGGGGAAACACACATAACTGCCCCATATTATGATTCCCTGATACCCTACAGACATGTTTATAAGCAAAGTAGCAAACACATGACAGTCCCTGCTACATACCTGTTCTTCTGACACTTATGCTTGAATGCTAATGGAGGTAGGCATGGTTAATCAGTCAAAATGCTAACTCTTTGTACCCCTACCTGATTGTCATTGGGCTTGTCTGTCTCAGTTAACCTTGGTATTTACAGTAAGGCACACTGAGATTTATTTTGTCTTATTTATGAACTATTTTGTCTATTGTGATCTTTCTGCAAAAACAGATATTTTATCGTCTATTTATTGGTGTCACTCGCATCCAGTCACATGGATCGGATGCAGGCAATAGATTTTTTAATACGTCTTGGTATAATAGAGTAGTCAATACTTGTGTGTCAAGTTGCAGCACTTTTCTAATATGTAAAATCCCAAACTACGACAACCCCACAGACTATAGCTGTCCTCACCTGTCTTCTCTGTAGCTTGCCAGAACCTGTTGTGAAAAGATTTAAGCTTCAAGGAGAAATGTGTGGCACTCTCCTTTCCAATCCCCCTCATACCTCATTCCATCTGGCCCATTGCCACCGAGATGGGTGGCATGTTCAAACAGCTCTAATTCAGAAGAGTGACATAAATGCCTCAGCCGCATCACATCCGAAGGGTCGATTCGACCTTCACAACATGTCAGAAGCCGGTCTTAAAGTGAGTGTAAATCAGGCCTGTGGAAGTGTTTTCATAACCTAACACTAAGGTATGTTTGTAAAACGACAATGTAATATTTTTTTATTGGCTTTAGCCATGATAGCTGCAAGCCACTAACATAGCTTGTTCAGATAGCTAACTCTGTTCACTGTGTAAACTGATCCTATTTAACCCCTTACCTGTACACAAACACAAATAGTTTGGTGTGCAGTGTGATGGTACCAATATTGGGTTTGCTCATTTGGCAGATATGCTCAAATTATTACTTCAACTCAGACACCATTCATGAATTAAGTGCCAATCTTGGATGTTCAAAAGAAAAACATTATAACATGGGGCACCACATATGATATGTCATTAGAAAGGATGGGTACACACATTGTGTTACTCTAGTTATAAAAACACTGGAGTACTTTTGCAGAGCAGCTCACCCTAGGCTCATTTTAGCCAAACCCCATACTGGAAAAAATATGTACTTTATATTTCATCCCTAAAGTGGGCAAACTAACCAGCACCACACCGGTTGTGTAGCCTGGCACTGCCTGCCTACCTACTACCTTCAGTAGTCAGTCTGGGGCTGCGGTATATTCGCGGGTTTTCTCCATCCAAATTTTTGACGGTCCAATCAGCGAACATAGGGAGTGACTGAGAACAATGAAGTTGAGGTTGTGCGGCAGTTACAGTTATAGTCAGAAGCCGGCGCATGACATACGTCGTGACCAAACGTTATGCGATTGGTTATGGTAGGGCTGGGCGATTAATTGAATTTCGATTTCGGTTACAATTTTGGCTTCCCTCGATCATGAAAACAAGATAATCGTAACCTTTTTTTATGGACAGCCCCATGTAGCCATCATTCTGATTACTTTGTGGGTAGGGTATATGCAATGTTATAGGGCAGAAACCACAGATGATGGATCCTGGTTAGAGGATGATGCCTGGGTAAAATACTGTAGATCCAGAAGGTTATTGCTTTAATCTTACAATAATGGGTGTGATTATAGGATGGGGAAAAAACATTTCTTCTATTTTAAACATTTCGAAACCACACCCGGGCCAATTACAAATGATTTAGTTGTTTGAACAAATCTAGATACAAATAGGACCAACTCTGTATACACTTAATCTGCCATTTTGCACAGGCTTGTTTGTATATTCTGAGGCTCTGTCAGAATCTCATGTTAGATTAAAGAGCCGATTAAACTAGTTGTGCTTTCAAAAGGTTACAATATGTGCTTTCTGGAAAATAGGTTAGGAAAACAGAGAATTTATAAAGCTGACAACAACGCTGCTTTGAAGTGTCTATCAAGGCTTTGTTGGCTTTGTATATGGATATGATTGATTTGCTGGGTAAATAGTAAATCCCAAATGACTACATTGTCCTCACTCCACGTATATTGTCATATTTACCATTCAGTCAATATGCTCTCCTATCAATAATCCTAAAATCATATAGCAAGAGGCCAAAGGTGGCCCATCACCTCTTTGATGAAACTCATGAAGCGCCCTCCAAATCTCCAAGGTTTGTGGCGATGGCACTGCAGCGAGTTTACCGTCATCTGTGGGGCGTGCTGGTATGAGACGGACACAATGTGGACTGCATCATAGGTCAGAGCTGCATCTGTCTGGAATAAGGGGTGAACATTATTTCAGCTGATGTTTGTGGAAAGACAAAACGTTAACTCAGCAATAATCTAATCACATGTCCAAAGGAATTCTGAGAAAGGGTTTTTGACTATTTCCAAAGATCAAATATATACATTTGAGATACATAATTTAATCATTTAAAATATACATGACATATTGTATCAGCACCTTGTTGGTTTTCTCAAATGATAATAATACTGTAAGATGCCTTTTATTTCTTGTTTTAATAACCAAGTATTCTATATGTCTTACCAGCCTTATACAGATCAGTAAGTTGTATTTAGTCCATGTATACTATTACATAGTGTACATTAAAACCTGTAAATAGCGCTTTACAATCCTTTATGTTTGAACTGATCAAAAAAACTCATTGCATCTTTGTGGTCAGGATATACTTTGTTTTGTTAGATAATAGACCTGGCAAATTTGCTACAATATTAATTTACTGTACTTTAGACGATAACGATTGATACTATTGTTTCATTAAATCAATAGGAATTGCAATTAGCATTAGCACATTAGCAAAGATACACAAACATTTAAGTAAATTAGTTTCTCTTTAGTTTCCTTAAAAAGGTTGGTATTTAATAATATATCGTGTAAGACCTGTATCGAAGATCAGCATTTAATTTCTGGCTGTGTATCAAAAACTGGGCCTGGTTTTCATCAAGACCTGCACTTTAATATGCATATTTATGTCAGACAATGTATTTATTTACTGCCAACAATACTGTTGCTAGACAATCTAAAACAGTCATAATTCTCCTTCAGAACAGCCTTCAGGAAACAATTCAAGACACCTTTCATACAATAATTTGTTTCCATCTCTACAGATAGTTTGGTAGCGCGTTCATGCTATTCATCTTTCTCTATCCCAACCCAAACAAGCTGTAATGACTTTAAAGGTGCTACAAATAACTTTTAAATATTTCTTAAACAGTCCATTTTTTCCTCTGATGATCATAAATTACAGTTAACAGCAAACAAGCCCATCAGTGCAAATAAATACTATTATAATGCTTTTGTCATGGGTACGCAAACCCAGGAACAACAGCTTGCATAGTAAAAACACTACTGCTTTTGTCCAAAGGGGATGCAAGAATAAAAACAAACTGAAAGTTCCTTGGAGCACCTTTTAATACCTGGAAAATGTAAGCCAAATACCTTATCATTTTCCTAGAAACATACAGAGACAGTAGTGCATTATTTGTTATAAATTATCCATTTGAAAATGAATGGCTATAAAGGGATACACCTAGTCGGAAACAATGTGTAGTTAGACTGTTGCATTCTGAGAAATAATTGTTTCAAAACAGCTTAATGAATGTTCTGTATGCCATTACATCACGTTAATTTGTAGTTGGAGCATAACACATAACCCTGGGGCTTTGTGATATTCTTGCCAATAACTGACCCTGTCTTTAACATCCCAGAACCGAACGAAGAAGTATCCTGACTAGGTTGTTTTTGTCTCCTCTTCATTCGTCAGCCATGTTTAAGGATCTCAGCTCTCTGTGGAGGAGCTTTAGCTCTATTTGTTTAGGTAATGGGGTGGACACTGTATGGGCCAAAATATTGACAGGTTGTTCTTCTATACATACATACATATGTGTAAGCTATACTTATTTCTTTCTTAAAACCTGTTTATCCACAAGACATTTTGCCCACAAAACCAAGAGTTAATAAGAGACATTGAGGTAAACAAAGTGCCAGGGAAATCTTTTTTTTTAACAAGCCAGATGTATTCTAGCGATAATTATACAACTTTAAAAATTAAATACAATATGTATCTCTCCCATTCAACTTTAAGTCGAACTGATCCTCTCAAATCTATTTTTATTCCTACACAAACTCATGAAATATAATATATTTTCTTATCCATACATGAGCCTCAGCGTGAAGAAGTTAGCTATTTGTGTATCCATCACAAATACTATGATAAAGTGTTCATTGTTTATAGAGATATTAATTGTTGAGATAATTGTTATGTATGTTATGTACACATTCCTTTCAATGTGCCTATGTACACTCCTAATTTCTAACGGCATGTTTTAGTGCAATATAAATAAAAGTTTACTTCCTTCCTTACGGAGATAAAAAAGGTTTTTTATGGCTTACTGTTAGGATTAGCCCCATTTATTACCGTGGGCAAAAGCAGCCATAGATAAGACAGACGGATACATATGGCCTCTTTTATATTGACATTTTGATGACTGACCTTAAATGGAACAACACCAAAGTAATAAAACATACCGTCATGATGCCCTCCAGCAGGCCTGAGTCAGGTTTAGGTGGTATCTGCCTTTCCATAGACCATTTCTCCACAATGGATGCGACCTGGGGATTCTCTACGTTGAGGATGCGGAAGCCAGTCATGTTGACACCACAGAAGCGGTACGGCTCCAGGTCAATGGCCATGAGGTCCTTTTGACAGACAACAGTAATGCAGGATGGATTCTCATTTAGCCTGGCAGCATAGAGCATCTTTCTATTAAAAATGTATCCGTGCTTTCTCCTCACATGAAAAGAGAATGACGCAGTAGCTGGACAAAGTTAATAAATTAACACCAAACAGAGTGAAAAGGGGGAGGCATCCAGTAGTTTTCAATGTCAAATTAGGAGATGTACACACAGCGACTGAATCAGTCTGTTTAATAAATTAAATCTAAATAGGCTATTGCAGAGGAGTGGTCTTTCAGCACCCAATACTCTTAGAATTGGCATATCTTTATCTTTTTTTATACCGACATAATACATTGATATTAGGTTGTCTTATTTATGTTCACATTTAGGTGCAGATTTCTTATTTGTGAAAATTCTAATTAGTGTTGCTCAGAGAAATTTAAGAACAAGGAAACAAAAACACCATTTCTTAAGGATCATATTAATAATTCAAAACTTGCATTCCCTTGGCAGCTTCTAAGCAAAGAGCAATTCAATTTGAGCTGCTGTAATTTCTGGGGCAGCCATTGTAGCTGAAGTGTGAAGTCACATGTTGACACATGTCGTGTCGGAATGGGCCAAGGGGCTTGGAAAAGACATTTGGATGAACATAGATATTTCATTAGCACCCTGTAGGGTTAGTGCTGAGGGAACACGAGCGTGTAAGACACTTACTCAAGTAGGGTTGCTGCCACTCACAGAAATATTTCTCCTCATTCTTTTTCTTTCCCACTGACATGCAGTACAGTCCTCTGTTGCTCTATGACATTCAAATTTACTCAGAAAAGTAGATCAGATTACAAGTTTCTTAGCTTTGAAGCTAAGAATACGAACTTACTGGGACACAATTGTTTGTATTTTCTTTTTTATATCTTCTTTTGTGACACCCTCATTTCTATTAGTGCATTTTGGGATGTCAGAAAACTTGTTTAAATGTTAAGTTCACTCCTACAGCCCTGCCTTGTATGCACTTATATAACACAAAATCAACATAATCCTACAACACCATTACACCAAAATCTTTATGCGGAGAACAAGCTGCGTATATCTTAGAGCATACAGAAATGTTATGGAGGTGGCACACATAACACAGTTCTCAGCTTTTGGTTCTTAGAGATAGCTGTGGCAAGGCGGGAGCTACGACAGACTCATTTCCAAGGACAAGGAAGTTATTACCCCATACTACTCGGCTGTTGCCTTTTCATGCTCTAATAAGTCTGCATTTCCCTCACCTTAGAAGATAAAACACAGACATCAGTAGATTCTATCGAGAGGAAATTGTATTGCCATGTACATCATGCAAGTATTCATAATTTTGGATCAAATCAAGCCACCAAGTATAATCTGCTTAATGGTGTGCCTATCAATATGACAGCATATTGCAGCTTTGGATAGATACCACACACTGATTCTATAAAGATATTGTGCCCTCATATGAAAAAAAAATACTGTTGCAGAAAATCATATCAGTTAAGTTTAGTAAATATATTTCAGTTCCATCTGCTTGGAGACTGTTACACATTGAGTTTTGGATTTCCCTATTAAAGCCTTTCTTTATATGTCCATGATTAAAGCAATAGACATTCTACACAAAAGTGACACATGGCTAACCAATGCCATTGCCATGCAGTTGTGAAAGATGGCACACATCGTGCCCGGACCTCTGTGTCATATCATATTATCACAACAGACTACCTGAATCCTTGGAGACAGGCAGTGTGTGTGTGTGTGTGTGTGTGTGTGTACGAGAGAGGCAGAAACTGAGACAATAACAGAGAGTGAAAGGAACAGGACAGATCATGCTGGTATTCATTCCCATTCAGTCGGTTTGTCACCAGAGAGCCAGCATCTTCATGAAGGGCAGCAATGGCTTCATGCTGGGTCTGCTTATATTAGTAAGACGAGATCATTTCAACAATGTGGCAACTTAATATGGGAAAGAAACAGTAACATATAAATGTTACGGTAAGCATTTACCTGACAAAATCTTCTTAATTTTAAAGGATTAAGAATGGTGATATTTTATTTTGTATAATTATTATTCATTGAAAGACCAAAATCAAAAACATGTTAAGCTTTTGTTTTCCCCTAATGCAGACATGCACTCAGTTTTCAGTGTATTAGCTACACCTCTAAAACAGTTTCAACAATCGTGGTAGGATTTATTGTAGGACTGTTAGCTGCATTCATTTAAGATGGATGTACCTATTAATCTAGTATCCAAGCGTTCATTTTCAGTAGGTACAAATGTGTCACAAATATAGAGTTTAATTACAAAAACAATAGAATGTCCTTATAAAATTATTTCCTTTAGCATTAGTAACTGTAACAGGATTTGTTGGGGGTCAATTTCAGCTACCCATGTGGTGCTGTTGTCAGTAGTAACAGCCTAGGGTTGGGGATATCAGTGATTAAAATTAAAAATCAATTCAAAGCTGGTGTTGGTCTTTGGGTTTGCATACAATATGAAACATCAACATAATTATGATGGCATTAAGGAAGGCCTTATATTTTTTGATCACATAAATGACATGTATACAGTGTGCATATATACTTTAAAATGTAAATTACTTAATTAATAGATGGAAGGCCCCTTGAGGGAAATTTAAATCTGAGCTATTGTCCTACAAATGAAATGGACTTGATAAAATTGCTTGGAAAGGAATTGTTTCTCATTTCATTATTGAAGTCCTTGAAAATAAAGACCCATTGCACTCAGGTTTTTATTGTCTTTAACCATTAGAGTCTGAAATCAATAACTAAGATTAAGGTGTAAGGGAATTCAAGGGGTGGTATCAGGTTAAATGTATGAGTTTTAATTTTGCTAGTGGAGTGCTTCCATTGTTTTCACATTTTAAACATTTTCACTTTAAAAAGATATGGAATTTTCAATTTCATTATGTATACTACTTTTTACGATGATACCGCAGAGAGTTCTGATGACTTTACTATAAGGCAAAGTGTTGACCATAGTGCACTGAAGACTGTATTATGCCTCCAGCTTGTCAAACACAATTGATGTTGGGGACTGGTTCCAAACCCCATTGGCAATTAGCCACTATTCATCAACAACTCAAGCAGTTGGGAGATGAGAACAAAGTAGACACTATTTGCATCAACAAGCATAGTACATTACCAGAGTAGTGAAGATATAGTGGTAATACTCTGTCATCATCCCCATGGTCTGGGCCTGGAAGGATATTGAGACAGAAGATCGGTAAGAAAGGTGTGAATGAATAAAGACAAATACAGAAAATGGTCATTTTTGTCATGTCAGGGCATTTAACAACAAATAATGCTATGTAGAGAGATAGAGTACAACAATACTTTCATCAGTAAACAAACAATTGCCAGGTTTTAATGAGCATATTAACAAACATGCTGTTCATTTGTGCGCAGGTTTCTGCTATCACTTGTCGGAATTTCTGCACCATATGTGGTCCACAGAATTACAGAATAGCAACAGTACTTGAGGCTTTTGCTATGCATTTAAATGGTTTGCGATGGCTTGTGTCTTCATCCCTGCAGAAAAAGAGGGGCCTTCAATCAAAACAGCTTATCTGTGCCACACGTTTTTTCACCCAATCTACATTTAAAGGCACCACATTCTCATGGCGTCTGTGCTTCTCTTTTAATTGTACCATCTGTTGTGTAAAAGGAATTCCAAGGTTATGTAAATAGGATGCTATGCTTATGTGGAGGCAAATTATCTTATCCATCTATAGATATACAGCCAAATACATGACATTGAAACTTTTCATTAATTAAAGTAATTTCCCCCCTGCTGCAGGATTAATTTAAAGTATGATTAAATATACAATATATTATGTCTGAATGTGTATTCTTCATTAAAGGCCTACTTCACCGGTTTGAATATGCGGGTGTATTGAATTCTGAGATCCTATGTAGTATAAATGTGCGAAAAAAATTGAAATCGGTTCATCCTAGCCTGAGAAAAGGCAGAAAGAGTGTTTTTTTTAACCCTATATTTCTCTTTCTCGTGACATCACAGAAAGAGAAATATAGGGTTAAAAAAACGTACTTTGTAAATATTACTGTGATGTCACAGTAAAAGACATCACAGTAATATTTACAAAGTACGTTTTTTTTAACCCTATATTTCTCTTTCTGTGAGAAACATTCGCACATTTATACTACATAGGATCTCAGAATTCAATACACCTTCATATTCAAACCGGTGAAGTAGGCCTTTAAACTCTTATTTTAGCAAACCTCAATGTGTCCATGTTTCCAGAAGCATGGACACATGGACATTAGCAGGGTCACAGCTTGAAGATAAAAACATATGACAACAAAATGCATACAGAGACACCAAGGATGATGGTGATAATGCATTTCTTTAGAGTTGATATTTAAAACCTTTTAAAATAGACACGTCAGATCCTCCTTCATACACATGCACATGCAGTATCTGTCAAATCCCATTACTCACAAAGTCAGAGCTTCTGATTTCTACTTATTGTCTTGGATAGGACCAATCTTTACCTAAAGCTGTCAATCGAGCTCCATGCAAATCTGCAGTGAAGAAAACATTTGGACCACTTGCTGCAAATGCTCTTTGTATTTTTGAGTATTTTGATATTTTTGAGTATTTAGATATTTTTAAGAAAAACGATTTGAATGTTGCATGTGGTTATAGGAACTTACAATGGGCAAGTTTGCCTATTCTATGACATTTTATAGACCAAACAATACATCGATGAATTGAGAAAATAATCAGCAGAGTGATAGTCATACATGTCATATATGCACAAATGTTTAATGTGCTGGTGCACAATATTTTCTGTTAGTTTTGTAACCTAACAAAGTGCATGTGATATTCTTGGACTCAAGCATGACCAATTTATTCCTTTTCTGAAAAGCTTCGGTTTGTGATGTAGTGCCCTGCCAAGTTGTTCACGGAAGGGAACTGTCTGGAACATTTTTGCCTTAAAACCTTCTCTCACTTTTTCTCTCAAGAGGGCACTGATTCCTTGGTGCGAGATGTGTAGACTGGCCACGAGCGGATATATGTCACCTTAGATCTCAATAACTTTTGAAGACTGACTTATAAATAACTTTGGAGGAGATGCATTTGGTAAACATGTTAACAGAAGCTGACAGGAAACTGAATGGACAGGGGCAGGGGGTATCCACCAGCCTGTTCCTGACATATCGTACACAATCTCTTCTCTGTGCCTTATAGTGGCAGCTCTTGGTTAACTGTCAGTCATTTATATCAAAACACATGTAGTTAATCATTCTAAACATATTAAGGCCAGACACTAAAAACAGAATAAGCAGCTTTTTTTCAGGCATTTTTCCAATCCTGTCTATTTCATTTTATTTACATATACAGGCATGTAACTGACCCCAGGTGCAAGAAATGGTGAAGGCCCAAGATACATTTTAAGAATAGACATTTCATCAATTCAGTTTCACTGTCTGTCTGTCTACAACATAATACCACCTGCAACCGGTGCAAAAACAAACAGCAGTGCATTACAACTGAAGTTAAACTTGAGAATTAAACTCACCAACATCTAGCAAATATCAATTGGTCAATTTTAGATTTGATATCTATCGTTACACACAATTCGTCAAATGTTTTAGGTGTTCTGTGCAGGCATGTGGGACAATTGGAAATCCTGTGCTCTTGACACCAAAACATAGCTATTGCCTAATTATTACTGACCTCTGTTACTTTACTCCCCGTAGACACTGCCACGCTCTTGGAAAATCAAAGCCTCTGTATTTTCATACACAACAAATCTGATATGAATCAGCTTGTGACAGTGAAAGATGTGTGGAAGAGGTCCAAATGCTCAGATTTGTCCAGCCATGCTCTGACATTACGAGGGTCTAAGCCAAACTCAATAGGACACTCACTAACCTGTTTTAGAACCTGTGCAGCCATTTGGTGACTGCAGTCAAAGATGATGCGAAACTCCCGGCTTCTCTTCATTTCTTTGAGAAGGGGCCTCACGTCCTCTGAGTCAAGAGGAAGCTGACGGATCTTAAGTCTGATGTTGTACCTGGACGGGGCCATTATCAGCTCCTGAAGTCTTATAAGACCTTTACAAGAGAAACAGCACCAATGAAGACATGACCAAATGCAAAAGCAATGAGGTAATGCAGATATATTCAGTGATTCTGGAGAAAGCTTGTTGTCAAAATCATATTTTTGTCAAAATCAGTGTATATATCCTCGCTGCCCATTTCTTGTCCGTACTGTGTGTGCGCTGAACAACACAGCCTAGGCTCTTTTAAAAAGGCATTTTGCTAGCTATGGTGTGCCCCCTTTGTTTACATACCTTTGTTCACATACCAGTTTACATAGCGTAGACTGTGTATTAACACCAGATTTCTGTTCAGAGCAGACCCAGTATCGACAGATAGGGGATCGTAAAGACATATTCACTGATTTTTAACCAGTATTCTCCAGTATTGCTGACTGCACCTTTAAGTCTTAGTTTTGGGTTTTTGAGAATGCCGTAACATTATATAATAGTAAAATAATCATCTTTACCTGTGCTGTCGTCATATACAACAGTGGCTGTTTTCCATTTGAGAAACTGCACCAAGTCCAGGATAGCATAGCTTAGTGAAGAGTAATCTGGGTATAAATTGGCATAGAAAGAGTCCCTGTTGTCCATGGGGTGATGTTTCCACCGCACCTGGATGTGTGGCACTTCCAATGCATTGCAGATGGATTGCACAGCATTTGAAGATGAACTGTGTGAGGGCCCAAATATAGCAACGACACCCAAAGACAGCTGGTCACAAGCTAGACAAAAGAGAAGAAAGCTTGAGAATGAAGTGTGTTGCCCCTCCAATCACAGTAACATTTAGTAGGGATTCCAAATTCTTTATTCCACTAAATAACAGTGTTTATTAGTTTATGTGAGCCAATACATATTTACAAACAATCATACAAACTACTACAGATATGTGGTTGTTAATGGATTGACCAGCTTCTTGTTTCCATATTGTAATCAGAATTGTTCAATAAACTCAGATCAAGCCACTCACCTTTTCTTGATGCCTCAAAACTGTCGTAGATATTAATCCTCTGTATGTCATATGTTAGTGTTGTGTTTGGCAACAAAGTCCTGTTTCTGTTTATGTTATTGACTGCAAATTTAAAGGCAAGCTCCTCAGCACTAACAAGTGATACAGGTCCATCTGTTTGTTCGAAAATCCCACCTGAAAAAAAATGAAAGAGGAAAACAGACATAAGAGACAGGTCTCAAACTAAATCACAAGCAAAAGGAGACACATGGGCACAAGACTAGTATGGGCCTAATGGAGACATAAATAGTGCGAGGCATTTGCACTTGTGCAGGGAGTGAGAGGAGAAGTGCACCTTACACAAGGTATTGAATGATTTCAGCAAACATGGTACAACTCTGAATTTCAGAGAACGCCAATATTGGCTTTGAAGTCTAAAGCCATAATGGATATAAGGCATGTGTTTGCATGTGTCTGTCTGTCTGTTCCATCAGGGCAGCAACATATCTCAAACTCTTGTCTCTCCATTATGGTGTCCTTTTATTCAATCTGAATAGCACATTGGGGAACAGAGAACTGGACTTTGGCACTCTTCTTTTACATAAAATTCAAATGAAAGAATCTTTCTTTCTTTTTTTAGATGGGGTGTACTGCTGCATACAACTTACAAAACATGTCTATATATTCACATCAAAGTAGAGTGTTGCTTAGGATGGTGTAGTGTGTACCAGACCATCAAGCAGGCAGTGCAGAGAAAATTGATATTTTTGTTTGCTGCAGTTTGCCAGATGAGTTTGTTTTCTCGTGATATATGACAAACATTAAACATAAAAAATAAATAAATTCAATTTAAGTGACTTTAAGGGGACCTTTTAAAGATGTTTGACTGTACTGGGGCCGGTTTCCCAAAGCCTTCTTAGAGCCTTCTTAACGCTACGTCATTCGTAACCCCTACGTAGTTCTTTGCTACGAATCTCTTTCGTACGTCATACGTTGGTAAGGTTGGTCTGGAGCGCCCTCAGAGCCTTCTTAGCTCTACCGTAGGGATGTTTCAGCTCTCACTTGTGTCATTTAACTAATAAATCTGACTGTATTTCATATCAAACGGACACAGCGATGACTGTATTTAATAACAAACTGTTCAAAACGATCCAACTGTATAGTGTATATCACGTATATTTAAAGTAGGCTTAGGCTATTATATATTTTAATAATACCATTAACTCTGATTCACAAAGTGTTCAAACTATATGAACAAGTAGCCTACTTTTTAGTCATCTAACTGACTTGACAATCGCATGAAATGAGCAGGAAATGGATAATCGAACTCGGAGCAACCGATTTCAGCAGTGTACGAACGACGAAAGGAGTGTTTCTCCTAAGACACCGTTCGGGAACCACGACTACAGAGGTAAACAACTTTGGTAAGTCATAACGTAGGAGTCTTCGTAGCTCGCTAAGAGAGGACGTTATCGGGAAACCGGGCCCTGATTTGTACTGGTAAGTACTATTCAACCTATGAAGATAGTTTTGGTTCTGAAGTGAGCTGTCTAAAGTGGCATTTACTAAGCTGAGGGGCAACACAATTATTTAAATGGTCCATATTCCAAATGGTCCTTGGATGAAACAAAGCCAAACAAATTGTCAGGGTGTGAACAGCTTTTCTGAATGTTTATGTACAATAAAGTTCATAAACCAACCAAATCATCTGTGTGCATGATGTGCATCCAGATCATGATAAACTTCCTTTGAAATATGATTATCCTTAATTATGCTAAATTGCAATATAGTGTGTTGTTAAATCAATGTAATACTTGATGTACAAAAACCTTGTAATTTTTGTTTTATTTTAAAGGCCTACTTCACCGGTTTGAATATGAAGGTGTATTGAATTATGAGATCCTATGTAGTATAAATGTGCAAAAAAAAAAAAAATCGGTTCATCTTAGCCTGAGAAAAGGCAGAAAGAGTGTTTTTTTTAACCCTATATTTCTCTTTCTCGTGACATCACAGAAAGAGAAATATAGGGTTAAAAAAAAACGTACTTTGTAAATATTACTGTGATGTCTTTTACTGTGACATCACAGTAATATTTACAAAGTAAGTTTTTTTTTAACCCTATATTCCCACCGGTGAAGTAGGCCTTTAAGTAAACACAGAATATAAGAAAGCCACAGTATTCATTTCTGGCCATATTTCACTCTCCATGTCATTTGCATCAAACAATAAAATAGTCTAAGTGCCACTATTTGTGTGCAATTGCTAAAGTAAAGAACAGTACATGCACTGTCAGATGTAAGACAACAAAGCACCTCGGTGGTTCAGCTGCAGAACTTTGAGACGATAGTTCAGACAGCTTCTTAAAAGATGCCCGTAGGAACATGATCTTAGGGGGAGACTGGCTCCTCCACCTCCACTCTCATCTTATTATCCATTTCAATAACAAAGCAAAATGTCTGCCATCTACCATCAATTGTGGGGGACAAAAAGTTCACTCATCTAAAGTTTATGAATATCTAAACTTAAGTTAAACTTTTTGGGGCATTATTTAAGGCTATACAGACAACCTTTTGAAGATCAAGATCATATCATATCATTAAAGTTATCTGTGCTGCCTGTAAAAGTTGAACCAGATCTCCCTTCAGGCGCTGATAATCAGTAACAATATATATATCTAGACTGCAATTCTGTAAGGAAAACTGAAATATTTGCTGGAGAGCATTTTAAAGTAACTAATGATTGTATTCCCTGTACCAACAGTATAGTCTACTGTATCAAATATTTCAGTGTTTGAACAATGCAATGTTGGTTGGATTACAATTTTAATTATTATTACAATTGTAGGCATTCACACAGCTTACAAACCACCAATTGTTAGGAATAATTTTCCCATGTTGTAAGACTAATGTCTTCATTTGATTATATATTTTCATTTCACAAAGCATCTCAAAATGGGAAAAGGTACAATATAATGCAAATCCTAACATTCAAGAAACTGGTCCCTTGACAATGTTTGTTGTTTGGTTATTATTAGGGCTGTCGAACTAACGCGTTAATTTAAAAAAAAAAAAAAATTAACGCAGATTAATCGCACTTCTACCGTGCCCTTTGACCCGGTGCAAAAGGGGTGAGACGAGAGCGCAGCTTGCGGACGCGGGCCGCACGGGATTAAACAGTAAAGAAAGAAGCAGGGCAAAGGGGCCGAGGTCTCTATGGATGTGTTAGGGATGTTTCGGGCAAATAAGCATGAAGGTAAGAAGACATCTTATTTTATTCTCCGCAGTGTCTGTGAATTATTCATTTAGTGGGCGCCAACAATGTAGGTTCAAAACTCAAGTATCTCTCAATCTTCCTCCGTGTCTCACTTTCGTTTGCTAGCTGCGTGTGTGTGTGTGTGTGTGTGTGTGTGTGTGTGTGTGTGTCTCAATACAGCTGTGGCAGTGCAGCGCTGTCTGTTTTGGAGATAGACAGTCTTCATTTAGCCTGCTGGTTTTTGTTGTGGTTTTAACTAGAATATTTGCCCCGAGTTCCTAATTTTATTTCATGTAGCCTAGAATCCTGGCTAAGGAGAGGAGACAGAGCTACGAGAGACAGAGAGAGAGATAGAGAGAGAGAGAGAGAGAGAGAGAGAGAGAAACAAACTGTAGGATAGTCTACAGCTGTTTATAAACAGGCAAAAAAGTGTCATATAAGTATGCGATTAATTTAGATTAATTAATCACAGAGCCTGTAATTAATTAGATTATTTTTTTTAATCAATTGACAGCCCTAGTTATTATGTATAGATGGTCAAGTTTTTTCCAGTAAAATGAACTGAAGACATTTTGTGTTAGTGTCATATTATTGTTTTGAATCTTGGAAAATACTCCCATGGCCCAAAGTACTGAAATCATGCCTGCCTGTGTTGTATAATTTCACTAATCCTAGAGACTACCTGGTAGCAGATAGATATGCTTCCAAATTGCAACTTTGACCTGCTGATGCCCTGAACAGACCTAGATGCCTGGTTCACATAACCACATATCTTCATTGCTGTGGGCAGAGTGGCAACTCTGGAAGCCAAGCTAATCTTACTATTTATGACTCAAAGCCTCCCTGGATTGCGAGGGTACGTGATGCATAAACTGCCTGGTGGAATCTGTCACATTAAAATAAATGAATCCTTCCATTTCATGGTGAAATCTCATTAGAGTACATTAAGTAATTGCTGGAGTATATAGTAATTTGACTGTTAAGAGGATAAAATTTGCTTTACTCAGAAGCACTTTAACACATTTAATAAACAGGGGGAAACCTGCTCCTTGGGAGGAAAATCCTGAAGATAATTTGCTTTTTTTCTGAATTCTGCCATAAACACAGAAGCAAGGCTTAACATACAGGAGCTCGAGCAACTCCATCAAATAACGAATAAGATGTTCTTTTTAGCATTGCACAACATTTACTTTAATGATTTATAGATTGGAATAGTATGGAACATGTTTACAAGTTCCCATTCATACAACTATGCTGAATGGTCCTTACTGCAGTCGGGCTCTGCAAATCGAGATGCATGAATTCTAGACTTTTGTTCTAGTGAATCTCAGTCAAAACGTTTCAAATTAGCACGTCTCCCATAGACAAGAACACAAAGGCAGATAATTAGTCTCCGAGGTCCTACCACAATATATAAATCAGCCACTAATTGCAGCTGTTTCCATAATTTGTCCTTTGAGGACTGTGGATCAGCTGTATTCAAAAGCCACTGACATGATGTATGTAGAGGGTGATTCAAATTTAACTCTTAAACTGCAGTAAGTGAAACCAGATCGTCCAAAATTACCATAAATATTAACAGAGACAGTACGGACCAATTGTGGTGATAGTGTAAAATATAGTATTGTTGTACCTGTTATGCTACAGTTAGGCTAGTCAGGATACCGTTGATTGCACCGTTGAAAATCAGAGTTTCTGAATCAAATTAATTTCCTAATTTCTCTTACCACAAGTCTCCAGTAGTGCTAAAATTGCAAGCTGGATACCGACTTCTGTGGCTGATAAACTCTATCACAGTGGTAGTAGATTGGTGCAAATGAATAACATAGCTTAAATAATTTTAAATATGGTATAAACCACATAAAAATAGTATAAACCACATAAAAATAGTGTTATTGAACAGCTGTGTTTTTTAAATACTTATTTTCAAGATTGTGTGTATCTAAAATAAATGGAGCACCTACACTTTAAAAGCAATGCAAGGTCATGTGTGGTTATCTACACTATTTACTGCTGAGGTAAAAACTGTGATACCATTGCCCTTGTGGAATTTGTGCAGAAAATGGGCAACATCAATAACCTTTCTGTTATTTTTACTGCCAAGCAAGAATATGTCCTTGAACATTATTTAATTGGCTCACTTGTCCTTCTAGACATTGGCAATCTCTTGTTTATTTTTTATAATAAACTACTGATTTCAGGGATACCTACTTGAGTTAAAAAATACAAATTGGACACATTGCACAACATAATATTATATACTTTTATATAGCTCCATGTTAAAGGAAATAATTTGATAATAATAATCTGCATATAAATACAATAAAACACCATCTAGATTCATACAGTATATGCACATTTGTTTTGTATTGCACTCTATTATATGATACATTAAGCTTGTATAAAAAAACACCTTGCTGCCACACAAACCAGAACCGAAGCCCAAACAATGAAACTAGCTCATTATGCTCTTGGATACATGTGCGCTCGCCCACTGCATTTCTGAGTGTTGCTCTTTTGTACTTTCTTTTCACTGGTGGGATTCCCAATATCCTTGTGAATAGCTTTCTGTCTCCCTGGATGTACAACAGCACTCAGCTTCACAATGATGGCAGGAAACAATGACCAGCACAAAGCACACACACAAAGTGCCACAAACATTGGGAAATGCAGCCAAATTTGGGAAGAATGTGTTCCTCCATAATTACGGCTAAAACACAACACTGGGGACTTACTGTTATACAATACTGACACCAATGGATAAGTTAGCCAATACAGTGTATTGTGCCACACATAGCAACACCATATATATATATATATATATATAAATATATGTATTTAATTAATAAAAAAAATAAGCAGGCCACCAATCTGTTATATTTAATCAATGATGGGTATCATGAGAGGAAATTAATGATGCTGGTTAATTAATGGTGTCTGGCAGCATGTTGGCTCATTAGTTAGCAAAGTCACCTCACAGCAAGAGGGATCTGGGTTTGATATTAGCTGTGCTTCTCTCCCAATGTTCACTTGGGTCAACGAACACTGCTTGCTTTCGCAGTTCAAACGCATGCAGGTCAGGCGAATTAAAGACTACAATTAGTGTGAGTTTGTGTGTCTGTATTTTAGCCCAGCTGCAGAAATTAACATTTTAATATTTACATTAGAGTGAAGTATCTTCAATATTACTTAACATCGAAGTAAGGGGTCTCGTGGCTGCATATGCCATAGAGAAGAGGCCAGGCAGAGGTGCGGTTGCAAATCTAAAAAAAAACTTAGATGCATTAAGCTGAAGATTGTTAAATCAGTTTTCCCCACAACATCAACTGTAGCTTCTGTCTCCCATTAGAAATGCAACTTGCAGATCTTTCAGCAAGGTGATTGGATATTTCTTACCTAAATGTACCCAGGGAGTAGTTAACGTATTCCTCGAAGTAAAAAACGATATTATGCAATGCCAATGTCAAGCTTTTGTACTGAGGATTCAACCTAACATTGTCTAAAGAAATCATTGATTTGAATTAAACGTTGCTACAACTCAGGCCACACCATTGTGTAATACATTCTACTGTAGTATGGAATAGTGACGGGCAAGCAGGACACTTGTTCATGTTTCACTAAATGCTCCATCAAATGACTTGTCTGTATGTGCTAAATCAAAGTGGAAACAGTTGGATTATGAATGTCTCTGCTGTTGATATTGTTTAAACTAGAAGTGTCACAGATGTGACAGTGACTAACGGGGATGTGCTGACATGCTATTGTTTGCATTAACTGACCTTTAAAAGTGTGAAGGACTGATGTCCGGTGTGTTGTCATCTTGCATTGCAGACATAAACAAGTCAGACAGCGAAAGCTCCAAGAAGGCTAATTGAAACCATACAACAGTGTTGGAGTTCTCGTCTGAGCTAATAAAACAGTACCTAAATATTGACTGAATCACAATTCAATATGATTTTTAACTTTAGGCTCATATAGGGCTGGGCGATATGGACCACATCTTATATCACGATATAGGTAATTTTATATCACGATATGGATATATATCACGATATAGTAGTTTCCCTTAAAATTCAATGGATTACAATAACCGTACTGAACTTTAATCACATTAGATTATTTTCATCTTTTGCTTGGAACTTAAATTTCCATACAAAAGAAACTAAACTGGTGCAAAATACCACACCAGTCTGGCTTTAGTCAGTCAGCGCAAAATAAAAATGACAGCATCAACCAAAGAGCCTACATTTTCCAATTGATAGTAGCCTATATCAAAATAATGAAAGACTTGAATTTTCCTGCAGTATTTGCTCATCTTCATTTAAAAAAGCTGTCAAAATTAACTAATGAGCAAATGTCTGGTAATACTTTAACTCCAGCTTCAACACAAATAATATTTTCAAGTTTGACATGTTTTAAAGTTACATAAAAGCAGCCTTACTGGCTGTCTCCAACAATAACAGCACGGGGGTGAAGCCCCGAGTAGGCTAAAGATGTCATTATTAGCCAGCTAGCTCACGAGAGCTAACCCATGTAGTTTGCTGCTTAAAACAAGCCAACTCTGCGTCACGGCAACAGCACGCTGAAGCAGTAAGCAAGTTTCCTTTGCCCGATGACATTTTTGACCGTTAAAACCAGCTGCTCTGCCACCGTGACACGGAGTTGGTTTGTTAACTGTCATGGCGCACCGGAGCAAGATGAGCTAGACAGCTCATGGACATATAAAGAAATGGACACCGTATTGAAACATGGCGCCCATTCATTCCTATGAAAGCTGCTCATAGGCGCAGAGAAGCAACAAGGAAGTATAATCCGGAAATTCCATGCGGCCCAAAGCATTACGTAGCATGGACGTAGCGGCATTATGGACCTATCAAGAAAGAGGGCGGCAAGCGTAGCGGACTGGAGGCGGGTGTCTCGTTCTGTAGCATCTAGCCTGGCGAAAACAAACTGAAAGCCGTTAAAAGCCGTTGGGCTAATAAAACGCTTGAGGTGGCGTTTTGAAATGAGAAAACTTACATTTTAATAGTATATGGTCTAAAGATAAGTATGAGCCTATGATTGATATCCAGAAAAAATGTGCAGAGACACAATCTTGTTCGCTGCTTGTACTGTGTGGACAGGGACATCTGCCTACGGGCCGCATGAAAATAAGCTCCACCCCTTACCATGCAATACCAATGGGTTGGCCACATGTCCATGCTGGCTGCTCGGAGAAGGCAGCATCCTGGGGGCCTGAGACAGCTAGAGCAACAGATTAGGCTTCTTCTGTTGTGGGTAGAGAAGCTGTTTTGCAGCCCAGAACTCTGCTGCAGAGCCCCCGTGTGGCGCGGCGGTGTAACTGCAGTGTAACTGTAGGGACTCGGAGGGACAGCTGCCTCCCGCTCTATCTATGCTCCCGCCACATGAACTTTTTTTCTCCGCGATATAAACGGTATGGCCAAATCTCTCCCGGTAGACACTTTCATATCGTCCACGATATGATATCGTAATTTTTTTTGTTTCATATCCAAGAAGCCATGTTTAGTTAAGAAGCCTTTTTAGAGATTATTGGTAAAGTGGATAATTACATAAAGAGCGAAGAACCAAGCCTGCAGTTAGGTTAATTGGCAGCTAATGTACTTCATTGTAAACACACCAATACTAGTCAACAATCATATTATACAAAGCTCTTAAAGACCTACTTCACCGGTGGGAATATGAAGGTGTATTGAACTCTGAGATCCTATGTAGTATAAATGTGCAAACATTGTTGAAATCGGTTCATCCTAGCCTGAGAAAAGGCAGAAATAGTGGGTTATTGTCTCACTATCTAACCCTACATTTTAGTGTGATGTCACACTAGTAAACATTTAGGATTCGGATTAACAGGACAGCTGGGCCAAGGGAAGACTGAGGAAAGACTGAGGGAAGGAAAACCTCATTCATTATATTATATATTATATTAGCGATGTTATAATGATAGAACACTGCTTCTGTATGGGTGAAGTATTCCTTAAATGTCTGTTATAATAATACAAACTGTTACCTCAATCTAATTTATTTAAACTGTTATTACCTAGGAATTTGTATCAAATCTACTAGATTCTGCTTACAATATTAAATATAACTCTGCATATTTAACTGTTGTTACATATAATCTCAAGCTATAAACATGGGATAAAATATTGCTCCATACATTATCACTGTGGGGTATAAAAACCTTCTGCATGTTCAGTCATAGTGCAACAGACTTGCAGTAGGTTCACACACACACACACACACACAAACACACACACATATACATTTGTTCTTGGAGCATACTGTAGGTAGTACTGTGTGTCTCAAACGCACGCTGTCTCTCCGCTAAACTGGTTGAAATTAGGGGTCCATACCTCATTCAGACTGATTCACTAAGTCTTCTTTGTTGTCTTAATGATGTATTGAACTGACTATTTGTAATCAGCACTAACGTGGAAAATAATAGCTTCCTAGAACACTCTGCCTCATAGCGATCCGTCATGTAGAATGACAGTTTATATGACTTACTTTGACAGACTGGGCATAATGAATTGAAGTTTTCTTATATTTCCTATTATAATGGATTTATTCTAACCATTAAGACATTACTCAGGTACTCAGGACATATTTTGGTTAAGACAATATTCCAAATAAGGTGTTTATATGTGCAGCAGCTACGGGGATATTCCTGTTTGCATTTCAATCAGCATATTCTGAATAAACCAGCGACAAGGTAGAAGCGTCATGATGCCTGACATTAGCACATTTGTTCCGGTAATAACTCTTGTCCCATCCATGGCAAATTTACCTACTTTACTCTGAATATGGTTGGAATATAAGCTTATTCCGATGAAGCAGAGCAATAGCTGCTGTTACATGGCGATGTCTTGTTCTGAATATGACCTTAACTGGGTTAATATCGGAGTATTGCTGTGCATGTAAACGTAGTTATTGATAGCAAAAGAAAAATCTTGGTGGTATAGGGACGGGTGAATTGAAAGGCTCAAGGCAAAACTAATATCAGTTATTGTTCCTGCAATATCAGTTATTATTCAATCATTTATTGTTCTTTAAACCATGCCGACTGTTTCAAAGCTTTACCACATTGGAAAAAATATACTGTAAATATATATCAAAGAGAAAAATATCACTGACCAGAGAAAAAGAGAAAAACTGTTATTTTTTCTTAAATCACAAAAGCTTTTCTTCAACATGTTAAGTCAACAGTCACTGATGTTTTACGTGTCACAGCATATATACAAATGTGTCGTAATGTGTACAGCTTTGACAGAGCGTAATATATTATCATACAAATTGAATTTGGGCTTCTAATGTTTGAGTCCATAATGAGATAGGCTGTTTTAATTATGTTATTTCTCACTCTAACTCACTGTCCACATTGAATCTCCATCCAGCTCCATCACAGCTGAGAGGCATTCTTATTTATATGATACGATTAGTAGTACTCATGCAGCCCTATAATGTTGTGATATCTCCTCTGTCAGAGGACTGTCAGGTAACAACACATTTGTAAAATCTAATTTTATGCTCAAGTGGTTCTGCTTCTGCAATTTATCGCAGCTATCGCTCACCCTCTCCCCTGCACGCTCTTGCTCGCTTTCCCTTGCTCTCTCTCCAGTCTCCACCCTCTCTTCCCAGCTTAGTGAGGTGTTTTGATCTCATTATCATTCTCAAACATTCACACCGGATAATCTGTCAGGGCGGGAGCCTATGCTCGGCACCGTACAGGGCACCCCGGTCATGATTAGGGGTGCAGGGTTGCACTTGCAATGAAAATGCCTTTTTTGCTCGCAAACCAAACTAGAAATAATGGGTATATTTCTCTCACTGCGTGCTATAAAACACTGTCAATTAGACTCCAAACTGCTTCAAACTGCATGTGGACAATTGAAGGATAGCCCAGCGAGGACACAGAATTGATTAGCCAAACTGAGCAGCGGGACTAAGATGCCCTTTTAAAAACCACAAATCCCTTTCCAGAAACATTGCACAATGCACATTGAACCTCCATTAAACAATCCTGTTCCACAATGCATGATACATAGAGCCGCCTCCCACGTCTGTGGTCTATTGTTACCACGGAGTTAAAACCCTCCCTACGCTAAAAATCCTCACCTCACCGCCAGTTCAATCAAAGGCTGTGCCAGGAAAATGGGGAGCGAGACAATGGTAACTATTGCCAGGTGGGTGGGGGCTCTCAGCTGTGCCAGGCTACCTGTGTCCATCACCATCCCTACCCCCATATCTCCTCACCCACTGCCACCTTTCTTTGTCCGCATGTGGTGGCAGAAAATGTGCAGACCTGCAGCTTTGTCACTTTGTCACTGTGGGACTCAGGGGTGGCCAACAGCAGGGAAAAGCTCCACACGGTGCATAACAAACAGCTTTGGAGGGTGTGCTCTCCAATAAGAAGTGTATGGTTAGGAAGTGGACTTGCATATAGACACATATAGACACATAGAGGATCTAATAAAACACCGAATCCTTGGCAACATTTCTGAATAAGTAATTTGAGCATGACCCCAAAAAAGCTTACTCAACAGCTGCCTCCTGTTTCTCTGGTTTAAATAATATGCTGTAGTTAAGTACGGGCCCGAAAGTATTGAGGGCCCGTAATTATTGTTATCCACCATACGTATTCTTCTGTTTCTGTTTCTTCTTATTCTTCCATGACATTTTTCTAGCTCCTACTCCTCCCACACCGTTATGCGCAGACATGCAAAAATGTCACAGAACGTGCGTCTCCACCCCATGGCGTGTGTTATTATACAGTTGTTCGATTTTCCACAAGGGGGCGCTGTTATGAAGTCCCGAATGAAAAAAGTTTGAGAGGCCACGCCGCTCACACCGTAAGTCCGATTGACTTGAAATTTCTCACACAGGTACACTCGAGGGTGCTCTACAAAAAAGCCTCTGGGGACCATATAAATCCGCCTGGGAATATTTTCCGCTAATTAGCATAAACTGAAAAACATGGTTTTAACCACAACTTTGTCAAATGTTGCTGTTTCAACACAATTTCTCAAGGAGCCCCAAGGGACTATGGTACAAATGTCCATAGAATATTAGAAGGATATCTTGAAAAACAAGGCCGCCATTGACCAAAACGTTTACGCTGGGGCGGGGTTTATTAGCAAATCGGCCATAACTCACTAACTGTCCTATCATCATAAAACTTGCTGGATATGTGCAGAAGACATGTGGTAGCATGCCCTTAAAAGCCGGTCAAGATTAACCCATAATAAAAAAATTCAATGTTTGAAAGGCCACGCCCCTTTCCCCCCTGACACTGATTGACTTCAAATGTCTTATACATGTAAAGCTCATGGTGCTCTACAATAAAGCCTCTTGGACCATAGGGGTCAGCCATGATTTTTTTTTCATCCCAAATTTGAATTACCTGAGATACAGTCAAGTGACATCTACTTGGTGGATTTCCAACCTATTATCACCAAACTGTATACAAAGCCTTAGGGGACCAACATACACATGTGTATACAGTTTAAGGGAGATAGCTCAAGAAACATGGACGCCCGCAGATGACATGTTGCTGGTCCAACGGTGATCATAAAAACCCGGAGTGGAGCAGAAACACTTGCTTGTGAGAAAAAACAATGGCAGAGGCTAAAAAAAATCCGGTCAATAAACTTAAATGACTTTGAAAAAAATCTTTGAAACCATACGGTTATTGAATCTAAAAGCCATACTGCTGGGACTGAGCAAATAAATAGTTAAGTCAATTCAAATGAAAATGTTACTAAGAGAACAATATACCAACTTCAGGTTATCTTATTATATCTGAAGGAAGTATGAAATTAAAATGAAAATTCTACAGGTGGAATTGGACATGAAGTTGGAAGAGAGAGCTATGATTCAAACAAGATACAGTACTGAGACAATTGTGATTACTAATCACAGTGAAGATATAAGTAGAAAATGAAAGGTGTTTACGTTGTGTTTTGTCATTTTGTTATTAATGTGTGTCAGTATTGTAAATCACAACAACCACATTTGAAAACAGAATTGTTTTAGACACTCATTGTATTATGCTGAATACATCTTCAATTTAAATGCATCCATCTAATAAACTCAAGCAAAGTTGTTATTTTCAGTGAATTGTCCATATTGAAAGCGGTCTCGAAATGTAAGTTCATCAAATAAATGTTTTGGATAACACCTATCCAGAAGTAATCTTCTGGCTGGCCTCTGCAGTGGGAGTTGGTCTTTAAATTTAAGCTCAAATTTAGACCTAGAGTAGCTCTAGTTGTCCGTCTTGCAATTGGCTGTGTCTAATCCAGAATAACTTTAATCTAGGACTATTTTAAACTGAGTCTGTGCAGCATTAGGGGATCAGTTACTTGTCACACTCTCCATACTTCTCAAATATTTGTTTATTTTCACAATGCTCTTCTGCCTTTAGAAGTGTATTGTCTTTTCTTTGTTTTCATTACTGTATCTAAGATGGTATGTTGCAATCAATACATTGTAATAATATAGTCACTGAAACAGCAGCACTGAAGGCTGAGTGTAATAGCCTTCTAACTCAAAGCTTCACCACATAGTTTGTTTTTATGTTCATAGTATATGTGACCAGTCAGTTGGGGGCTCCAGGGGCTTTATTTTCATTAGTGGCACTTTGGAAGGGCCTTTTAATTTTATTGTCACAAACCTGGTACAGACCAATTGACTTATCCCGAAGGTTTAAGCACCACAGTTTGATGTATAGCATTTTAAGTTAAAGGTTAAATAACTACTCTGGGTCACAAAAAAGTGTGTTGTGTAATTGACATTGATTTTACAACTAAAGGTCCAATTAATATCAAGGCCTGTGTGTATACCCCCAAGCTTCTTCAAAGTCCATACTTTAATTTAAACGTATTGTTTCATTTAGGTCACCATATTGCCATGCAATTTGACAAACACTTAATTTATTAAATGCGCAACATAATTAGAACAAGACTTCGAGATCAGCTATGTATAAAACTCTTTGACAGTGCTATAATAGTCCCCCACCAACATAAATTAAAGTCTTAAGCCAGGGGTACACAGCAAAACAGGGCATAAGTATCTTTTTATGATCTCTTGTCTAACTTTTGTAAAAGGCAGTAAACATCTAAGACAAGCTTTAATTGCATTTCAAGCTGCAAGACTTAACACAACGTAACACAAAGCTTGGTCTTAACCCAAATGATGACATAGAAATTATAATAATTGTACACATACACACAGATATACTGTATATGTAAGAGAGAGGAATAAGGGGCCCCAAGTCTGTTTTCAAAGTCATTGCAGGCACAGCTAAATATAAATTTGCCCCACTTATTATTGAATGGACCACACATGCAAAGTTAATGTAGACAAATGAGGGGAAGGTGCAGGTCACATCATTCGGGACACCTCTGGCTAGTTTCTGGGACAAAAGGCACTCAATTGGAAATTCATTGCGTCTGCGAGAGCGTTCACATCCTCTGGAACAAGACCAATCTGAACACATCGGAATTGAAGCCCTGGGCACTCATTTTTATCCCCGTTCACCAACTTCACTTGTGGTATGAGGAGGGAGATTACTTCCCTCAGGGCTTGTAGGTGGGCCATGTCCTCGTGAGGATTAGTAGAGAGCGCGAAGCAATGAATGTGAAGGACCAGTCAACCGAGGGAGATTAACTGATACCTTCTGAACAATATTCGACATTCTTAACATCTTAATGTAAATTACTACATGGAGCCTTTTTCATTTCAACACAATGCTGTCAAATCTGTCACATTAAAAGCCCAAAAAAAAAAAAAAAGGCATCATCAATGCATGTAAATCATGACTTGAAGTGATAGACAGCGCCTCTTGTCAACACACATTCCGTCGCCAGTCATGTAGTTTCATGAAACATAAAAGGTGAGATAGGATCTTTATATACTCTATGGTTTATATTTGAATAAACAGTTATACAATGACTATTCATTCGTATGATCTCTATTTTAAGATTTAGTATTTTCATTAAACATTGAAATCTTTGGAGTTTTTATTGGAAACAATGTGACTAAACAAAATGATAGGACAAGAGACGGTTTGTGAGACAACTGTTATGTACACATTGTGTCCTGAAAGAGAGCCATGTGTTCTAAGTGAGTAGAACCATATGCACACAGCTTATATATTAGTTCTTTTTCAAACATGGCTTGACTCTTGTAGGTTTATAATAAAATCTGCTGTTTTATCACAGAGCACAAGCATTATTCCTAAGCACTTTGTACCGTCTTTTCAAAGCCGATTAGAGCACGGAGAAGGAGGCCAGCTCATCCTCGCAAAGGCAGGATATTTACATTTCAGTGCCATGTGCAAGGAATTTTAATTTGGCTCCTACGATTTAACACGCCAGCTTCCTAGCAGTTTCACACATGAGTGCTTAATGGCTTCGTTAACATCCTGAGGGACTGTCCTCATTACCTGATCTGGTCAACTCTGAGAGGTGCAACGAGTCTCATCACTGATCTCTGTTCATAGTGCCAAGTTCCCTCGCACTATCGATCGCAGTGAAAAATCGAAATCAACGAAACACACGTGAGTCAAAAAGTCAAACCCCAAAAAAGAAACGTCAGTCAGTGGCATAAGGAAATACATTTAATGAGATCAGCGCCCTTGAGAAAAATATACGGCCCCAAAGTTAAATGTCTAAATTATTCCTGCACTCCCTTTCTGAGTATCGTTGGACACAGACCAAGAACACCATTAAGACATTTTAAACAAACCAATCAAGTGCGTGTTTCATTAAACAGCCACTGATAAAGTCCTAAGACAATGTTATGGAATATGCTTAGGATTTTTCATTTGTTTTCCTCTATTAAATACACCAAGCATATACACTTGTCAGTTGCATGTGTCCTTGAAATTGAGATGCTGCTGTACTATACTGTTTTCAGTATGTTGGCACTGCATGTATTTATCTCCACTTCATATGCATGAAAACGCCCCTACAGGTCATAATTCAAAACATTTTAGATCAGATCAGATATGATATACTAGCCTGAAGGTTTCATCATTCTTTTGGAATTGAAGATAGTTTCTATTCCCATAGCAATAATTCAAAAGCATTGTTTCCAATTTATCATATTTAAAAACCCTGCAGGACTTAAGGAATCTCAAAATAAGGTCATACAGTCTCAAAAAATAATTTGTGCTATCTTATCAAACTAAACTTTGCAAACTACACAGATGATAATTGATTTAAAACACTGAGTTGAAGAAAGAGGTTGAATAATGTCCTAATGGCAGTACGTCTTCTGACCACAGCAACAACTTATTTTCTTCACATGACTTCCCAAACCCTCGCTCCACAAGTTATGGTCACACACGCTGCACAGAATAAATTGTCTTTGCTGTTCTCTTTGATCCCTGACATGGACATGACATGCCGCTAAAGCAGCTCAGTGTGAAGTACTTTCAATCAGCCAGCGCTTTGTTGTTGGAAGAACACATAACATGTGTGCACATTGTGAATCGCCCACACAACAAGCTGGGCATCAGTTCGGCTCCTTCGCCTCAAAAAACACAGTGGAAATACTCACCTGTCTGAAGTGGAATAAAGATTTACTGTCAGACCTCAGACTACTTTGAGCTGCAGGACAGACTATGTGGAATATATCTACCATGGGATTTTTGTTATATAAATACAAATGATTGTTTATGGTTATTTGTTTGTATCAAATACATATTAAGCTGTAAATATTCACTTATCATTTTTGGAACATGATTATAATAACTTTTAACCAACCTGGCTCTGTACTAGGATTTTTATTGTGCAATGTCACATGTTCTGACCTTGTTTAAATGCTATGGTCTGTCAATTCTGTCCATCCATTTTTCGAATTCCCCTCCTAGTAAATTTAGTTCCCAAATGCTTAACAATACCAAGCAGGATATTTGATGTTAATGGGGTTGCAGCTAACACTAATTTTCATTTAATTTATTCTGATAATTTTCCAATTTCTGGAACCTCAGTTGAAGTAAAATATTGTGTTGAAGCCAACAACCAAACATATTAGTTTTACAATGATACTAAACGAAGGAAGATGGTAAATCCATTTAATCTATGGATTCTCAAAATGTCATTTCAGATATAAATGATAAAGTGAATATCAGTCAAAGATACTTGAAATATAATAATAGAAATAACCCCAATTTAGAAACCTGTGCATACATGCTCATGGCATCTTAGATATATGTACATAATTGTCCCAGTCAGTATTATTGACAAGTTTTTGGCTGGTTAGTGTTATAATGTGATGGGGTTGTGGGCTGTATGGTATGTTTCACCCAATTCTGAATGAAATTAGTACATTGTGTTAAAGCGCATTTTTACTACATGATCAGGCATTATCATATAATCATTAGCTGGCCCCTAAATAATATTGTTGTACATAACTTTGATTCAAAATTTCACAAGGCCATACAAGGTATCCTAAAAAATTAATATGACGCACTGCAGAGCAATTTATGCTACCTGAGCCGAAGGCATTTTCCTCCACCAAATGAAAAAGGCGAGAGATTTCTAAAGAAAGGAGAAAGGACTGAGGCACATCCATACCTCATACTAACCATCACCTTTTTGTGCAGTCAAGTCTCAGTGCTTTTATCTGGCAGGCCTAATACTATTGATGGGCTGTTGAAAAAGAATAGAAAATCCCCTTGCTACCACGGCATTTTGGCTGCTTAGCATTTCTGGGAATACACAGGAGCATTATGGGAGCAGATTATTTATTTTGAATGAGAGGCAATTCAATACCTTGGGTCCAATGGGAGAAGCTAAAATGTGTTTCTGGTGCAAAACAAGCGGCCAAGTGGGGACTCGAGAAATCAGTCGGGGTAGAAGAGCGACCAAGGTGCTGAATTGAATAATAACAACAAAAAAACACAAAGAAACTAAACTCTAAAACCTCAGAGCTGACAAGTTCATTACCAGCTAAAACCACCTGGCTAGCAGCTTTTCGTATGAGTCTTTTACTAATAAAAGGTTTCAAAAATAACTGCACACACTGCAATTTCTGTCTGGCCACCTCAATGCTTGTGGCTTGGTGTCAAACCAAGGTCATGCTCATAATCCCATATTTCACCTTACCAAGCTCCAGCTTTTCTATAGCTGCTTTTACGTATTAAACCAACTGTGTTTTTATGTTATATTACAGTCATATGAAAAAGTTTGGGAACCCCTCTAAGCCGGCATTATAATTGACTCTGCTTTCACACAAAAAAGATAAAAGTGGTATGTCTTTCATTTACCAGGAACAGCTAAGTACTGGGATGTTTTCCAAACAAAGATTTTTTGAAAAGCAGTATTTAGTTTTATGAAATTAAATAAAATGTGAAAAACTGGCTGTGCAAAAATATGGGAACCCTTGTGGTCTTGCTGATTTTAATGCCTGTAACAGCATGTAAAACTGAGGACTTTAAACACAAAATTGGTTGGATTATGTTGTTAAGCCTTGAACCTCATATAAAGGTCTGTTTAATCATGAGAAAAGGTATTTTAGGTGCCTAAATGCAAGTTCCACTTCTCTTTGACTCTCTGCAGAAGTGAGACAGAATGCGATCATCAAAACAGCTCCCAAAAGATATTAAAAACAAAGATTATTCATTGTCATGGTTTAGCGGAAGGCTACAAGAAGCTTTCCCAAAGGTTTCAATTGTCAATTTCTACTGTAAGGAACGTTGTCAGGGAATGGAAGGACACAGGCACAGTTGCAGTTAAACCCAGGTCTAGCAGACCAAGAAAAGTACAAGAGCGGCATATGCGGCGGATTGTGAGAATGGTTGCACACAACCCAAAGATCACCTCCAAAGACCTGCAAGAACATCTGGCTGCAGATTGTGTATCTGTACATGGTTCTACAATTCAGTGCAATTTGCACCAAAACATCTGTATGGCCGGGTGATGAGAAGGAAGCCCTTTCTGCGCCCACGCCACAGATACAGTTGCATGGAGTATGCAAAAGCTCATTTAGACAAGCCAGCTTCATATTGGAAGAAAATGCTTTGGACTGATGAGACAAAAATTAAGTTATTTGGTCTTTATAAAAAGCAGATATTTTGGTGCAAATTGCGCTGAATTGTTGAACGATGTACAGATACACAATCTGCAGCCAGATGTTCTTGCAGGTCTTTGGAGGTGATCTGTGGGTTGTGTGCAACCATTCTCACAATCCTCCACCTTTCCCGCTCCTGTTTTTTTCTTGGTCTGCCATGCCTGGGTTTAACTGCCACTGTGCCTGTGTCCTTCCATTTCCTGACAACGTTCCCTACAGTCGAAATTGACAATTGAAACCTTTGGGAAAGCTTCTTGTAGCCTTCCCCTAAACAATGACAATGAACAATCTTTGTTTTTCAGATCTTTTGGGAGCTGTTTTGATGATCCCATTCTGTCTCACTTCAGCAGAGAGTCAAAGAGAAGTGCAACTTGCATTTAGGCACCTAAAATACATTTTCTCATGATTAAACAGACATTTCTATGAGGTTCAAGGCTTAACAACATAATCCAACCAACTTTGTGTTTAAAGTCATCAGTTTGACATGCTGTTACAGGCATTAAAATCAACAAAACCACAAGGGTTCCTATATTTTTGCACAGCCAGTTTTTCACATTTTATTTTATTTCATACAACCAAATACTGCTTTTCAAAAAATCTTTGTTTGGAAAACATCCCAGTACTTAGCTGTTCCTGGTAAATTAAAGACATACCACTTTTATATTTTTTTTGTGAAAGCAGAGTCAATTATAATGCCGGCTGAGAGGGGTTCCCAAACTTTTTCATATGACTGTATTTAACTGCAGTTGAAGTCGTGTCAACTTCATGCAAAATACAATTTGATGAATAGGAATGAGAGCGTAATCAAGATATGTTTAATGATAAGACTTGAAAAGAATGATTGGATACAAGAGGAAACACCAGTGTCCCTAAATGTCAGCATGAGGTTAGAGAAACACACATGTAAATGTACAACACACACTCATATGCATACTAACAAGAGAACAGACACATAGCATAAGTCATATCCACTGTAGCCCTCCTGCACAATCATAGCCCTGTCCGTGACGGTCCAAACACTGTGGTTGGGCTTCCATCACACTTTTGAAAAGGCACCACCTGGACCCAGTTCATTGCAGTTTGGCTGCAGCACAGTTTCTACTGGACTTGAACATAGATATGTCTAAAAATGCACTGTAGTTTTCTTTCCTACCATAATTCAGGCTATGGTTACTGCTGCAAAGCAAATATCAAGATATGTTAGCTTAACTAGCCTCAGAAGACTAACAGACTGTTAAAGATAAACAAGACACAGTGAATACCTTGTATGGCTGGATCACAATTGGCTTTAAGTAGCTTTGTATAAATCAATGTTAATAGTAAGCTACTGTGTATAGTAAGTAATTAAGTAAATGTACATTTTGCAGTGTCAACATATAAAAAGTATAAGGTTGGTGAAAATAGTTAAGTCGTAACAAAATAAGCTCTGGTGTGTCTTTTATTTGAGGTAATTTGTGTTATCTACATGTGGCACGTTGCTCTATTGATTAGGTATGTAATAAATATTATTTTTCGTTGCATTTGTTAGCCCATTAATGTGTTTAAGTATTTCATGCCACCAACTGTCAACCAGTGGAAGTGTATGGCAGGTTGTGAATCGAGTCATCAGCATTCTTGCTTGTGGTAATCTTTGTCCTCGTGCAAGTGTGTGACACAAACAAGACAGGGGATGAATGGCTCCAGAGTGCTATGCATGGTCAGTAGCTCAAAGACTTTACCACATGTACGACCCAGGATTGCACCCTGATCTTTGATGTAAAAGGCTTGGCTTGATAAATGTAGGTCAATGAAGCACTGGCTATACTAAAATAAGGTTTCCAAGGAACGTAATACAGTCACCATTAAATTTTTCCTCAAAGTGTGTTTGGCAAAACACATCTGTAGTGAATAAAGGTAATATTTACAGGGCGGTGTTTGTGAGGTTTGTGAACGCGTTTGGGATGCTGGGTGTTTATTGCGAACACACTTGAAACTATTGTGAAATACAGAGAGAAAAAAGTGCAGTTGTGTTTTAATGCCATCGTACACACTATAATATGCTTGGAGGCATCTACTAAATCTGTGTGGCCAATCTCAAGGGTGCTTGTGGGATCATGAGACCAAAGCAAGCATAACGTTGGGCTTAAAGAGAGCCAACAGTGTAGTGAGAAGAGAGACAGGCACACAGAGAAACAACCGTGAAAGACTTGCTACCTTAAGGACTTTCACACGGCACTAGTTTAGTAACAGTCACTCCAGCGGCAGTACTTGAAACGTGAAAGAAGATACACTGTAAAGCCATTGAGTGGATGGAGTCAAGGACCAATCTTTTCATTCAAAGCAGAGACAGCCTGGAGAGCTAACATGTTAAAGAAACTTTAGTATGAGCTGCTCTACCTTGTCCATAGTATTGTCTTACATTTTTCTAAGAGGGCATGGCACACTGCAGAAAAATCAAGTTGTACAGCTGCATAACTGCCGTGCATCACCGGGTCTTGATCCCAAACATCAAGGGAGCCTCACTGTCAACTTTTAAAGGACATTGCACTAACTCATTTTAGGTGTCTGAGGAATCATGAAGGAATGGTTCATGAGTCATTACATGTGATGTGTAATGTTGGAGGCACCGTCATAATCTGTTAACATACTTAATTAAAAAGCTGAGTGCCTATGCAATCATTATGCGGTCTACTGCGGAGCAGACTTCTCCTATTTGTTTATATAACCTCAATTCAGATGGGGACAGTCAGACCAAATCAAGTCATCACTTGGCAATGCCCTTGTGAATGTGTTGCACACCACCAATGATTCATGAAGTTACTCCGATCACAGGTTACATCCACACCATCAATCCTCAAGATTAATTTGGCTTGGGAGATGAGTTATTCAATAATTCATTGCGTGATATTTGCCTGCAAATTAATTCTCATTCAATGTGACAAGGAGAATTAAATGATGCTTACCAGGTAATTTGTACGTAATTATTCTTTTTTCAAGCTACGGTCTACTATGCAAAACCTATGCGGTTTATTTTGTGTCTGCCAGGTGTTGTTGTTAAGACAAAGAACAAGTCTCTATGTATTTCCCAAAAGAAGAAAATGGCTAAGTTTAGACTGGAGCATCTGAAAATGATGCATGTGCTCTAGATGTTGTTCATCTCTCTGGAAGAGAGTTATGATTGGTATGTTACACACAGGATATAACATGATCTTGTTTGAGCCATATGATGGAATCTAGTGTTTCCATGTGTTCCTGTAAGTTTATCTAGAGTACACAGGGGGGACGCTTTCACCGCCATGCCCTTCAAACCTTAGAGATACAAAGCAATTAAGCTTACTCAGCCAACCCCTGTCTCTCTCCTTCTGGTGACCCACATTTAGCCTTAATATCTGTTGTGAGCTTACTGTGTGAAGTGTACTAAAGCAGAAGATTTAATTTGCCTTTGAGAGAATTTGTGCAAAACAAAATTAAGACACCTCGAGTCAGCATTTACCTTGCACTTAAAAAGAGTTGATATTCATTACAGGTATAGTGTTGTTATACAAACCAAAGAGCATGTTATGTATGACACATTAACCAGGAAAGCGCTAATACATAATCATTACAGCAGGATCTTTCAAAATAAACATCACCTTCTCAAGGTTGATAACATAGTGCTATTTAACACCGAAGTGGCTGCCGCACTTATGAATTCAATTCGAACTGAAGGTCAACTTGATTAAGAGCCAAGTAGGACAGGAATTAATTCATATCAAGCTGTTAACTCCAGAGTGAACTCTAATTATACGTGTTTTCAAAAAGGAAACACAAGCTTCAATAAAATGACCTCAAAGGCAGTTATTCCCTCACTGATTTCTTCCAATACAGCTGAAAGACTGAGGGTGTATTCACACCTGCTGTGTTTAGTTCGGTTGAAACGAACTCAGATGCACTTCCGCCTTCGGTGCGCATCTTTCAGGCATGTGTGAATACAGCATTCGCACTCGGGGGCGGACCAAACAAGCGGTCCGAGACCCAGCTGAAGAGGTGGTCTCGATGCGCTTTAAAACGCACTCTGCTGCAGTTTGTTTGTGGTGTGAATTTGGCCGGACTCGATCCGACCCAATTGCAGGAAGCACTGCACCTTTATTTTTTAATAAATCCATCCATTGTTAGGAATATTTGTTGTGGTTTGACCGGGAGCCCCGAGCGAAAATATTACATTTGATAATGACGCGTACACATGCTGATATGTTCAGCGATCAGATGGAGAGGGGAGCGTCTCCCGTAGCCTACAGTGCCAACAGGTTCACGCTGCGCTTTGCATGAAGTGTGTGTTTTTATTGTTCTTCCCAACGGGACCGTCAATACTGTCCCCGTGTCAGTTTGGAGCTGAACTGCGCCGAACTGACACCCAGCTGATACATGGCTTAATCAGCTGAGTGTCAGCTTGAGCCTATTCTTCACGCGAGCCGCGCGTCCAGCAGCAAAAATACAGTAAAAATGATGTTTCATATCGTAGAATACAAGCCACATAACGTGGCATTGTCATAGGGCTACATATTATAACCATATGAAACAACAATAATTTGATGTTTTTCTTCTTTATTTATAGGCTAGATGTAGGCCTTTTTATTATGTTTAACCCCATATTATATCAATGATAAATTCACAGTTTTTACTTCGTTCTTCCTGCTTCTCTCCACCCCAGAATGTCTGTCCAATGAATGAATGACCTCAGATCACGTGTGGTTTTGCTTCGTAATGCTGGTTCACTTACAAAAGGGGCAATATGAAAGTGGACCACACCAAACGAAAACAATCTAAATTCTATTTGGTCTGGACCAAAGCAGGTGAACTAGCGGACTTTCCATGTGTGAATACACCCTGAAAGAGTTATTGCTCCAGATCGCTACAATTACTAGGGGTGGGATATTAATTTTCCGATTAATATCGATTCTCTCTCGGACGATTCTGAATCGATTCAGAAAAGTTAATAATCGATTTTTTTTTTTTTTTTATATAATTATTATTTTTTTTTTTGTAAATACTTCCTGCGCCATTGCGCATGCACACCACACATGTGCGAGTTGTTTCCAAAGTGGCTTCAAAAGGGCTGAGAGCAGCAAACCCATGACCTGCACCAGCTTTATCTCTGTTTACGTTTCTGTATGAGAGCTGAATTCCAAGCCATACTTTTTGTACAATGTGTTGAAATGACATAGAAAATAATAGATAATAGAATAGAAATCCTATAGAAACATGATTTACGAGATTAGAAATAAAATAAAACTGAATCGGTTTAGTTTTTACATACTTCCATATTGTGTTGAAAGCTGCATTGATTATTGCACTGTTCATAGAAAGTCATATTTGTGACAAGAAAAGCTTTTCTCTTAATACAATATTAGAGAAGGTAATTCATCTGTTGATTGTCTTTAATGATCATCACAAAAGTAGGAAGTGATTAGCAAACTCCGAGTAGCAAACTCAGATGTGCATATAAATATATTTTTGAAATTCACACATGGGTATGTACATAAAAAATTTTTGCATTGAGATGCATTGAAAATCGATTTTGAATCGAATCGTTGACCTCTGAATCGGAATCGAATCGAATCGAATTGTGAGGTGCCAAGAGATTCCCACCCCTAACAATTACTGTTGGACAACAGACATTTGTCCAAGAGTAACATTTTAAAAGTGCAACTTCAAATCTACAAAGCCTCACCACTGCAACAGGAAGAATAGATGGATATATTACTTATAATGAGATTGAGTAGAGAGGGAGATTAACAATAGTCACGAATACCCTTAGTTTACAAACTGATAAAAAAAAAGTATCAGAAACACTTTAGAGTGATGCCCACTCTGCAAAGGGCAAACTGTATCTGTTTGACTCACACCTTCTGTCTACCTGTCAAAAGCCTTCACTCTACTGCTTTCTCCCCTTAGCTCCTTCACTGCGAGCCCCCCTCACGAGTCGACCCAATTCACAATTGCAGGCCCCCTATTGCGGACTGTCAGATGCCAGCCTCAGACAGTGCACCACTGCACTGGAGTCTCTGGAGCTAACTGTCACTTATTTATCCCTGTGCTTCTCATGAGGAGAGAGAGCGAAAAGCACCAAAACGCACTCAAGGGGCAAAGATGTGGCCGGAGCTGTCAGCAAGCTCTAGAAATCATTAGGGCATACACATGTTGGGAGTCATGTAACATTAGTATTGTCAGGGATGTCAGCATTCAGAAGGAGATTTTGAATGCAGAAGGTCGGTCTGTTTCTGTGTGTGCGTATGTTCATCCATTAAATCTCAGATACCATTCATATTTAAGCAATGGACATTGTCATATATCTTCATTTAGATAAATAGCTTACTTTAGAAACTAAATATTTGTAATGTGAAAAGTGTGGCTCACAATGAACCAAATTATCACCAGACTCTACAGTTCTTCTCGATCCTATGGAATAATCTGAGGTCTTTCAGCGGATTGTTTTGGTTTTAAATCCCACAACTTCTCTGTTTTTTGTAAACTCATTGCTTTAATCAATCAACTTCGTTTTCAGACAAATTATGCATCTCTTTTCAGAAAACCCTTTATTGTACTGCTTACTGCCTACCCAACACCAACCACGACAAAGACAAAGTTCCAGAGAAACGATTCCCTGGATAGCACAATAGTGGAGTATCTATTCGTCAGGAGGACAAAACACAAATCTTAATCTATTTTCATGCTGTTTTGTATCTACTGGATGACTAAATAAGAAACTGTGTGCTAAGATGTTTGCTAATGTTGTCCATGTTACGTTTACATCTTGCATCGCTGCCCTCAAGTGGGGAAAAAAATCAAATAATTAAAGCAGGTTTCAATGTCCATCGATAAATGTGTAAATAATGGTACTCCATCGGTTTGTCTGCAACATAATGAAACCTCTTGAAAGTCTTTGTTGACCTACTCAAGGTTGATCAATGAAGCATGGTGCCCTTCAGTAAATCCACCTTTGTGCTCAGGGATTTTATATGTGGACCTCCTTACACTCTGCATAACCCAAGAATAAATCATAGGATTCCGGATTGGTAACACTTTACAATAAGGTACACACAATTGTAGTAGCTACTACATACCTATGTATACTACATAGATATGTGTTACCTACTACATAGGTTTTTTTTGTGTTACCTACTACATAGGGTTTTTTTTGTGCTACCTAACACATAGGTTTTTTTTTTGTGTTACCTACTACATAGGGGTTTTTTTGTGCTACCTAACACAGGGTTTTTTTGTGCTACCTAACACATAGGGTTTTTTTTTGTGTTGCCTACTATATAGGGTTTTTTTGTGTTACCTACTACATAGGTTTTTTTTTGTGCTACCTAACACAGGTAGCACAAAAAAACCCTATGTGTTAGGTAGCACAAAAAAAAACCTATGTAGTAGGTAACACAAAAAAAAAAAACCTATGTGTTAGGTTTTTTTTTGTGCTACCTAACACATTGGGGCTTTTGTTTTGTGCTACCTAACACAGGTTTTTTTTTTGTGCTACCCATGTGTTAGGTAGCACAAAAAAAACCTATGTAGTAGGTAACACAAAAAAAAACCCCATATGTGTTAGTTTTTTTTTGTGCTACCTAACACATTGGGTTTTTTTTTTGTGCTACCTAACACATAGGTTTTTTTTTGTGCTACCCATGTGTTATAGGTAGCACAAAAAAAACCTATGTAGTAGGTAACACAAAAAAAAACCTATATAGTAGGTAACACAACAACAAAAAACCCTATGTGTTAGGTAGCACAAAAAAAACCCTATGTAGTAGGTAACACAAACAAAAAACCCTATGTAGTAGGTAACACATATCTATGTAGTAGGTATGTAGTAGCTACTAATTTTGTGTACCTTATTGTAAAGTTCATCTAAGTTGAAACCAATTTTGTTTTAATCGGGAGTCAGCCATTAGTTTTGATTATGTTGAAATTCATATATTATTTTTTTCTCTATTTATCTGCATAGATTTTTTTTTTAAATAAAATTAAACGGCATTTGTCAACTACGGCTACTGAAAAGGGTTATAAATGCTGTCCTGTATGGCAATGAATGAAAATGCAAAATCTTAATTATAAGTTTAAATTGTATACATATGTGAAGGGTCTGTGCTGATGTTTTAACACCAGAAACCGAGTAAATCACAATTTCGATGTAGCATGTATCACCCAACCCCATTATACATACTGTATAACCCAGATCCCCTCACACATACCTGGCATCACCTTCCCTCCCCATCAATGATCCCTCTTGTACTATTCCCACCCGCCCCATGCCCACTACTTGAGGTGATGTTTTTGTTGTTCACGATATTGGGCGAGTACATTGGAGCTGAGTTAATCTGTTTTCTGCATCAGTGACTTGCAACAAGTCCCCTCTCTTTTTCATTAAGTGACTGGGGGATCCTGCAGGCTGAGCAGAGCAGAGAGCAGAGCTGCTCTCAAAACTCCCTGTCCAACCATCACACACATTACCAGGAACTGTTTTGAGAAATTACAGGGTTTGCTTACTTTTGTGCCTATGAAGAGTCCCAAACAATCACACATACACACATTCTACCTTGTATATTTGCAACAAGTTAGCATGATGCGTCTTTCACAGCGGAGGAGTTCAAATGTTTTAAAAACTACAAAAAAATAACATATCAGATGGATTATCCTGAGGCAAAGGTATTTAGAAATATGTTTGTTTTGTTTTGTTAGAAAACTATTGTTTACAGCTTCTTTAGTTCCATAAACTAGAGGAAATAACAGGAGGGATCAGTCTCCTTGGCCATGAGGTGCCACCATCTCCTCTCTCCATCTGGTTGCCCACTCTTCCGGGGGCTAATTATCCTAATCCCTTGAATCCAGAATGTAGGCTGGTGGCGCGCGCCTCAGTCCCAGGACGCTAGCGTTTTGCCTCCCAGTTAAAATGTTGAAATTAATTACCGCCTGCTCTGCTGCCAGTGGGAGGAGGAAGAGGAGAGGCAACCACAGGAAGGCCCTGTCCCTGGCAGGTGTAGGAGGGTGCTAGGGACTTATTTCGAGAGCCTGAAGCACGGGCCCGGACTGCGGTTCAGTTTGTTGAACACTGTATGGTACCACTGGAGTCCTGTTAGTGATTTGAAATCTCTGTGGTCCACCATTCTGATGACTGCACTGAGCAACATAGGAGGTTTAACCCTTTGTTTACATATGTTATTAAAAGTGATTATTAAATAAGTATTATTAAAAGTATAGTTACCAATGAGGGGAGACAGGTGGAGTCAGTGATTCTAAGAACGCTTGTTATCAAAATCACATTTAGTCAAAATCAGTGAATCTCCTCACGATCCACTACGTACTGTGTGTTTGCAGGGGGCAAATCCAGTGTTAATACACAGCATCACTGACTCCACCTTTAAGTTTTTTTTTTACTTTTGTGCTGTGACAAAAGCCCATACATTGGATTACTTCGAAGGGACAAGGTTTGTAGCTTTTAACTTGAAACTTTGGTACTTGTAGTTTGATTAAAGCAATCCACGTTAGGACAAGCACTAAAAATACTCTGACTTAAATCACAGGGCACACAGGCAGGTGACCAGTGGTGCTGGCCGTCAAGGTCATTAGTCTGTGATTTGATAAACCTTACATCACTTTGTGAGACTCATGACCTGCACCGGCTTTATCTCTGTTTACGTTTTTGTATGAGAGCTGAATTCCAAGCCATACTTTTTGTACAATGTGTTGAAATGACATAGAAAATAATAGATAATAGAATAGAAATCCTATAGAAACATGATTTACGAGATAATAAAACTGAATCGGTTTAGTTTTTACATACTTCCATATTGTGTTGAAATGCAAGCTGCATTGATTATTGCGCTGTTCATAGAAAGTCATATTTGTGACAAGAAAAGCTTTTCTCTTAACAAAATATTGGAGAAGGTAATTCATCTGTTGATTGTCTTAAATGATCATCACAAAAGTAGGAAGTGGTTAGCAAACTCTGAGTAGCAAACTCAGATGTGTATATAAATATGTTTTTGAAAATCACACATGGGTATGTAGTACATTTTTTTTGCATTGAGATGCATTGAAAATCGATTTTGAATCGAATCGTTAACCTCTGAATCGGAATCGAATTGTGAGGTGCCAAGAGATTCCCACCCCTAGTGTTGAGGTTACTAAACTCATTGCTTTGAGTTTTGACAGTCTGGTCATTTGCAATCATCGTCACTGGAGTGGGTATCAGTACTAACATGAATAAGTTAAGCTTACTATTTCCACTTTCCAAATGGAATGCACCACAATGGGTCCTCCCCAGTGCTGAATGTTTTAAATGGATGAATATATTGTATGTATCACTTCAGATAACAATCACTATAGGGCCTTGATGCAAATCTGAACTTCATAAATTTGTCAACCGGCAACCGTCATAAAGCTTGCAATAGTATGATGCATTATGTCCCAATCGTTTATTATAAGAATGATGAATGGGTAACTAACACAGATGACACAAGAAGGATTTTATGTTACAGTTCAGGAGGAACTTCCTCCATTTTGAACCGCAGAGGTCCTTTTATAGAAATAAATAAATAAATAAGAGAAACATATTTAACTAACAGCATATGTCTTCAGGATAACCTTAACACAGATGAGTAAATGAAAAAAAAACCTGCACTATTTGGGAGCGCTTGCAAAACACCCACACGGCCAAACGACACAGACATTCAGTAATCAGTCGCTGTTCTACTTTGCCATGGGAAATGGGGTGAAAAATATCACTAGTAAAATTATATTTATTGTTGACGAATTCAAATTTTTGGAATCCACAAAATCACACTTAATATTTTTCTTAGGAGGGCTCACACTCTCATTAAGGAAAGTACTTGTCTTGAACATTAACTGCCTGAAATGATGCCAGTATCTGGACAAGGTTTCTTATACAATACCTCAAGAAACAGTATTTTGGCATTATTGTGCCCTAGTTTTGCTGCACATGGCAAATGCTCACACCTGTGGACACATCAGATGACAAAGTAAGGCATGAGAGCATTTTCTCACATGGGTGCAACAGCTCTTGATCACAGTCACTACTCTCACAGGTCTGGCCAAATAGGCCAGCATGTTGTTGCTCCAGATCCCCAAGTATCCACTGTGCCCCACACTTCACAAAGGGATAACTCTGAAGGTCAATACAAGTCAAACTAATTATTGATGTAGACATAAGTGAATGAGTCATTCTCTGTATAAATAATACTGTTAATCATGGAGATTCCTGTTTAGGCCAATTTTGCTAAACTGGAGAGGTTGTTTCCGCTGGAAAAAATAACCTTGAGAAAAAAAGATATCTTGAGGTGTGTAATCTCCTTGAAATCAGTAAGAACAAGAGACATTTGTCAATATATTTGTATATATATGTAAGGATGTATAATTCGATAATTAGTTTTTTAGAACCTTTGTTTATTGATGTATGTGGTATACGAACCATATAAACACATGCACAGCAGAGGGAAGTGGTGGGGAAATTAAATGTGCAATTGAGGAGAACAACCGCTTCCAAATACATATTTAAAAAATATAATTGAAATTTGTGTGGGATAATACAGTATGTATCAGTGCAAGCCATGTTTGAATCAACCCATAGATGCACAGATGGTTTCATTTTGGTCGAGGACTCTCTTCCAGCCTGCACGATTCCTTTGGCCTTGTGAGTGAGATAGTCAGGAAGTACATTTTATTTGACGCAATATGTGCCTGACCTGTGTGCCAGGTAGCTAATGGGGGTCATCAGTGAGCAAGTTGCTAGGGAGATAATCAAATACCCCGGAGGTACTGAGAGCTTTCAGTGTCAGTGGTATCATGCTCTTTCCTGCCTAGACAGGAATATACTTGTGTTTTCTTGTACAGTAGTATTCCATATATTGTAATACGCCCATGTAGGTATATAACTGATAATTTGAATCTTTATTCATAACCATTATGTAGTGAGGCAGCCGAAAGAGAACTGCTGCCGAAATCAGCTCATTGTCTCCGGTACTTTATTTTAAGGCAGGGATAAGCATCCGTGTGACAGGGAATGGCCGAGAGTGAGCAGGTTTTCATTCCAACAAAACGCTACACAGGGCCATTTCACTGATTAGCATGCCTTCAAGCTGACAGAAGGAACTAATTAGTGTAATCACCTGCTGTAACACGACACATGGTTTCCCATTGCTGCTTTAAAGCAAAGCAACTCTGTTTCTCCCTGAAATAGTACTAGCCAAGTTGATTACAGCGTATAATGACCTTGACCACACCGTGATAAGTGGGCCGGTGTGCATTCATGGCTTTTAGCACACTGCTGGAATCTTAACCACTGCATTTGACTTCCAGAGATGTGGTCCCACCTTCACATATCCTCATTAGGAACCCCTTTGCTGATCATTACTGCCTTAAGTGCCTTTAATTGATTGTCATCACTCTCAGATGACTTTCCCATTATTTGCTGACTAGCTGTTGCTCTTGTTAGCCTTACAATTCCCCACTCTCACACCTTTCACCCCTGTCCAGATTGCACAATGATGCATTGAAATGTCACTTACCATTCCTTGCAAATCAAAGCATCTCCTACTCTAAACTGCATGATGGTGCTAGCAGATCATTTGTTTTACTATTAAAAAATAATGTTCCCATAATGCAGCGTATGATGCCTCTGATGGTGCGTACCACTTTGAAGGTGAGTCGAATTAAATGATATAAGGGGGTTCGATTCCATCAACAGATCGTCTAGGAGTGAGTGACAGAGATGACACTAGGTGAATGTTACAGTCATAGTCTTCATCTTTCAGGTCTGTCTCTCCTCATTAGTCTCTACCTGACCACAACCATATATATTTTCCATCTGCATCATCTGTTGCTGTGGTTTCCAAACAGCTTCCTACAAACATCTGCCTAGCAGCCCCGAAATCTACATAAGGGACGTAAATCATTACATTTTTCTTCAAAAATGCAATGTCCATTTCCCTTTGCTATATCCTACAGTATGACGATATACAGTAGTATACAGTTAACAACAGCCTCTCATGTTTCACATTTGCAGGGCTCGAACTGGTAACATTAGAAACAAATCAGTTTCTCCCTAGTACAAAGTCCAAGAATATACTGTATGCAGTTAAAACAAATTCCAACCAATCTTGTTGGTGTTTTGCTACAGATACATCTTTCATGAGCAAATCATTGCCACTGATTTCCTTATATTGAATACTAACACAATGTTCAGTATATTTTAAGTAAGGGACTACATTATATAATTGTGCTTCAGGCATTCCAGAGACTTTACCATTGCCTATATTTGAGCATGAAAATCTAAGCTGCTCATCTGAGGAAATAGGAATTAGTTTCTATAAAGACGTTTCTGAATATCATGTAATATGTTTGCTGAGTTGGTCGATTGTCTGTTCCTGACACAATAAATGTGAATGTATTTATTAATTACATTTTTTTAATAATTCCTAAAGAAAATTTTCAAATCTGGCAGGGACATGTCTGTGCGAGTGTTTTGTCTGTTCACAAATCAATGACCTGACATCTAGAGCCAGCTCTTCCTTTCCTACAGCAGCAGAAATTTGGCAGCCAGTGTCTGACCTCCAGGCACGCTAACAGGCTAACGATACGCTAATGTGTCCCATTACGCCCGATATGCCAGGAGGGGATTCTTTTTGTTGAGCATCATGCTGCTGGTGGATTTCAGATCGGCACTGTATAATGATGCGCGCCTTTGTTCCTGGCTCATAAAATATACAGGGAGTAGTCCTGCTGAGAGTCATTAGGAGGGCCATTTACACTGTGCTTTTCTTATTCACATACTTTTTCTGTCGTCTTTGAAGAGTGCCACAACGCTAAGCAGAAATACGGAAAATGAACCGCGAGCAACCTCTCGGGCAGAAAGTACTTTGTGCAAAAGACTACTGAACAGATGTTCACCTCTCACCATTATTACCAAAACCAGCTTTTAGAATGTTAATGATTTAGAAACAATGAAATATAGAAATAAGTATAGGACCTACAAATGGAAAAAGAAAAAAATGTTCCGGAGTTGAAGGAGAGAAAAATATAGGTTTGGCGTGCATTTGCACAGCGTGAAACACAAATTAGCATGGGGTGATGCAAACGAGTGGAGGAAATCACAGGCCATTTTCTGCCTCCTCTCTATGGCCTTACTATTACCATTCCATCGACATATTGAATCCAAGGCTAATTTGAATTGCACCACTGTATAACCTCTTATTTATTCATTGCTTTTCTCTTCCATACATACTATTAAATCTAATAAAAAAAAAAAATCAGTGCAGCCACAAACTGTGAAAGGATCAGAGTGATTCTGTGCTTCCCAGTGCGTGCTTCCCAACGAAAAGACAAAGTGATACGAAAATCTGCCACATGGTTATTACTCTACCGTTTTCATCTGGGATCTTATTTTGCAATTATTTTTCATCATACTGATCTGCTTGGACCATAATCCTGCCATCTCCTTTGCTCTAGATGTATTTGAGTCTTGGGGAGCGTGGGTCAGTGGTTCTGAAATATGTACTTTGATAAAATGCTCTATCACAATATTCACTGTATGATTTCCTATCACCATTAACAATATATGAACAGTGATGAAATAAGTTTTCTGGAGAATTTATTTAGAGATCGCTGGAATAAATCTCTGTAATCAAAGTACTTTATTGCAAGTACCCAATAATTAATAAAAATCAGTCCTACTCACTCATTTAATTGCCCCCCAAAAAATTTATTACAATTGTCATCACCAGTTGTGATGCAATGGTGATGTAAAAATAGGTATATTTGTAGGTGTATTCATACGTTTGACTTCTGTTCAGGCCGTCAGCTACTAATTACATTGCTCACAAGACTAAATGGTACTTTGGTGAAATACTCTCCTGACCATGAATGGTTATACTTCAGTGTGTACTGTATCTTTGCATTGTGTGTTAATGCATTAAAATATAATGTAACATTAATGTATGCATACAAATCTTTACAGACATTATGCTTAGGGAATGAATTGGGAGATAATATCAAAATAAAAAGATGAAATCGCATGCTTAGATAAAATAAGCTGCCAATGAATGCCAGTGATTAAAATGTAACACCCTATTTGATGATTCATTTTGATGCCGTTGTATAGGTTAGCAGCCCTGTTCAGTCAGTGATGAGTGATACATACAGTATGTAGATAATGGATGGCTTGTCTCGTATTCATCCTTGTTTGATGTGAGAATATAGCCTGGAAAACACAAATGTCTTATCTGTGAGGATGTGTGTTTGTGTCTGTGTGTGAAATAGAAGTTGAGGGAGAAATGGGAATAGACCAGCGAGAGGGAGATGGGTAATGATCATGGTTATAACTGTGTGTAAAGTGGTGTGTAACTTTAGGACAAGTTTTACTTCACATCAACACACTCTATGATCAATGCAGATCATGAACTTGGTAAGAAACTTGCAGACTTCCTTTTTCAATTAAACACTGTCAAAGAGCATGAAAACCATGAGGTGATATTAGGGGTAATGTAATGCATACAGCTGTGTTAATTAAGGATAAACTAGGGTGAAGAGCAGTATAACTTTTCTCTTATATTTGAGCAAACTTTGCACTGATTACATTTGGAGATACTTTGACAACACCATGGCAGGAAATTAATTGAAGGTCATGTCTGAAAATGTGTGATAGGTGGAGACATGCAGGCTGAAACAGTGATTGGAATTACACTTTAATAATAAATATGTTCAAGGGATAGTGTTTACACTCTGCTGGTTATGCACAGAATGACCAAGTACTTGGCCGGTTTAAACTGAATTAGGCGGCAAGGGTTTGGTAGGGGTAGGATACTTGAAAAAATATGTTGAATCACAACAAGTTAAGAAGCAGTAGCCACATTTCTTACTTCCCGCTCTTGAACCAAATTCAGTACAGAAAAAACTAATGACTTCCATATTTTCATTATCTGAAGTGAGCTCACATATTCAGTATGCAGTATCTCAAGCCCCCCGGACAAGTTAATCACAATGCCCACATGTCAACAGTAACCCCATATTGATTCCAACAAACCTTGTTGCTCCAGAGAGTTTATTAAATTAAAATGTTGTCCGGGAAACCCTAGGTAGGGCAATACTGTATGTGCATCAACATTGACCTTTTGCATTGGAAGGGGCAAGGCAATAATCCAAACCATGACCACCGGGCAATGCTCTGCTGTTCAACATTCATGTGGCTTAACGCCTTGAGATGAGGTCATCCAAGTGGGTTCGCAAGCAGGAGGTCACTGATGGAGCCTGAAGGTTTTCTTATCTCACACACAAAAAAACACAATAGGGCCCCTTTATAGCAAGGCAGTTAACTAAGACGTGGCACAATGGTGATGCACTTCCTGTACTATGCGAGATCCACTTCCTTTCATACACATGCACACAGACACACATACACGCAAACACACACACACACACACACACACACACACACACACACAAACACACTTCGAAACAGCTGCTCTGATATCGATGTGCATAATTAACTGCTGTTTTAAACATTGCATAGCTCTATCCTATTTGGTATTTGATTTCCAGCAACAGTAAGATGCACTAGTAAAGTGATCTGAGCACATAGTACAAAGCTTATTTTCTGAAAGAAAATACGAAATGACATGTCTTCCCAGGCACAAGCATGCACCCAACTACAGCTTGTCAACAAAATGGCATGCCTTTCTTTGAACTGAGGTGAGTGTCTCTGTCTCCAACAGTGACACATTACCAGGAAGGTGTGACACTTTGTGAGGTATCACCAAGCCCTAGTAGCTACTGAAGACCTGCAAGTAGTCTCCATGCACCAGGTTTCTGGCAAAACTAGGGATGTTCATGGTTAACCATTTAACACCGTTAACCGATAACGACCCTTTTAACCGATTAAAACAATCAGTTAAATGGTTGAAAGAATAACCGTTAAACAATATAATGTAAAGAGACTTTATCAGCAGTTACAAACACCATTGACTTCAATTTTCCCCTCTTAACTTCACTTTGCCCAATACAAACAGATTTATTCTGACAATACCCTGAGATTAAACCAAAACAGGCTCTATGGCAATATTAAGTTAGAATATCCCAATGCATCATTGATGTAATATAATTATCTAATAAATAGAAAAATATTCAAACTTTACAGCCAGTTTGTGCAATAATGAAATAATGCCGCTAACTGTATCCTACTGTCTTTCTGTTGAAGACTCAGACAAAAAAACATATATAAGGAGAGCCTGTAGAAAACCAACATGCCATTTTACCCTAGTTTCAGCATTCTTCTGGGACCCTTGACAAAGCCAATATTTACTTCCAGGCTTCTCTTTTGACACACTGCAAACACCTTGCCTAATTTTTTGACTGAACAAATGTGTAATGTCACGACAAGCCACTCATGTATAACAGCACTCTACTTCTTATGCAAATGCTTGTAAGGTAGTGGATTTTCTTTTCAATACAGGTCTTCTTCCACACTGCAAAGTCAATCACCCTGTACAAGGCTGACACTGAGTCCCATTTCCTTTGAGAGCTATGACACTAATATGTATCACAGGAACAAAAAGGAAAAAGTCACGTTATATGCTCTAGTCTAGAAAACATGCATCAGGTGAATTACTGGAACTGTAATGGGTGAATAAAAAAAATATATAATTGTATAGAAGATTACGCAAAGCCAGATGATTGAGTTAAATCAAGTGCAAAAGTGAGCCATCACATACAACACTTTTACTTATGGCATAAGGGAAATAAGAGTTTAAAAAAAGCACAAACAAACACTAGTGAGTTTTCTCATCCAAAGCATGACAACAGGAAAAAGCCTATTTTGGGAGTGAAAAGTCTGGACATGAATAAGCCTTTTGTTATCATCACATTTTTGGTAAACAAATATGATAAAAGCTGGCATGAAGTTTTATGCATTGATGACATCTCACACACACTCTGGCAAGTTATTCTACAAAACCTGGAGCTTGTCTTTTACATTTGGCGTTTGACTTAGTATGTGATGTGTGCTCGTTGAATAAGGAGAATGGCTTCAAAGATTCAAAGCAGCAGAGAGGGTTTGTTTCCTGTGACTGGTCAAGTGAAAAGTAGCGGCTGAGCGAAGTGAATTGGATACTGTAGATCTGGGTGGAAAAAATCTTAAAGGAATGGGTGGACTTTGGAGGCCTGCTAGGCTAATCACCTGAGGCAAATAAAGGGACAAAGTGCCTGAAACAGGGGTCCCTGATGCACATGATGCAGAGTTAATCCATTACGCTGAGCTAACACACAGGTATCTTTATATTCCAGTCTTCTGTATCAGAACATGCAAGGACCATTCTATGTCACCCCCCCTGTGTGCTGGATAGCTTTAGAAATTGCAAGCGTTTGGTGCCCCATGTTAGGATGCTCCACAGTGTGAAGCATCTTCTATTCATGTTTTTCCATTTATAATTTATAGCCTGCCTTCCTTTTTATTGAAAAGATTCACACTATTCTTCAGCACATTTCAGGTCCCGACCCACAAGTTGTCCAGTGCAGTGTCCAAAGACATCAACACTTCAAATTAATGTCAGCCAGTTTGTATTACATATTGTTTGGACCGGCATGGACAAGTCTTAACTCTAAGGAATTTAAGTGTCACCAGAGGCTGATGCCAGGACATAAAAATAATATATACAGATTATGATTTGATGAGTTTCACACCTTGGGCAGTTCACCCCCATACACGATATGAATCAATGTGACTGCTTTAACTTTCAATCATGTCTACCAACTCAATAATTATAAAAACCATAATGGAAATTATTTTCCAATTTCCTTACAAAAAAGACAGTATGCCGATCCATTTGCTGCTAGTGGTGTTGGCACACGGAGAGACAGAGAAAGAAGCACTTTTTGACATAGATATTGTGCTGTATTTCAGCATCTGCCAATTCAATTCAACCTTACATCCATATGATTCAACATGCATTAGTGTACCAAGGTATTCTTTTGACCATAATGGGCCTTGTAATTTTCCAATTTATTGTGAATTGTGTTTTAGGGATCATTTTAGGCCTCAGATTGATGGCACATTTTTTTAATTATTGATCAAACGGATGACATTTGTGACACCTCCCTTTCATGTGGAAACATTTAACATTTAAGTGTGTACATTTTGAAAAGACAACAGCAGCCGTTGAGCGTTGCGAGATTAATTATTTTGCACGAATATGAGATGGCAACATTAAGTGGACATAAAGCAGAATGCGGGACAATTATGAAGCAGCGCGCAATCAAGGGGGTCCCTGTCAGGCTGATCGGGGTCTGATGAGCAAGTGTGTCACCCCGGAGCTCCAGGGCTCCACAGCTAATCAACCACCAAGGAGGGGCGCGACCACTCGAGCCCCTCCATCACCACGCTTGGAGGAAGGCAATCACCAGCCCATTTCCATGTGCTGTTATTCGCACCCCAACCTCTGACTCTCAAATCAAGTCACACAGGTGACCAGGGAAGCAATGGATGGAGGCGAAGGTTGCTGCCGGGTGCAATCAAAAGAAATGGGAAAAAATACACAAAAGAAAAGCAAGACATTTTGATTTGCTAGCTTTTTAATCAACCCATTTCATATAAAAGTGCCAAGAGGAACTTTTAAATATTTCTGAAACATTCAAATGTTTCCTCTGATCATCATACAGTGGAGGAAAAGTATTTGATCCCTCACTGATTTTGTGAGTTTGCCCACTTACAAAGAAATGAGTGGTCTATAATTGTAAAGCTAGGTTTATTTTAACAGCGATAGACAGAATATCAAAAAGAAAATCCAGAAAATCACATTAAAAAGAATATATAAATTATTTTGCATTTCATTGAGTGAAATAAGTATTTGATCCCCTACCAACCATAAAGAATTCTGGCTCCCACAGATTAGTCCTTGTGCTTTAAAAAAGTATTCCTAATCTCATCTAGTTTCCTGTATAAAACACACCTGTCTCAACTTGTTACCTGTATAAAATACACCTGTCCACAGAGTCAATAAATCAAACTCCAACATTCAATAATTAACATGAACTGAAGGTTCCTTGGAGCGCCTTTTTAAATAATCACAAATGATTGGAAATATAAGGGGAACAGATTGAATGAGGCTCAATTGCTTTCCAACAAGAAGCTCATAAGATCCCTGTGATTGGGTTTGTAAATTGAATTGTTAGTCTTGTAATAGAATGCGTTGAGGACAGAAGGGGTATGGGTTGAGAAAGGTGGGAGAAGGGAGTTTTCATTTTACCCTTTTAAAGGATTAACACAATGAGTTTGTGTTGGCATTGTGACATTGTCTGTCTAGTAAGAAAGAGGAAGATGAGATCCAGTGGCATGAAACCCAACTGAAAGCTTGTCTTGCCCTCTTAAAAGAACACTACGACAAAACAATTCAAGGATAGGAATAGAAGGAGTGAATACATGGGGAAGTAGGTGTCTTCTTATCAATCACCATGATATAATGTGAAACAAAAAATAATTAATAAGCAGACCAAACGCTGACAACCCAGCAGCTTGATAGTGCTTCACAGATGCAACCCAGCACTTAATTGAAGGTAATACCAGTACCTCTTCCTGTCCTCTGTTTTAAGTTTGAAAGTGGCTGGAGAGTCTCCCTACACTACTAGCCTCCAGAAAAGCACAAATGCACACAAACCAGGCTCATCCTGTTGTCTTGCACTGTCCTCAGATGCCTAGGCCACATATTGACAAAGCATATGAGGTCTCTGATCTGTCTGGGCTTGAGCTACGGCCATCATTACAGTCTGTAAATCCTGCATGGAATTCCTGCTGATCTTTGTGCTGGATTCTGTATCAAACTGAGCACAATTGCAAGTCAAAGAGTTACCATTTATTAACATGTTGATTAATTTTAGCTACAACTAATGATTATTTCATCACGATTAATGTGGCATTAATTTTCTCAATTATCCATTTGGTCTATAAAATGTCAAAATAGTGAAAAATGCCGTTACAATTTCATAAATCCCAAGCTGATACCTTAAAATAACGTATTTGATCCTATTACAGTTTTTTTCGATCACTAAACCACAGTGGGCACAACTGTAGCTCAATGTGCAAAACTCTAACTACAGTCTGCACTACCAACAGTCATTGGAGCTGAACAGTTCACTTCACCTGCAAAATAGGCTCAGTGCAGCAAACACTATGAATTGTCCTCACTGAGATAACACACACTGTCACTCAGAATATGCTCTGAGTACAAACACTAGCATCAAACCCCAATACACAAATTACAAACTTTTAATCTTTACAGTTTGAATAATTTGAGTTATTTCACACATATTACATAATATTTTCTTTGATGAAAGGGTGAAATTATTTCACATGAAATTGTTTATTTTATAACATACCAGTTTTTTTAAGGAAAACAAAAATAAATTTAAATCTGAAGTTTGCTTCAATAGATACACATTTTGTATATTTTATTGAAAACATTTCCAAATGTAGTATTTATCTGTGTAAATATTCTATAATTGTAATACAGAAATCTATCCTGTAATGTTGTCATTTACTGTAAGGAAAGAACTCTAAGCTGTTTGTTTGCTGGAAACTCCGTATTACAGATGCAACTTTAGATTTTTGCAGATTGGGTTGCACTCTCAACCCTGCCTCTCTCAATGAGAGACCATGATTCACAACAGGGTATATCAGTGTAGCCCTTACTGTATTTCATCAGACATTACAGCTCTATGTCTTCCTCCACACATCCACACTCTCACTGCCACTCTTCTCCCTCCAACAACCTGTCTTCATTGGTCCATTTCCCAAAAAATATATATTTTTGAGCTTTCCCTTTATACTGTATATGTTCACTAACAAGTCTAAAACAAGACATCTTAGTGTTTCAGTTGAAATTGCAATCTGCAGTGTTTGAAATGCGCTCATTCTGTTTTGAATGTGTGGTTTACAGTTGTGGCAGTAGTGTGTTAGTGTTTGAAAAAAAGGGCTGGAAATCCACAGTGTTGTGCAGGCTGTGGTTAAGCCATGAGATTTGAAAATTGTGTTTAATCAATGAAAAACGAGCTAGAGTTTGGTCCAAATGAACCGCTGCTGTGCATAGTGTAGTTAGAGTTGTGCACTTGTCGTTCCAGTTGTGCCCACTGTGGTTTAGCAATCGAAAAAAACTGTAACAGCTCAAAATTCCTAAAATATCGATTCACCATCAGTTAGAACTAGGGGAATGTTTATGTAAAAGCTTTAAAATGAATACAGAAGATGAATTGATTAAACCCATTGCCAATTTATTTTATGTTTGATGATCAATTACTTAATATTTTCATATCTTTATTTTTTTCTTCTATTTCATATATAAAATTACAAGATAAATGTGCATGGTATAGCAAGATAAAGTCAGTTTTAAGATGCACAGTCAATGACGTATTAACTGTCACTGTAGCAATCAACTGTTTTACTTAGTTAAAAAAAAGTATTTTCACAGATTGATCGATTCAGTGACATATCAGTTTAGCACAATTTTAAATTGTTTCATTAAGTTTATGCTGTGTATTGTAGCCTCTGTTCTCACTACAGTAGGAATGGTCCTAACCACAATTGAAGTAATTATCCCTCTGGCAGACAGGCAATCCATATGTGAACAGTACAGAGGGAGGCTGAGCAGGACATTAACTGAGCATTAATTCTGTGATGCCAGTGTGATGCCAATTATTTTAAATGTGGTCAGTGTTCGAATGGTTATAAATTTCTCCAAGTACCAATCAAACTAACAACAGCTCCTTTGTGTAAATGGAAAATATGTCCAAACGAGCAGCAATTTAGTTTGTTTAATTTAAATGAAAAGTAGAGAATAAATTGTGGGTACTGTTTTTTGTGTAGGAATTTGCAGACATGTAAGTCGGTAGGTTTAATGGCCCCATGATAGTTATAGTTGTCCTCATTTACCATCATTGAAACTGTGTTTACCCTTCCATACACATGACATTTATTATTGACCTTTAAAGACATTTAGAGTATTGACAGTTATGTGTTGCTCTCAGAATTGTTGTCGTAGATGTTTAAGTCTAGACCTATAATTACATGGAAGAGCTCTTATTCTTGTTTGGACTCACAGCAGACTTTGCTTTACATTCTTGTTTTGATAAAATAAAATAAAATACAATAGATGATGCAGGTTTAGCAAATACTCACAACCTCAGCTGCAGTATACTGATACAGGTGTTAAATATTCTGCATGTCAAAAATACTGTAGAGAGATATTTATATATGCTTTTTAATGCCCCGATGATATATGTTTAATGATGAAAATGGCAGGCAAGAAGGGCAAGCATATTTTGCTTTGTCAATGAAAATAATGTTTACTGTATAGTACACAGCAGATGTCTCATGATATTTGCATATGATTATTGCAGCATTTCTTCAGTTGATCCTTTTCATCAAACCAGATCATACTGTACTTGCTGATTGCATATTACTTGGGCCCAGCCACATTTAATGGTATTATTTGCACTTGTGGTGAAAAGCAATTAAGCTATTCATTATTTATTAGTAACACATTTTAAATAAATGGACTACAGACAGGGTCACTAGAGACCCCAAGCAAAACATACTGGAAGAAACCACCATTTAAGAAAAATAAAACATTATTTGTCTTCCTTCAAACATCACAAGATATGTAGATACAGTCATCTGAGATAAAAACAACATAGTATAATCATTTTAGGAGAGTTAAAGTTGAGGCTCAATGCAAAAAAGGAAATATTATTTTTTATGGAAATATCAGGGTTTTAGATTTTCTCTGCTTTCTGTCAACTTCACATTGAGAGAGTTCCCCTACTCTCCCTGATGATGTGTAGATACTTTAAATTAAAAACTATGGCGAAGATAAACTCAATAAATACATATATGTATTAAAAATATAGGTAGAATTGACTGGGTTCAAAATGACCCCAATAAATTTGTATTTTTAAAAAGCAGAAATTAGAAAATAATCAGAAACAATAACAATAGTCATGAAGAAATAATTGAAATGATTGAATAAAACACCTCTGGGGTCAAAATGACCCCAGTTGGTAGGATGAAGGTTAATGCATGTAGAAACAAAACACTAAATCACATTGTTAAGACTTACCATTGTATAAATAAACAATCTAATTCATGGTTAAAGACATTAAAATGACAAGTTGTGAGCTATTACATTTCTAAGAAAAATACACTTTTAAAACCAATTCAACTAAGTGTTAAGGTGGGTGCAGTGACATTGTAAAAAATCACAACACACAAGACTGATCACTGAAAGAGGGAGGAAAACCACTTGAGGCTGACAGTGAAGAAGCAGAAGCACTTGAGACTGGTAAACACGATTTAGGAACAAAACAATCAGAAGCCTAATTTTTCATTAACTTTCTGTGATAGAAAATTGATTTGACAGAAAAAAAAAGAAAAGGAAAAAAAAGGCTGCTCAGATGATAGTCTAATCACACGCTATAATCTTCATCGATCACATTATAGTTTGCCAACTACGGTACTTGAGCCTTGGTTACTATGACAGCCATCTCTAATACTCCAACCTCATCTAAAAGGACGAAAACCTGCAGGACAGTTAGTAACTACCCTCGTCAGCTTTACATTAAATGCCTTTAATTCATACCAGCATCACCAATAGCTTCATTAGAATGTACTTCCAGCCTCATACTATCTACGGTCTGCCCTCTTCTTTCCCTCCTTGTCAATGATAATCTTGTTCCATATATCTATAGCTGGTCACATGCAGACAAGCTGTTTGCAGATGAGTCACAGGGGAGTGTTTTGCGGTTAACCACACTGCTCTCCGGGAGCAACCTGGACAGTAGATCGGCAGCCAGTAAAACATTTACTGACACAGGAGACCATCCCAGATTGTCTTGCCTGCACACAGCGCGATTGCCGACTGGAATCTTCTGGTTGTTGGCTGTGTTAACTAAATTGACTTTGGCTTCCAACCTCCTGGCTATCCATCAGTGGAGGGACGAGCACAGGGGCTAGAGAGGTAACCCCCAAGACTTATGCACTTCCCGCGGTTGTCCTCACATTTCTTACTGATGGGATGAGAAGGAAGGGGGTGGGGGTATTTGTGTGGCAGAATGTGGAGGGAAATATCTCCGTTTCCCCCCTGATATTTTTGGTGATAGCTGTTCGATGTTGTGATTTTGTCCCTGAAGGCGCTTTGTCTTATCTGTTCCTTCTCTCCCTTTCCGGGGGGAAAATACAGGGTGACTCTTTTCTAGCATACTCTCTCACAGTTGATTAGTAACTCCTGCTCTACCCCTACGCTCCAGGGATTCTACGCCAGTTCCCCTTATACATTCCCTTGTCATGCACATACTCACACTTCCTTTCTTTCTTTTTCTCTCTCACTCTCTCTCTCTCTCTCCAAAGCATGCGCTCATGCACACACATCTCCCTACAGCAATTTGAGGGAATCACACAACCAAGACCTGACATTTATAACAATGAGAGCTTGATTAAAAGGGCAGAATGAAACAGTGTCAACCTCCATTCATTGTCCATAGACCAAGTTAAATAGGATTTAAACCTGTGCTTTAAAGCTGATACCACCACTGTCAATCCCTGATTCCTTTAAAGCGGTGAGAAGAAAAGGTCCTGTTATTGTAATGAATGCCCGTAATAACATGTAACTGAGGTGTCGGAGGTGACCAGGTTTACACAGAGCGTCTGGGAATAGATAAGAAATAAGCTAACACAGGGAGGGATGGCAAAGCATAAACTCCTCTACTGAATGCCAGGTTCGAAAGGCACAGAAATGAAGCTTAGTTTTATCTGGCTTGAGGCAACACACAAAAGGCGCCAGCATTGCATCGAGGCGGGTTTTAAAATTGGGATCAAAAGGTTTGAGCCAATTAACAAGCTAAATAAAAATCCCCTAGCCTAAGTAACCACGCTCGCCTAGTCTTTCTCCCTTTAGCTGCAGAGCTTTGTGCGACTATGGTGTGTGTGCGCGTGCAGTTTGCCAACATAAACAATGTTCCTGTAAAAAGTGAATACAAAGGGGGCGCCTTTAGCTCAGTTGGTAAGGCGTCCCCCTCCCGGGCCGGGCCCAGCAGCAGACCCGGGTTCGATTCCCACCCGCGGTCGTTCTCTGCATGTCACTCTCCTCTCTGCCCCATTTCACCTCTGTCTCTCTGCACTATCAATAAAGCATAAAAATGCCCAAAAAATATCTTTAAAATAGTGAATACAAATTGCACCTCCTCCCCCCATGCTGCAATGTGAAATAATAATCACAAAATTACATCCAACAAGATCATTCTAATTATCCACTTTATATTGCTAGCGTGACCCTGAGAGCGATATGCCCCATTATCAAGCTCTCTTCTCAAAGAGTTTTGATGTTATGGGATTTTTTTCCAGCAGTGCCTTGAGGAGAGCTGAGATGGGAGAGTCAAATGCAAAGGACAAGGGCACATAATAAAGATAAATGGCTTGAGCTTGAAATGTGATGCATTGCCTTGGTACAGAAACATTCACAGGGAAATAGCCAACATTGACATGCCATGAATTTCAAAAGTCTGTCAAATCCAACATGCCGCTATAATGACATTGAGTCCCTGAGGGGCCTGCAAGGGGGGCTCAGGCAGATTGTGGACCAAATCAATCAAGCTGTGGTTTCTGATGGACGTTTGTACGTTAAAGTTGTGTGAGGATGTTTAAAGTCCGGTTTTCGCCGAAATTCCAAAACATTCAAGTGTTTCAGGTCTTAAGATCTCCTGTCTCTTTTAGAATTTATTTTGGGACTTTTATTTTGGTCTTTTAATCTCTCGATGGCCTTTACCTGTCACCTACAAATGACAACCAATGAAATGCCTGCAAAATAATATCTACCATAAAGTTTCTACCATCAAGTGGTTTCTTCACTTTCTTGAATGAAAAAGTATAACCACAAGGAACTAAGCACCTTATTTATTTCAATAGGCGTAAGAAGCATCTGCTTGCAACAGACCTTTCACTGTGAGGACTCACTTTGTAGTATGATATGAAAACACCATCTGGTGTGTTAGCAGCGGCTAGGCTAAGCTAGTTGGGACTAGATAGGGCCCTGCTGTGTCACAGGATTATCGTACTGGTTGGTAGATCCGCTCTATTAGCCCCTAGTGCCTTGGATTATTGGATGATCATTATTATGTGTGACTGAACAAGGAGCTAAGTACCTGCACTTCTTTGACGCAGTTAAATCTTGTTAGTGTTCGTGATCAGACACTTTACGAGCACATTTCCCAGCATTATTGCACCTGGTCTCAGACATAAAAACACTATTTATTAAATACACTTTGACTCAAACAGTCCATTTAATACATGGTGACTGGCTTTTGCTGACTTGACTCAAAAACAGGCTCTGCGGTTCAGAAAAAGACAGACTATAGCGCGCCCAGAGCACATTTGTTTGTGGAAGTAGAATATTCCTTTCTGATGTGTCTAAACAGGATCACAGGCGAGTACGGAAGAAAGCGCGTTCATAGAACGAGGCCTCTGCTCAACAAAACGAACATCTGCCGTTTCTCATCAGCGAGATTGAAGCTAATGACGTGCCGCGAGTGTGCCGACAGAGAGAATGGAATTGGATTGCGCACAAGAGGCCCAGTGAGACCTGACATATGTTTTCGAAAATGTTGTTGATGGAATATGATTTAATATAGTGTGTGTCCGAGTGTTTGTGTGTGGTGTGTGGAAGCTAAAACACAGATGCCTGAGTGTAGCACAGCAGAAAATAGGCCTGAGTTATTTATTTTACAGTTCATTTATCGGTCCATGTTTATACAAGTGGATGAAGAGGAGTGTGTTAGCGCAGGTATAACAACTGCTGTATTCCTCCCCCTTCAAACTCTGCTTTTCTCTAACACATAATGGAATTACACATCAAAGACGCTTCTTCCTGTATCCAATTCATCTGTGACCTCTACCAGCCTTTGTTCATATTCACCACGACAACTCCCCGGCCCCACGCCTCCACCAGCAGGCTGCTTCCTCTCTCTGTCTGGGGAGAGATTAAATTTAGATGAAAATGAAATATTCATTTGCACTCGGCAACTGATGGCCATCTTAATTTGATACAACTTTTAATGCAACATCTCCTGGTTGTTCCTGTTGGTCGCCAAACACCGTCCTCTTCACTCTCTTTGCCAGGCTTTACCATCCTCCTGTGGGTAATCCTCAATACAGAAAATCTGATTTTAGGGTCTGACTTTGTTTAAAAGCAGAATTGCATAGTACCATTACAGCTTTTTTGCAGTCTCTTGAAATATGTCTGAGTCATTTAAGATGAGACATTTGCACGAACCCCGGCGAGGAGGCTCTTTGGAAGCATGCGAGTGCAGAATGCACTCTCCGGCTCGCTAGAAGAGCTAATCACATGAAAACTTCTCAGTCACTCTGGGCTGCTGGTGAAGGGATAAAGGAAAACCCTCTGAAGTGGCTCTGTGTTTACAGACCTCAACCAAAGTGGTGACCACAAACTCGATTTTATCCCACTGGGGCTTATGAGTGGTCAGACTGCATACAGCTTCAAGTGCTGTGAGTTCAGGCTCTTTCAAACATAATAATTAAAGTCACAGTCACGGCTGAGGACGTAAAATGTAAAATGCTTGTGACCAGGTGTTCTACATGTACAGGCTGAGCAGGGAGCTAAGGAAATGAAATCAGCAAGAAATCATGAGGGAGATTGATTAACTGGCACTGATTAAGTGCTTTAAGTATTAGGTAGGTAAAGTAATTGATTATTCAATAAATCCCTGTCAGGCAGTGAATAACCTCACTGCGATGGATAAGAGACAACAAATGATGAATTATTTTCATCAATCCAAACAATGAAAAAGACAACGTACAATAATCTGCCATTACTGTCTGCATTAACAATAAATGATGACATATACACGAACAATATGAATAGGTTTTCATCTGATTAAATGAACAAATTGGGCAATCCCTATTTATAGTAAAATAAAGCAATGCATCTAAAGACATTAATGAAAATTGCAGATGGAATGCTGCTCACTGGGGGTACAGAAGAAAGAGCAACAATGAAATATGCAGTATACTATGTAGTATGCTCTAAAATGCTTCCTATTTCCATGTTGGCAAACATACGAAATAATCTACAGACGGACGCATGGTATCTTCCGAGAGAAAAATCACAGCGACATCCTCCGGCATATTTGTCTTTATTATAACGACACTATCAGATTGAATGGTTCCTAGACGAGATGAGAAGTTGCAAAACATGTTAGGGGGGAAAAAACTGATTAGGAAAGCACAGCGTGTAAAAGGACAAATACAGGAGGAGTAGTCTTTTATTCCCTTCAACAAATATAAGCTGCAGAATGAGACGGAGCGACCATCTGGCCTCAATTTAGAGCAATGCACTGCAAAAGCACTAAAATCAATGGCAACAACTCTACCTTGGATACCCACCATTACCCAGATGGTATACTTGAAGAAACACACAGGCCACCTAACCGAAAGCAGACACAGCACAGACAGAGAGCGCCGCGCTCAAATACCAACGCCCACCTCGGGTGATTTTCACTGGTCTGTTTGTGTTGGTAACCAGTGCTGAGGAAAGACGTTGGCCACCGTACACCGACTATAAGAGAGCCCTCTGTTGGTTTTTGCAGGATGTCACCGACACAGCGCACACACTTGCACACCAAGTACCACATCACAAAAACATGGGGGAAGAAATGTCGACAACACACACCCACTCAAAAAAGTGCTCATCCCTAAAAGAATCACCAGACTGTGAATACTAACGCCCTCTCACAGAGAATGTGTCTCTGCATCTGCAATAATGCATATACACAGATTACATGTTTTAGGCACACTAAGGCTTTTCTGCTATTAAAGGCGATGCACTGATATTTTGTGAGTTAAATAATATGGCATATTATTACATATATTACATATTTCACAAAGGGCTCTGTTTTAAGTGGAAAACTGAATGTATACACACATGGCCGTGGTACACAAACACTCAGCTTCAAAAGATAGGATCAAGGCATAGGCCTTTTGAATTATTGTGTTTCTTTTCTTTTGACATTGAAGCAAATTCAGCAGCCATCTCTTACATGTCCCTCTTCCCAGCTTGTCAAAATACAATCTCAGGAACACACACACAAAAAAAAGGAAAAAAAAAAATTCTCCCACACTACAAGCTGATAGAATCTATAAAAAGCAATTGTGCAACTGTGGCAAATTTCAAGGTAAATTTGTCTCAGCACTTTGACATTTTTACAAAACAAAGCCTGTCAAGTCTATTTCAGGTCTTCATTTGAGCTGCTGCCACAGTAAAAAAAAGAAAAAAAAAAAAAAAAAGAGACCAAACGATATTAATTCAGATCAGTAAGAAGATTTATGCTGTGTCTGAGACATCACCAAAGTCCACACACAGCAATGTCAGCAAAGTCATGGCTCTTAAGAGAGCAGCAGTCAATCACAGGGACATCCTGGGCCTGTCGGATAATGCTCAGCCCTGAACATTATTCTGCTGTCTTAGACTTTATTTTTTAGTGTTTCTGTTAGATCTTGTAAAATGTGTATTAAATACACAGGCGGTTTGGTAGCAATCACTTAGGTTATAGAGCTATATAATCTATCTTTACCTTATTCTTTTAAAGTCGGGTAACTTTAATTTAAATGAATGTTGCTTTTCACCACAATATAGCGCTTGACAGGAATTGTGTTTTAGAAAATCTGTTGACATTGGTGATTTTAAGATATGTCACACACACACACACACATCCAGTGCTGGAATGTAGAAAATGCAATTCTGACACATTCACCCATCAGTTATAGCTCCAAGACAAATAGCTCCATGCCATTAAGAAGCTCTCACTCGCTGTACTCTGGCTGTTGTAGTGGTATGTTAATGTGGGGCCATTGCCATTTTGAGTAATTGTCTTGCATGGCACTCCGCCAAATGTCAAAAACGATTTGCCTCATGACAAAAACCGTATTGATCTTCAGTCTGTCCCAGTTTCTTGGCGGTGAAAAATGTTTCATCGCATCCCAAGCCTCCGAATGACAATTCTCCCAATGTTACTCAGTGAGTGATTAGAAAAAGACAATGCCATCACAAACCGTGCTTTTCCTTTTTGTGTTTCACAAATGTGAAGGATCAGGAAGAACGACTCAGGGTTTAACTGTGCAGGGCAACTTTAAACAGATGAAAACTATTATTGAATATTTTGTTTTGTTTGCAGTGAAAAGATGGGATAATATAATATATTATATGTATTCATCTCCCTTGGATAGTAGTGAAACGTTGTTTTAAACTTTCTGATGGTGAATTTTCCTCATTTAAAACTGTATAGATTGTTCTCAAAGGCTAAAGCTTACGTCCAGAACCAGAAGGCATGGCAATGAGCCTTAATTTAGCTGGTGACTCAACATGCTGGCTGCAGAGAATGGAACTGATAAAGCAGAGTGCAAAGAGGTCACACTAACCCACACTATTTAATTGCATGGTCTCTGAGTGGAAAAAAAGGCATCCTTAATTTTAGGCAACCGTCTGCAATAATGCCCCCAATTGCTTGTTGATTGCCGGTTGCCCTTCGTTACAAAAAGAAAAACACAAATCAGTCGAGCGGGTAAATAAAAGGACTGCTACTCGTGTACTCCAAAAACTAACCGCTGCTGCTGTGAACGCACGGATGTAGACTCGCACTGAAACGAGCTGAATAACTTTCAAGGTTATAGTAAAAACGTGTGTGTTTGAATGTAAAGGCGGACAACTTACCTATACGAATAACATGAGGCATCCCGTAACAGTACTGAATCCAAAAGAGACATACAATCAGCGATGTCCAGTATTCCCAAATCGCACTCCGGGGAGACAGCCAAGTGTTTCGCATGGTTGTAAAGTCGCGGGATCCACTTTTTAAAATTCCAAAGACGGCTCAAAATTGCTCATCAGAACTGAATTCAACGGAGCATATATGGAATTTGGGGTCTGCGACAATTTTGCGCTCATTGTACTTGGTGCAACATTCTCTGAGGATTTTTTTCTTTCTTTTTTTTTTTACTCGGCGAGCGTTGCGATAAGGATGAAGCCCCACAGTCAAGTAGCCTACACAGGCGGATCAGTGATACACCTGCGAACACAGGCTGTTACAATTAGCCTGCAGGAGTGTCTGTATCCCCTCCTACCGATGCTATCTGTCTACTGGCAAGTGCCACGGCAACAGCCGAGCCTGACTCCCGTACTGCTGTGGAAGAGGAGAGCTGCGCCTGCGGAACTTTGGGTCGCCTCGAACGATTCTGTCGTCCGAAAGACAAAGAGAGAAAACCCTTCACACGATGGGTGCTGAGCTATTGCAACGCACTTCAGACATTCAGAAAAATGTTTGTTGCAGTCCAATTACTCCAGTCCCTGAAAACTGTTCGGATGACACAGAGGTACTTTGTGAAGGTGGAAAAGCTGCTCCGCGACGCTCCTCTCCAGTTGCGCACGGTGAGATCACAAGGCTGGTTAAAGAAGAGCGTCCAAATCTGTTCAAAAAGGTTCTTTGTTACACAGTGTGCATTTTAAAAAAAACCTTCTAGTTTGAGCTGGACGGGAAGGTAGTGCAGAGAGCGGTGCATCTGCGTGCGTCTGAAGAACCTCCTTCCACGGTGCCACTAGAGGCACGCGTCGTTACGCATACTTGTCAACTATGTCCAAGAAGTGTTTTATGGAGGTGAGAGGGATCCGAATAACGCCCGGGTCTCTACTTTTCCACTTGTTGTATGCACACTATTATGTGACCGCCAATTTCTGAATGAGATTCAGGATTGTGTGTTTTGTTTTCCCAGGAATGTAAGAGTTGCAGATTTTTTATTTGTATTTACGGCACTGAGATGGAAATTGCTCAAGAAAAAAGAAGAAGATTGAAAACCAGCGGCTGTCTACAGTATTTTAAATAGGATGAATTTTATGCATGAGGGAAATAAGTGTCAGTTGCGGATCGGGCCATTGACAAAGCAGGTTTTCTTATCGCTTTATTTGAGACATTCTCTCTGTATCAATGAGAACATTAAACCAGTGCAACTGCTTGGGGCCTATCTGGCTTTACATTTTTCATTCCTTGCAAAGAGCCGTCAAATACCAGCTGCAGGTTACATACAGTCTCAAAGGGAAAGTGTCTCACCACTGCAACGGAGGAGCGAAAGCTGGTATTATCAAAGTATAGAATCACCTGTTTATGGTACAGATTGCAGTGAGTGTATTTTGAATTTAGCCTAAAACATATTAGTTAAACTTCTAGCATCATCAAAAGGCTGAAATTAACTTTGAAAGATGAAAGCTGCAGCCTCTGGGAATTCATTTGTTACTCTTTAAAGATCCAAAATGTTAAATAATATCTAGATAGATAGATAGATAGATAGATAGATAGATAGATAGATAGATAGATAGATAGATAGATAGATAGATAGATAGATAGATAGATAGATAGATAGATAGAAAATATGAACCATTTGACACCAAAATAATGATAATATAATTTTTCAATTTTATATTCATAATAAGCCAACTTTTTTTTTTTTTACATTAATGATTTGCAGATTCTAAGCATATTTTGAAAAATGCACTGCTACATTTCTTTTTGCTTAATAGAACGCTGTTGATGAGATAGTGCTGCGGCTCATTGGTTTTATTTTTCTGTACGGAATGGGGGAGAGGAATAAACTGTGCATCAGGGGGCATGCAAGCTAGAACAAGCCAGACCGACTGCCACTGCATATTCATGTCTCCCAGAGCAGATTTATCGCCTCTTGGCACAATGTAAGGACTATCAACGTGAGTTATGTGGCCCGGCTCTCGCATTATCGAGATTCATTGACTTGCTGCTCTTTCAAATACTAAATGTACACAGCTCTCGCAAACACGACATTCTGGGTCTATGGGTGCCCTCTATAGAGAGATGGCGGTCTGTGCTCTCAATCACCTGGGCTGATAACTGGAGGGAGTGGGGCCCTGCATCAGGGGAGAGCCCCTCTCTGACACAAAGAGAGGAAGTGCAAAGATGTAGCATCTCGATTTACTTTCTAAATGTAGGTTGTGAAATGTATCTTCATGCAGTGCACGACCCCTTTTACCTGAATACAGCATGAATGCTCACTTTGGCAAAATAGACTTCTTGTGATAAAAAAAATTCAGTATTTAGCTAAAGGCTGTAAAATGCTCTTTACACAATATCTGATATAGCCATGGAAAAGTTTAATAATGACACTGAAGGTCTGTTATAACAATACCAAACCCCTGTTTAAATATCTCAGTGCAGTCTCAACTCCGAGTCAATTAAAAACTAATTTAAGTTGAGACGTTTTAAGAAGGCTTCAGAACCATATACAACAGCACAGTCAGCTCTATTCTTTTCCTTGTGAAATGATTGCTGTTGCATTTTCAAACTGGCCTGCGATCAATGCCCTCGTCTGGCAAGTTGGTCACAGCTAATGGCTCCAGAAGCATCAAGTCCCCATTGTGAATCTGGAGACATTGACAAGAGGTGTACTTAGTTGACTGGATTGATCAACACATTTTGTTTATTTTTTGAAGATTGTGAGAGAGGAGAAAGAGGACAATCAATTTCCACATGGTGCCTTTCACTGCTTTCTTAGACACCTATGATTGGCTGGAGAAGATGTACAATCCGAGATGGAAGATTGTTCATAATTATTTGGAAAAATTGCTGCACTTCGATTGAGTCTTAAAAATGAATCATGTGAAACATTTTCACCATTGATTTTGCCTTTCTTTTCAAGAGAAACATAAAGAACTCCGCCACAAGACTGAACATAATGCTGAAGATCGAACATCTCCTCTCAACAATGGGTCAATAGAAACTCATCTCTAAGTCTAAATGTGTGGTTATAATTGAGAAGCCTTTTTCACATCTTTTTTGATGGGATTCACTTTTTTTGGATGGCAAAGCTTTTGCTTTGTAAAAAGAAAATATGATCGTTTCATCAAAAGGCCACAGAGTCAACTTTTCAAACTGTGAGGGTGTCATATTGATCTCTTGGAAGAAAAGAGTGACAATTCCGAAATAGGTTTAAAAGCATAGAAGCTTGATATTTGGGAATAAATATTCCATATTTGGGTATTCATTGTGAGTGGAATAAAGTACACCTTAGATGTCTGTTTTATATGTGTTTCTTTTGTTGGGGCCCTGTGTCTTCATATAATTAAAACAAAACACTTTGTTGTAACCTACCTGCTGTCTGCTGCCAGACAGAGCCCAGAAGAGCATATACCTCATGAAACTACCTGCAATAACATAGCGTCGCTGTTGCAATGGCGCAATTGCAATGACAGAGTCCTGGGTAAGCCCATTAGATCAGGTCTACGATGGCCATGCAGCTTTTAGTAGGCAGACTGATAATTAAATGTCGATTTACCCTGTTCAACTGTACTGGGGCAATATAGCTGCTTTGCTGACAGATTGAACACTTGCTACAGCCTCACGCTCTTATGATTCAAGGCAAGGTGCCATGTGCAGACAAGGTTATGAGAAATTGTCCCAATTCTGGCGCTGATTGCAACGTTTACTGGGTCTCTATACTGCTCTGGCTCAGAGTTAGAGACTGCTCAAGATGTATGTGCTGCTGCTGACGTATGTGATGGCGGTGTGTTGGGTAGAGGGTAGACAATCACAACCCTGATCAGTCATCCAGACAGTCTGTGAGATGGGAAATGACTGCTAGCGGGCTTCAGCCACTGGTTATAGATGAGAAAGGCACAGAGTAATAATAGATTCCTGACCAACCCGATTTATCAATTGAGTTATTAGCGTTATCAACCTTATCATTCTATCCTATCATCCATCTTCAATAACTACTAAAAAAACAGCCTACAATTGTGAAGCAATGTGTGCGGTACGGAGAAATAAAAACACTTCAAAGTGAATGAATGCTTTTTTCCCCCAAAAAAATATGAATGTCATTGTAACAAAGATGCTTATACTGTACACTATGGACCTGTCAAATAAAGCACAATTGCCCTACTGAGACTAAATCCATTCAGCGATCAAGTGACGAGTCCTTAATGCTCAAGCAACCGTTTAAGGTCGAGCAGGCTAACTGGGGAATTAAATTACACTTGAACACTGCTGTTGGAGTGCAATCAAGGAGTGATTCATTTTCTCAGAGAAATATATGTGATAGATCCTGCATGCAAATAAAACATCTCAAATAACTAAAAACCTAACACAACTCCATATTTTAAAGAATGGTTTGAACAAGTTGTCGATTATTAAAATCATTGCCACTTTTTTGTGGATCGTTACATATATAGGCTACTGAGCAGGAGTGAGGCATTACTGTAACATTTGTTTTGCTTGAAATGACACATGAAACATTGACACAAGTCACAAGAAACTTTCCTTATATTACTGAAAACAGCTGTGTTCTGTATTTTCTTCTTGAGAGGTGGACTCATGTGCAAGCTTATTGCAAAGTAAGTGGAAGTTTGCACAACATGGATGTGTGTAATACATAATGATGTTATTATTTTATTAATAGGGTGGCTATCACTGATGCATCCTTTAAGTGTGTTTATTCTATCCAGAGAGTTGGTTTACTGCTTCAAAGTAAGGAGAGGCCGGTATCATGGCATGCAATGAAAATTCTCCAGCAGCTAATACCCACAAGGCTTTGTTTTGGAGGTTATCTTCGCTCTCCACTCAGTTCACTTGAGTAGCCTATCTATCTGTGAAGGAAAGGGAGTGGTGGTGACAGCCACAGTACGATTAGACACTATGTCAGCTAAACTTGCGCAGGCAGTTGAACAGGGCCAGCCTTTGTTGTTGTTTACACAGCGTTTGCCCATCATTAGTCTTGGCAAGGCTGGCTGCATAGTCCTTTTATATTAATTAAAATGAATACAGTAAAGACTGCACGTGTGCCTCACCGCCAGAATTTTGAAGTAAGACTCAATTAACCTCAATGACCCTGTTGAACACAAACAATGAGAAATTAATTATATGCAGCATCCAACCCAGACAAGTTTAGTGGCTTCAAAACTACGTTATAAATTATTTAGAATGCATTTCCACCTTGTTTGCGTATGCCAAATCCATGGCCTATTAAAAAGTCTGCTTCAACACAAATGGCTATCATGCAGGCACAGGTGTTCACAGGTCACGTGAGCTGTGAGTTTCAGTGTTTTCTGTATATGAGTATCCTCTCGAGAGCTTTTAATTGACTTTAGTGTAGACTAATTCTGGACAGACATAAGCTTGTCAAATATTTTGAAATAATAGTGAACAAGATATATTTCCATTCTGTGTCTTTTTGTGTGGCGAGAGACGACCACAAGGGTTAAATGTCCACTTAATTTGTATTGTTTGACATTGACGGTACACAAACTGCTCATATCGGTCAAAGACAGCACATTCATTTCAGGCAGGTCACACAAGATTGCAGCTTGAAGACTGCGGGCATTCCTGTTTGTATGTGTGTGTATGTAAACAATTCCCACGCGTACACACATTAAGACAACCTGTGGAAGAAATCGTCTCAGTCATTTAAAAAACGTGTTTGTGCTTGTGCACTATACAGTGAACCGCAGACTTTCATGTTATCACACTGGCAGTTATGAGTAATTGCACCCCGCAGCAGTCCCTACCCCTAGACAACTTTTAATTATGTTACAAAGTGCACACGCTCTCTTGCATTAATGTCTCCGCTGGAGTCCTGAACGATTACATTCACTCTGGCGGTGTACAAGCACCAGCTCCAACAAATCATGAAAACATGTTTATTAATCTTCTGAGATAAACTCACACCATGGTATTTGTTTATGCGAGTTAGGGATTTTCCTTTGTGTTAGGTATGATAAGGAATTAAAAAAATGTGTAGCAAAGATGTGGAATGCTTACAGAAGCTGAAAGGCAGCAGGGGAGCTGAAGTCTTTTTCTTGAAGAAAGAGAATAGCAGAGATGGCGCGCTGACAACATGAATGAATGAACCCGCTGTAACATATTCCTCGGGCACTGTGGATCATTTATGCCTTGTATGGCCTATGCCTGGAACATCTCTCCCCGTGGAGATGAATGTGTGTGTGTGCTGTCCATCATCATGGGAGCAGATGAGTGTGAAGTGAAGCACATACCAACCAGCAGCGTGTCACTCACAGTTTCATGTCGGGCAAGTCCCTCTTGTCACACTTTGTAAGTAACACATTGAGGCTTGTTTGCTTCACAACACATATTTTTTACCAACCAAAATCCATACCTCTTTTTTAACACTACAAATGATAGCAGCATTTTAGGAATTTTTATTTTCTATTTTAAAAAAACACTAGTTTGCATGTATCCTTGTTTAGAATGGTGCCATCATGCAGCTTAAGCCGTGAAACATGTAGATGCCAGGTGCTGTTGCAATAAGACCGCAATTATTTCTGTAGGTTCAGATGTGTACTAGAGTGGAAAATGCAAAAAGAGCTAACTTAAAAATGTGCAGTCTTATACCAACAAGGGAGGATTAAACCGACCTTCGGGGAACATCCGTTGCGATAACATGATGATGAAACCATGAAGGTGAAGAGGGTTTCTGGCTTTAAACATAATATTGCATTTTATTCCGTGTTTACCAACAAGACATCATTCATAGTGGATGTATTACATATTTAAATATTAATGATTACACAGCATGCACTTGGGTATGTATCAAACACCTATTAAATGCTTGACTGATCATGACAGCCTACATTAAGCACACTGGAAAAATGACCACCACATTTACTGAAGTAATCACTGACCGGAACAAGAGACCGGGGTTGTTTGGAAACGTGCTCCTGCAATCAATGTACACTGCACTGCGTTGGCTTAATCAAAGATCTTGTACATGGATAATCGCTACAAGTGAACCTTGCCTGACATTTGCATATATTGAGTTACAGGAGTCAGTCTCACTCAGAGTATATCCCATGGATCCACGCATGCGATTTTATCTGCATGGAGCTCAAAACATCAAAAGCTTTCTTCACATAATTTTTCGCAGATCAGTGTTGTTATAGTTTGATGTTAACGGAGGGCTGGAATGTAATTTGAAATCCATTTTAGATGGTTATTTTTTGTAAGTGGTTATGGAAAGTGTCTCTCCTTTATAATAGTTTGAAATTTATCATGTGAGTTCCAATGCTGTGACCAATCCAGAGGACCAGTTCTAATTTTAGCTTTGTTTGATATACTCTAATGAAGTACATTTTAGCTATAGCCCAAGCCAGAGTGAAGAAATACAGTTTACAGTTAAATCTGCTTCATCAGTTCCAATGGAAGTCCTGAAGAGGAAAATCATTAATGTAAATAAAATACAGGAGAAGATCTGTCTAAATAATATAATCTACGTATTGAACAAAAAAAGAAAAGTTAAATGAGATAGATAAAGAGAATATCTGCCTACACTAGAACGACTGCAGAAACTTGAATTCAAATATTTCTATTTTAAAAATTGGTTGTCTGGAAGGGAAAGCAGAACAGCACACATATGTTTGCTACAGTATCACTAAAGGCTTAGCACAAGGGCATCAAATTATATATGTTTAATGTGTTCATTAATCATTATAGTGGTTAGGGAAATATTGGAAATACCGTCAATATTCGTATTTTATACTAACACAGCATTACGGTTTAATTACATGAGGTGCAAAATGCTTTCATGATGCTCCATTTGAACTACAGCATATTGGTTCATTCTAAAAAAGGCTGTGAATTCATCCCAAACATTCCTGCCCCAACAGATCAATAGGCCTACGGGCAAATGAATACAGGACATGATACAAAGTGGCATAGGATACCACATAGAGAGCTTGCACTGGTTACAATAATCAAAACAAAAGATATCGCAGGTGACAAATGGGACCAAGAGCGGTGCGGTGTAACGTGACAGAAATAAAAAAACATGCACATAATATACTGTACATCACCCGCTGACGCTCCTGTCGCTGGAGAACTGGTCCTTGTTTCTATGCTTTTTGTCTGCTCTGTTGTTACATAAATCTCTCTGAACTTAGTCATCATAGACTGGCAGAAGCCTCGTGAGAATTAATTAACCCATATTGTTCATATTGCCATCCCTTAAAGGCCCTGTGGGAAATAGTGCGACTGAGTGCTCCTCCTTTACGTGCATAGTCAATAAGAGGGTGTGACCTGACAAGATTGTACATTTTATTTAAGTGGTTGCAGATACATTGTGTAACGTAGCACCATGTTGCTTGTTCGTTTTGACATAGTAACTGTTTTTTTTGTTGCTGTTAACAACCGCAAAGGCTATAAACCACATCTCTAGTTTTTGATCTCATTTGTCACTCTTCAAAACATACATTTACTAATCCATACACTTTTACTACGTATTGTATGTGTATATCCTCTATACATGTCTACTGTCAGATTGGTTTAGCTTCAGTTGTAAGTAAGCATCCATTTTGTAAAATAAACCTCAGAGCACCAAGCTCTGTCTCCACAAGGGAGCAACCTTAAAGATAGGAGCTTCAACTCTAAGAACACACATTTAAGTGTTTCACCAGTGGGAGGTTGCAAAGGTCTAATTAGCCAGCGTGTCTGCTCTGTCAGCAATGGCAGACCTGTACAAGGCCCTTCTTCCACTTCCTTGTGAGCACCACTGTAGCTCCATATTACAGTGTCAAGCGCAACTGTGCCTGTTTCCTGTGTGCTGCTTGGTTTTACCCATGGGAACACTTCTGAGGAGAGGATACAGCAATTATCCGTGGACTGCAAAGTGAAAGGTGAAAGGATTTGTATTTACCAGCAGTAGAGTGGTTAATGACAATACAATATACTGGAATTATGGGGATTAGGGGCCAGGGATTTGTGTACTGTACAGTCAATGGAATTTCAATCAACACCATAGTGCTACCTCAGTAAATTGAAATACTTTGGGTGAGGGAGGGTGGGTTATATGCTGTGGGAAAGGACAAATGAGTTGGCAACAAGATTTTATTAACTCTTGGGCTGCATGAGATGTTTAGGTTTCTGTCAGCGCTTCAAATGTGTAAATAAACAGGACCACAGGGGAGACATCACAGCTTGCGGAAGCTTAAGGGGGCCCAGGAGGGTTTGGTAGAATTTAATGTATTGCTCTTAATTGCAGGTAAAGGGTTACTTTCTTAAAGGTGTCCTAAATAAAAATAAAACAGGGAGCTCTGCAAAAATGGTTTAGCCTCTTTTTAATTGATAATGGTTTAAAACAACAACAGGAACATCCAGAACACACATCAAAAACATGAACATAATGCTTGCCCCTACTCTCAATCTTCATTCTCATGAAATCAGATTGAGAGTTGCTGATGTATGTGACCTCATTCATTCCCTGCATGTTGCTCCCCTCTCTGCCCCATTTCATCCCAAAAATATTCATTTTTTAAACATTGCTACTTTTAATACTTACTAAGTTGAGCTCCAACCATTAATGCTTGTTTTTCAGTCAGTGATACTGAGTTCAGCTTGAGGATTCTTTAATAATGATCTGTTTATCTCGTGTACTGAACACTGCTGGTTCCAAGGTGCATCTATGAAATATAATCTCTCCAGCAAGTTATGAGTATGTTCAAGTAGCACAGCTTACAAGAGGTGGCTGACCACTAGGAGTATTTTACAAGGTGCCCCTGCTACATTAGGCGGCTTGTTTCAATGTGTAGAAAAAGTGGTTGGACTCCAAGGTCTTTTCAGATCACTGAACACCTTTCTCTGTGATGTGGAAAGGGCCAGGCCAACCTAAATAGAAACCTATTTTCAGCTTCCTCTACCCAGGATATTCTTCCTATGTGGTCAATATCCAAGGCGTATGTACGTGGATGAGTCAGTACAGACTAAAGCTTTGTTTTTCTTGTCTTTTTCTGTTTTCACCACCAATGCAGATGCCATGTTTCTGCAGTGTTTCAGACTTACACAGGGATATGATGAAGAAAAAAAGTCTGAAATAGAAGTTTTTTCACCGCTCACAACTTGAATGATTTTAACAAAGCTTGACTCACAGTAGCACATCAATTGTGACAACGCTATGGTCTAACCGTGCATGTAATTGAAACAATCGATTGCAATTTCATAAACACAAATGTGCATAAAGCACAGAACCGGTAAAGTGAGCTTCTGTTGGTTGAGTGATCACAACTGCATGCCTATCAATCTCTCCCCCTCCCCCCTCCCAGGCTTGTTTATTATTTTCCCATTGAATGCTAGATAGGGAGGCATTGCACAGGTCTTCTGTCATCCAAAGGAGAGGCAGTTTCTGAGCTCTGCCTAAGAATCAGTTATCTCACTTTAACAGAACAAAAGGTATTGTACTACAGGTTCAAAATATGTCCTCTGTCACTAAATTGAAGCCTTCATACTGTAGATACACAATGGTAAGTGTTTGGAATTCCCCTTATTGGTGTGATTTTTGGTTGAGACTCTCAATGCAAGCTGTATGAAACCCAAGAGTCTGTGAAATTAATGTGAGGATTGCACTTTATATTTTAGTATTTTATAAACACCGCAATAGATACGTGTAGGTCAGAGAATCCAGCAGTAACACAAATGGCCTGGTTGTGTCAATCAACAGTTCAATAAGTTCCTCCAAGCAGTGATTGTCCAATCACATCTTTGCAACCATAACTAGGCATGGCAGGTTTGTCAAGCTTTAGACTTTTCCGCATGCTGAATTGACATTTTAGAAAGCAATATTACTAGTAAAACTGACAGTGTGTGTCTGCTCAGACCACAGTAGTGTAAATTCCTGGGCTTAGAGTTAGTTTTATGTTAACCAACCACATTATAACCACATTGGCCCGAATTAGAAGTTGATGCTATCTGATTGGCATTTTGTTCAAATAAATAATAGTCTGATAGTTTAATACTTTACACATTTTAACAACTATTGAGGATGCAGACTTTTTACACATTTTTTTTAGCCTTTTCTGAATTAATAAATGTGAAGATAATTTATCAGGATTTTGATTTTAATATGAGTTAGCGGCACACAGTAATAATTTAGCAATTCAGATACCTTAACCTCTACTTTCCAGCTACATATACAGTTCATCTCTCTCTCTCATCGATCTATATTTCTAATCTTCCCCATATTTTCTCTTACTCTCTAATATTTTCTTTAGCCTGCACCGCCCGCCCGCCTACTTCCGGCCAAATTTAATTTTCCCTTCAGTAGTCAGTCTGGGTGTACAGTGCATTTCCCAGTTTTACCGGAGAATCTACAATCGTCCAATCAGCGAACAGAGCGAGTGGCTGAGAACGATGACGTCGAAGTCGCGCTCCAGTTTCAGTTGAATGCTGCGTTCCTTTATACTCGGAAGAAGGAGAATTCCGACTTGGTAGTTCCGAGTTTCGACCTGTCTGTGTTCCAGTGCATCTGCTCGCGAAAGTATGGACGCCTAAAACCTTTCTCGTCCAAATAACTAAACGTTAGGCTCTAACAAGTTACTGTTGCCAGGTACCGGTAGATTCATAGACTACAATATGTAGTGAAGTCAATTTCCGAGTTCCCTGTCCAACTGGAACGCACCGCCAGAAGCCGGCTCATGACACACGTGACGACCAAACGTTATGCGATTGGTTGGCTAATCCAGAGTGGCAGTGGGCAGATCCAATAGTTTTAAACTTCGACAGACACCCGCCTCCAAGTGAGTGAACGTTTGCCAATTACAGCACTTCCAGACCTTCTGTACAAATGAAATGAAGTACGATGGTCTGGTTGGACCAGGCTATAGTCAGTCTGGGCCTGCGGTAAATTATTAGGTGTTCTCCAGCCAGATTGTTGGCGGTCCATTCGGCAAACGGACGGAGTGGCTCAGAAGCCGGCGCATGACATACGTCACAACCAAACGTTCCGCAATTGGTTGGCAGATCCAGAGTGGCACTGGGCAGATGCAATAGTTTTAAACTTCAACAGACACCCACCTTCAAGTGAGTTTGTTGATTGAGCGATTCCAGACCTTCTGTACAAATTAAATGAAGTACAATGGTCTGGTACGACCAGGCTATATTTTCTTAATATAATCTTGCAAATCATTTCTCTCTCTCTCTCTCTCTCTCTCTCTCTCTCTCTCTCTCTCTCTCGCTCTCTCTCTCTCTCTCTCTCTCTCTCTCTCTCTCTTTCACCCAGCTTTCCTGGTGTTAAATTAGATGGGAATGGGTAATGAGAACATTTTATGCCAGAAGCATTAGTAACGGTAATAATTAATGTCCATTGTCTTTTGGATCAGCTAAATATTAGGTATCAGACAGAATTATCTCTCTGTATCAAATCACATTATTCAACATTTGGGACCACCTGCTTATCACGCTAATGTGCCTCCTATCCTGGAAATTGAAAAGGGCCCTGCCTGAATGCATAAGGAACTCCTGTAATCAAATGTGGTTGCGAGCATTCAAGCTTTTCAAGAATGTGAAAAGCTGATTTTTGAGAGGATTTGTCAAACAAACAAAGAATATTTCTATAAAAAACGGAGCTGTCAAATTGTTCCATTAATCAAGTCTGTGTTTTACTATTTGCTTTATTTGCTTTTCTTATCCAAAGATCGATCCATTTACTGTAGCACTTAATAAAACAGCTAACACGGTTGAACTTTGACTTATTGGGCCCATTTTTTATGATGTCGATAACCAATGACCATGTAATTTCACACTGAGATATTTTCAGCGCAGTTGGATGGAATAAAAAGGTCAGCTATCTACAACACAAGTGTAAACAGGTTTTGTAGTTAGAACCTGGGATTCAGAGAGCAAAAGCATCTCTCTAGAGTTACCCTGCTGCCTCTATGTTGAACAATCATTCGTGAAATAAATCCATTACAGGGCAGGTGTTTGAGTAATTGGAGCAACTCACCTTTTTGTAACCTCAAAAAAGTCCCACTTTATTACTTTGCTATATTGCTAATATTCTTTTCAACTGCACGGATTCAATATAACTCTGGGTGTCCTCTTTGGGTATGTACAAAGTCATTGTGGTATATATTGGCTACAATATAAGAACAAGTTGTGGAGAAAGCAGGGAATGGTCCTGGCACAAAATGATGCATTTCAAACCACAGAATCAGATAATTTCCAAAATATCTTTGAGTGCAATTAGGTACATATTTTTGTTAGGAGATGGAGTTGTGTTGATCATGAGAAAAAGCTGAACGTCCCCCCAAACATGGTAATTTTCACTGATGTGATGGAACCAGCTCAGTTTGGGGCCAAGCAATTGCTCTACTCCAGTCCCATATATTTCTAAATTTCTGCCGAAGAACCCTTGGCATCAGTGGATGGCTAGATTGACTGTAGGGGAGAGTGGCCTAAGTTGTGCCACTTTTTACTCAAAGTGACTTTAAAGTGAGGCCTTGACAGTAAAGTCTCCAACTCAAATATGTACATATATTTCAGAGTGTTGCGCATCCCTGGCAATAAAAACTTTGGATCTGGAATAAACTGTTGAAGAAATATAGCTTTCGGAAAAAAGTTGTCTTGTGGCACAACTTGCCCCCGGTGTGGTGTAAATTGTGCCTTTGGAAAGAATATCATGGGGTAAATTGTGCCATTGATATATATCTCATAATCTGTAATGCAAGACAAATCCATTTGACAATCACTTATTTAAGGTTTATTTAAAGTAAATAAAATAAATATTTTACAAAGATTGAAGGACAATTTTCTTAAACAAGGCCTAGCAGATCTAATGGTTTTACCTGCAAAGCTCACAATGACAAAGTCACCATCATCATCTTCCTGGCCATCTGAACTCTCATCAGTGGTGTCGTTAAGTGGAATGGAGATGTCAGTCTCTTCTGAGCTACTGTAGACAATAACTTTCACTGAATGCACTATGTACAGCACTTTGGAAAGTGCAAACTGTTATACATGTGCTTTTATAAATACATTTTACTTACTTACTTACTTACTTACAGTGTTGGGAACGTTACTTTAAAAAAGTAATTAGTTATAGTTACTCACTACTTGTTCCAAAAAGTAACTGAGTTAGTAACTGAATTACTTTATAATAGAAGTAACTCGTTATCACGGAAAGTAACTATTTGCGTTAGCCTACTGTAAAAATAAAAAGTTGCTATATGTCCAAAAAAAAATATTTTTCTGAGCAGTTTTCACAAGTCAGTTGAAATGAGTAGGCTACATAACCTTCAATATGTATTGCACATCAACAGACAGCAAGAGGTTTATCCTACACTTCAAGTATTTTTTATCCTGCAATTCCAGTAGCCTAGTATTTTGTTCTCAACAAAAGTAGTAGAGGAAACTGCTGAATGTACCGTGCTGATCTGCTAATATCACTGGATTCACTTCAGGGGTGTCGGCTAAAACACCACTTAAGGCCAAAAACGTCAGACTATGAAGCATGAGACGATGAGAGGAGGAGTAAGGATTTATCCTATGTTTATTTCCTTCTTTAACATGCACAGCAGCATACAGATCCCAGGAAAAGAACAATAGCAATATTCGGCTCGTGATGACACGCTAAACAGCTGTTGCAACCGGCGAATCGCGGCCGTTCAGTAACGTGCATGAATTATAATTTATAGAGATCGGGCAACTCCATGCACTTACTCACAGGGCGATGCAAAATAACTCAGGGAGAGCACGTTTCAACCGTGGATTGATAGGTGGTTACTGCGGCAATGTGCACGCTCACACAACAGAGAGAGAAAGAAAAAGAAACTTCACTAAACAGCGCTCCACGGCTGACTGACGTGACGGCGCTAACTGACAGTTATAATGTCATCCACACTGAATAAAACACAACTTAAAACACTATAAGAAATAACAATCGCTTATCATGTTGTTAACCCACCTGGTCTCCTCACTAGCAGTTTGTGTAGTATGGAGCCAGGGGTGCGCTCGGATTACACAGTTTATTCAATCAATTCACAGTAACGCACCGCATTTAACGTTCAGTAACGATAACGGCATTGTAACGACGGAAAAAGTAATTAGTTAGATTACCCCGTTACTGAAAAAATAACGGCGTTACCTAACGCCGTTATTTTAAACGGTGTTATTCCCAACACTGCTTACTTATAACTCACCTAGGCCCTCTGGCACAAATCACCCCAATCCCAGAATTTTAGATAATAAGCATGATGCAGCAGTTTAGGGCTGACATTGTGCTAACTATATAGACACAAAGTGTAGCATACTGAAGCACTAAAACATGTGTCAAATGTTTTCAAACGTGTCTATAATTGTTCAGACACAATAATCAAAAAACCTTGATCATGGAAATTTTACTTTTAGAGGCAAAACACAGTTTTTTTAGCTTAAATGTGCTTAAATCTTATTCCATGTTTCTTCCTTCTTTACAGGATGAGTTAAATGGATGGCTCTTCTTAAACATTTGGTCACATTTCCAATTTCTTCTATGGTTTTCTAGAAACAAGGGGTGGCACAACTTCCCCACCGACACAACTTAGGCCACTCTCCCCTACTTTACTTCTATTTGAGTTTTAGTGCGTCATCAAGGTAGTGAAAGTGACTTTGAAATGTGATGGACTGTCTCTCCAGAATAGAATCCTTGTCTAAAAAGAGTGCATGTTCATTGTGGCTCATTCAGATTATTTGAGGCAGGGTGGCTAAGGACTGTGTTTGCAATAGTTATTGGTGACGTGGGGGTAATCATAAAGGTTTTGGAAGAACAGCAGTCTTATTTTAGAGTTATTGATTTTTAGACTGCCACCGGCAATGTTAGCTAAGTGAGGCATGAATTTCAACCACCCAACTGGCGAGTAATAGAGCTCCTTCAGCAGTCACAATGGCACACTCGTTCAAAATCGTTTTTATGCTAATACTTTTAGATTTTTTAGGGTAACATTCAACCTCAGTTGCTTTCTTTGCCCACCGGCTTTGCTTTGTTGCCAGTTTATTTTACATGTCATGCATTTAGTACACATTCTGACAACAATTCCATGGTTCCGTCAAACCTTAGGCTTCCAGTGAAAATCTTCTAATTTCTCTTCCCGATTCCCTCCCTGTCGGTTTTGGATCACTGCACACATACAGTGCTGCATTACAACCAGTGCCCATACACAAGCCCCTGCTGCTTTTCTTGCCTCTTTCATCTGAATTTTTGGAATGATCCAAGCAAATTTCCATCTTAGATCCTACCATTGCATTGCACATCCCTTGATCGAAATGCCATCCAAGGACTGCGTGCTGTCTTAAAACTGCAGCTAGCAGGGATTTTACCATGTTACTGTACATTCTGAAAGATATTCACATACACTGTGTGGAGGAAGTGTAGTTTTCTGTTGCTTGAGTGTTACGCTAAGTAAAAGGTGAGACATCTGGAATTTGTCAGGATTGTACCAAAATGGCAGGCCAGAACCCAAGAGCACGACAACAAACAGTTCAGGTATAGCAACAAAGTTTAATGAGGAATCAAACCAGGTAGCGAGGCAACAAGTCCAAGAGGGGCAGGCAAAGGGGTAATCCAGGATCCAAAAAGGATGGGTCAAAACACGAATAGGCAGGCAGGTAAACAGGCAGGAATTCAGAATTGGCTGGAGAGCAATGTAACACAAAGACAATCTGGCAGGGAACTGAGGGAATGAACCGGTATATATACTGTGGGGCTAATAGCTGATGGGGAGCAGGTGAGTGTGGTTAGGCCAGGTGGAAGTAATCAGCAGGGAGTGCAGAGCAGGGGGGAGTGGCCGGGTCTGAAATGACAAGAGAGTTAATATGGGAACAGACAAGTGACAAAAAACTAAATTGTGGCTGAAGTAGTGACAGAACCCCCCCCTCTAGGGACGGCTCCTGACGTCCCACCAGGCTGATCAGGATGGTCCCTATGGAATGTGGTGATGAGGTCGGGGTCCAGGATGTGGCGAGCCGGGACCCACGAGCGCTCCTCAGGGCCATAACCCTCCCAATCAACCAAGTATTGGAAACCCCTTCCCCGTCGTCGCGACCTGATGAGACGATGAACCGAGTAGGCAGGCCCTCCATCAATGAGCTGGGGGGGCGGCGGGGGTCTGGAGGAGGGCTGGAGCTGGGACTCTTTAACGGGTTTGATCTTGGATACATGGAAGGTGGGATGGATCCTCATGGAGCGAGGAAGACGGAGACGGACTGCAGCAGGATTGATGACTTTATTGATGGAGAACGGACCCACAAACCTGGGAGCCAACTTCCTAGACTCCACCCGGAGCGGAAGGTCCCGTGTAGACAACCAAACCTTCTGACCCGGAGTGTAACCGGGTGCAGGGGTCCGACGGCGATTGGCATATCTCTGGTATCGGTCGGACGAGCGCAGGAGAGCAGCACGGGCCCGCACCCAGGTGCGCCGACATCGCTGGACGAACGCCTGGACAGACGGGACACTGGCCTCTCGCTCCTGCTCAGGGAACAATGGAGGTTGATATCCTCGAGAGCACTGGAAGGGGGAAAGACCTGTTGCTGAACTTGGAAGTGTGTTGTGAGCATACTCCACCCATAGGAGCTGCTTGGACCAGGAGGACGGGTTCTGGGATGTGATGCAGCGCAAGGCAGTCTCCATCTCCTGGTTCATCCGCTCAGTCTGGCCGTTGGATTGAGGATGGAAACCCGAGGATAAGCTGACCGTGGCCCCCAACAGCTGACAAAACTCTGTCCAGAAACGAGAAGTGAACTGCGGCCCCCGGTCGGAGACAATGTCACAGGGAAGGCCGTGCAGACGGAAAACATGATGCAACATAATTTCAGCTGTTTCCTTGGCAGATGGTAACTTGGGCAACGGAACAAACTGAGCAGATTTAGAAAATCTGTCCACAATAGTAAGAATAGTGGTGTTACCCTCGGAGGGAGGCAGTCCGGTGACGAAGTCGATCGAGATGTGGGACCACGGACGATGAGGAACAGGCAGTGGCTGAAGAAGGCCCGCAGGGGCATGGCGAGCGATCTTGTGCTGGGAGCAAACACAGCAAGCAGCGATGAACTCCTTGGCGTCCTCTTCCATGGTAGCCCACCAGAACCGTTGCTTCAGCAGGGCTAGAGTGCGCCTAACCCCTGGATGACAGGCAAGGCGAGAAGAATGTCCCCACTGGAGGACCTGAGAGCGGAGATTCACAGGCACATACAGACGATTATCAGGGCAAGCACTGGGGGCCGGGTGGTCGGCCTGGGCCCGTTTTACCTTGTCCACAATGTCCCAGGTAACTGCGCCGATGACCATCTTAGTGGGGAGGATGCTCTCAGGATGTGTGGGAACATGTTCGGATTGGAACTGACGGGATAGGGCATCTGGTTTGACGTTCCTAGAACCTGGGCGATAAGACAGGGTAAAATCAAAACGATTAAAGAACAACGCCCACCTGGCCTGACGGGAGTTCAACCGTTTGGCTGACCGGATGTACTCCAGGTTTTTGTGGTCCGTCCACACCACAAACGGATTCTTCGCCCCCTCCAACCAGTGCCTCCACTCCTCGAGAGCCATCTTAACCGCCAATAGCTCCCGGTTTCCAACGTCATAATTTCTCTCCGCTGGGGACAATTTGCGGGAGAAAAAGGCACATGGATGTAACTTTTGGTCTTTACCTGACCGCTGAGACAGGACTGCCCCCACCCCGGAGTCTGACGCATCCACCTCAACGACAAACTGGCGTTCTGGATCTGGTAGGATGAGGATGGGAGCAGAAGAGAACCGTGACCTTAACTCACTGAACACCCTTCCTGCAGCAGGGGACCATTGGAAGGCTACCTTTTGGGAGGTGAGGGCTGTCAGGGGAGCTGCTACAGAACTATAGTTGCGGATAAACCTACGATAGAAATTGGCAAACCCCAGAAATTGTTGAAGCTTCTTACGAGTGGTGGGGACCGGCCAATCCACCACCGCTTTAATCTTGGTGGGATCCATGTGAATACTTCCGACTGAAATTATGTATCCCAGGAACGACACCTCAGTGGCATGGAACTCGGACTTCTCGACCTTCACGAACAGCTGGTTCTCTAGGAGTCTCTGGAGAACCCTGCGGACATGCTGCACATGGTCCTGTTCGGACTTGGAGAAGATGAGGATGTCATCAAGATAAACAAACACAAATACATTGAGAAAATCCCGGAGCACATCATTCACTAAGGCTTGGAATACTGCAGGAGCATTTGTGAGTCCGAAAGGCATTACCAGGTACTCGTAGTGGCCCCTAGGGGTATTGAACGCCGTCTTCCACTCATCCCCCTCCCGAATGCGAACTAGGTGATAGGCATTCCTGAGATCAAGCTTGGTAAACACAGAGGCCCCTTGCAAAAGTTCAAATGCAGAAGAGATGAGTGGGAGGGGGTACCTGTTCTTAATGGTGACATCATTCAGACCGCGGTAATCGATGCAGGGCCGGAGGGATTTGTCCTTCTTATCCACGAAGAAAAACCCTGCTCCAGCAGGTGATGAAGAGGGACGGATGAGGCCTGCTGCCAGTGAGTTGTTTATGTATTCGTCCATGGTCCTGGTTTCCGGGGCTGACAGAGAGTAGAGCCTCCCCCTGGGTGGGGATGAGCCAGGGAGGAGGTCAATGGCACAATCATACGGGCGGTGTGGGGGAAGAGAGGTGGCCCGTACCTTGTTAAACACCTCCTTTAAGTCGTAGTACTCCGACGGGACACCTGAGAGATCTGGGAATTCATTAGAAGAAGGGGTGCTGCAGGCAGGTAACAAGGCAGATTTCAGACAGACCGCAAGACATTGATCACTCCATTGTAGAATGGAACCGGTTCTCCAGTCAATGTGTGGATTATGTTTAATTAACCAAGGATACCCCAAGACAACTGGCTGCTGAGGTGCATTAATCAGGTGAAAGGCTAGTGATTCAGTGTGGTTACCTGATATGCCCAGATGAATGGGAACTGTGCGATGGGTTACCGTGCAGAGGAGGCGCCCATCGAGAGCAGTAGCCTCAATAGGCTCGGCCAAGGGTTCCTGGTTAATACCCAGCTGCATGGCAAGGCCCCGATCCAGAAGGTTGGTGTCAGCTCCCGAGTCAATGAGGACAGCGACAGTATGGGACAGACCATTAAAGTTGAGCTGGGCATGAAGTAGTGCTCGAGAGGGACCTTCAAAGTTCTTGATGCGGCTCACCAGCGCCCTCTGGATTCCTGGTGAGCCCTGTCTTTTACTGGACAGGATGACACGTAATGGCCTCCCTCTCCACAGTACATGCAACAGTTCTCCCTTTGGCGCCGTTGTCGTTCAGCAGCTGACAGCCTGGTCCTGCCCAGCTGCATGGGTTCAACTGGGTCACTAGAGGCAGCAGCGGTAGGAAAACCCGTTGAAGTGGAAGGTGAAACTGGAAGACGTGGAAGGCTACGGGAAGTGCTGGTCAGTACCTTCTCTCGTCTCCTCTCCTGGATACGTCCATCGATGCGGATAGCGGTGGCGATGAGAACGTCCAAATCCCCTGGAGGATCCCGGGCCGCCAGCTCGTCCTTGATGGCATCAGAAAGTCCGTTGTAAAAGGCGTCAGCCAGGGAGGAAGAGTTCCAGTCACTCTCTGCAGCGATAGTCCGGAACTCGATGGAATAATCAGTCACTCTCCGGCTCCCCTGAGCCAGGTTAAACAGACCCCGAGCAGCCTCTCGACCAGGGGTAGCATGATCAAACACCTTCCGAAGACCCTCAGAGAAGGCAGCCACAGAAGAACAGAGAGCCGACTGCTTCTCCCACTCGGCGGCACCCCAGTTCCGGGCCCGCCCAGAAAGCTGGGTGATCATGAAAGCCACTCTCGACCTCTCCGTGGGATACGTGAGAGGTTGTAGTTCAAAAGTCAATGAGCACAGAGTCAGAAAGGAGCGACAGGTATCTGGAGCTCCAGAAAAGCGCTCTAGAGCACTTAAGCGGGGCTCTGGCCGGGAGACAGCAGGGACAGGAGGGCTGGTGGGTGGTTGAACCGCTGGGGTCTGGCTGTCCAGCGTGAGCTGCTGGAGCTGGCCGCTCAGAACCTCAAACTGCTGATTGTGGCGTTCCGAAGCTTCCTGGAAAGCCACTTCCATAGCGGTGAACTGTCTCGAATGCTGGTGTAGGGCGGCACCTTGTGCTGCCACTTCTTCCTTAAGAGCCCTTGTGTCGGCTGGGTTCATCTTTTGGCCAGATTGTACTGTCAGGATTGTACCAAAATGGCAGGCCAGAACCCAAGAGCACGACAACAAACAGTTCAGGTATAGCAACAAAGTTTAATGAGGAATCAAACCAGGTAGCGAGGCAACAAGTCCAAGAGGGGCAGGCAAAGGGGTAATCCAGGATCCAAAAAGGATGGGTCAAAACACGAATAGGCAGGCAGGTAAACAGGCAGGAATTCAGAATTGGCTGGAGAGCAATGTAACACAAAGACAATCTGGCAGGGAACTGAGGGAATGAACCGGTATATATACTGTGGGGCTAATAGCTGATGGGGAGCAGGTGAGTGTGGTTAGGCCAGGTGGAAGTAATCAGCAGGGAGTGCAGAGCAGGGGGGAGTGGCCGGGTCTGAAATGACAAGAGAGTTAATATGGGAACAGACAAGTGACAAAAAACTAAATTGTGGCTGAAGTAGTGACAGAATTTTCCTTTTGACGCTTTTGATGTGGTGCTAGAGTCAGACAAAATATCCACTCACTGAAGTGATGGCTACAAGCACATTTAATTTAACAGAGCTGCATGCCAATCAAACAGAGATCTTTGTCAGGCATTGTCTATTGGCTCTAGGTATAGCAATGTCAGTCAGTTGAATGGTCCCCCTGTTTGGTCCAGACTAAAATATATCAATACCTAATTAGATGGATTACCATGACATATAGACAGCAGTGTTTGGAATAACGCTGTTTAAAAGGTAACGCCATTATTTTTTCAGTAACGGGGTAATCTAACTAACTACTGTTTCCGTCGTTACAACGCCGTTATCGTTACTGAACGTTAAATGTGGTGCGTTACTATGAATTGATTGAACAAACTGCTCGATGACGGATACATGAGTAGTTGAGTGTTTTGGAAGGAGTGAATGGATGGGTAGATTAATATCTAGGAGCTTGAGCTCAATATTTAAAAGCACTCTATGTTTTTAAACTGTTTACCTTTTTAATGAAGAAATACATAGCCTATGTCTTCCAGACTATTTGTCTCAGGTTGTGAGAGTTTGATTTATTTAATTTGCTACAGTTACTGCAAACACACTTCATATTGTTTAACTGTTTACTTTTGAAGAAAATAGCCTACTTAAAGAAAGAATGTCTCCCAGACCAGTTGTCTGAGATTGTGAGTTTGACTTATTTAATTAAGACTGCAGAGTAAAACACACTGTTTGTTGTTTAAATGTACATTTGTTGAGAACAAAAATACTTGTGCAGGATAAATCTCTTGCTGTCTGTTGATGTGCAATAAATATTGAAGGTTATGTACAAGTACCTGTCTGTCCTACTCATTTCAACTGACTTGTGAAAACTGCTCAGAAAATTCTTTGACATATAGGCCTACCTGTAGCAACTTTTTTTTTTACAGTAACGCAATTAGTTACTTTCCCTGGTAACTGGTTACTTTTATTCTAAAGTTTTTCAGTTACTAACTCAGTTACATTTTGGAACAAGTATTGAGTTACTATAACTTATTACTTTTTTTTAAAGTAACGCCCCCAACACTGATAGACAGTCGTGTTCCTGAGGGACCTGACTTCTCCTTACCATCAGATTTACATTTTAGTTTTTTAACAATGTCTTTACAACCATCAGATTGATTTCCATGAAATGTTGATCAGTCCAATACTTAAGTTGATGACCATTTACTTGCAAATCTAATGAGCAGTCTGCTCACCTTGTGTTAAGAGTTATTAAGCCGATGTTAGCATGATAAAACGCTATGTTAACATGGTGAATATGGTCAACATGTCAATTGCTAAACATTGGCAAAATAGCATTGTTATCGGGGGCAATTTATCACGCTGGTGATAGGATTTAGCTCAAAGTGCTGCTGTGCCTCATTACACTAGCATGGCTGTAAACTCTTAAGTTTTGTTCAAATATTATTAGCCAACCCTGCATTACACCAATGGTAACCATAACTTTCAAAGATCTGCTCCCTGATCATGTAGAAAGCAAAAGTACAATTGCCAGTGTAAGCAATTCAATGGGCTTCAATGTCAGACTGAGGGATAGGCTGCAAGATGCATTATGACAGTGCTTCTATGTAAGTTGAGTACATCATGTTCAATCGTGCACTGAACACGGTCAGAGAGAATTTCTCATATGCCTGGCCTAATCTCACTCCCTGGACAGAATGATGCTCCTGCTGAGGTCATGAACTGCAGAGCCACAATCACTCCCATATCAGGTATCATCTTGTGATTAGGGCTGCAACTAACGATTATTTTGATAATCGATTAATCTGTCGATTATTTTCTCGATTAATCGATTATTAATCGATTAGTGTTTTGGTCCGTAAAATGTCAGAAAATGGTAAAAAATGTTGATAAATTTTCCAAAGCCCATGTTGACGTCCTCAAATGTATTGTTATGTCCAAAACACACAGATATTTCAGTTTACTGTCATAATAGGATTAAAGAAACCAGAAAATATTCACATTTGAGAAGCTGAAATCAGAGAATTTGTAATTTTTTATTAAAAAATTACTCTAAACGATTAATCGATTATCAAAATAGTTGTCGATTACTTTAATAATCGATTAATAATCGATTCGTCGATTAATCGTTGCAGCTCTACTTGTGATTACTGTAATGCTAATCAGCCAGTAATCACTTTAAGAGCCTGTCAACCGCTTGACGGAGCACTGCGCTAGCCACCATTCTCATTAATGTGACCACACAGCTGACAGAAGTCTCATCCTGTTACTGGCCTTCATTTTCACTCCCTCCAGCAGGAATATGCTGACAGAGATATCCGTCCTCTGGCTATTGTTCCTCTGCTAATCTCTTCACACAGAACATTTTCAATTTGAGCCTTTCACAGAAGGTACTGCCATGACCTAGCTTAGCTCCGCCCGCCCACCTACTTCCGCCCAAATGTATTTTTCCCTTCAGTAGTCAGTCTGGGGAAAGGGCGTATTAGTGGGATTTTGCTCGAACAAATTTCTGAGTGTCCAATCAGCGAACAGAAGAAGTGGCTGAGAACGATGATGTCGAACTCGTGCTCCAGTTTCAGTTGAATGCTGCGTTCCTTTGTACTCGGAACCCGGAGATTTCCGACTTGGTAGTTCCGAGTTCCGACCTGTCTGTGTTCCAGTGCATCTGCTCGCAAAAGACGCCTAAGACTATGGACGCCTAAAACCTTTCTCGTCCAAACAACTAAACGTTAGGCTCTAGCAAGTTATCGTTGCCAGGTACCGGTAGATCCATAGACTACAATATGTAGTGAAGTCGGAAATTTCCGAGTTCCCAGTACAACTGGAACGCACCGTCAGAAGCCGGCTCATGACACCAGCACGACCAAACGTTATGCGATTGGTTGGCTGATCCAGAGTGGCACTGGGCAGATCCAATAGTTTTAAACTTCAACAGACACCTGCCTCCAAGTGAGTGAACGTTTGCCAAAAAGAGCAGTTCCAGACCTTCTGTACAAATGAAATGAAGTACGATGGTCTGGTTGGACCAGGCAAGCCATGACCAGGTCTGATCTCGAATGTCTCAAAGAAAAGGCATGTTTAAGATTCATGTAGATCAGGGGCTGCAACAAGTGATTATTGTCAAAGATTTAGTCAAAAACTCAGACACTCACTTTTATGATATTAAACAGAAATATCATCACATATTGGAAGTTGAACGCTTTTTTCATTGATATTTAAAGTTAAATCATGTTTTTTCTTGTGAATCAATTACCGTTTTAAGTATCTTTGTATACCTGCGACGTCTGCTCAGTCTGAATCTAGGGAAATATCTCAAAAGCCCTTCTCAGAATGAATGTCCAACATTTCAAAATGAGAGACGTTTTCATTATTGAGTGCCAAATGCACAGGCAACATGACGTTATTTGACGAACAGACTGATGAGTCAAACATGAGTGACTCATTCGTCCCAAATGACTTCATAACATTATGGTAACTACTCATTTGGTAGTGTCAGCTCAATTCCACTGCTGTGCATTCTGTTGTTATTCTTTGCAAACATGTTATCTCTCTATTCCAGAGCTGCTGTTATGTTATTGAAGTAAAGTTCTCCTACAGCTTGTTAAAGCTAGGGTTGAGAGTTTGCGAGAAAACAGCCGTTGGGATTCCAACGGCTGTTTTCCCAACGCTCTACCTGCTGTAGCTCCTCCCTCCGAACGACAGCTATGCGCGTTTATGTTGCTCCTAATCTGGCGCTTCATAATTTTGTGTCAAAAATGGTTCAACGCGCCCAACACACCTACGTAGCTAGGTAAAATAAACAGCAACTGAACGGAACAAATAGCCTTAAAACAGCATTGCAGATTCACGGCACTCAGAAATTAACACAAACAGCAAGGCAGGCAGCACCATACCGAACACATATACAGCAGCATTGTTTGCACGGCAGTACAAAATAAAGGCAAGTAGCCTACATTATCCTACCTGGCTGTTACGGGATCGTGGCTGGCGTAGATAAACACCGGTACTTCGCTTTAGGCCTACTTGTCTTGAAAGTTCCCCGGTCTTAGCCGTTATATTTGGGTTCATTATATGGAGGTGGTAGCCACACACAACCGGGTGAGTTAACTAATGCTATCCGACCGGTGCTAACTTGGTTTATCGGCTAAAGCACAGCCGCACATATTCACTGAATTAACCAGGAAGCCCATTCTCCTGGCTCACTTTCCCCACGTCTTCTAACCCCGAGCGACCTCATACAGCAACAGACGCCCGCAAATACATTTCCGCCTCTGTGTTTCTCAGCCTCTGTGTAGGCTACACACTGTCCTCCCACCGTGTTAGTTGTTGGTATCCGGGGAATGGTAAATTGAGGGTTTGTTGCATAGATAGTATAGTATAGTATAGATAGTTCGTTGGTGAAGACATTGCTATTCGCTGTCCGCCGTACAGTAGTGCCAAACAGTAGTGTCAGACTGCTAGGGTCGTGAACGTTCACGCAACTGACGCATCAACGTCGTTGCCAAGTGAACGGAGAGTCCCACAGCCAATAAGAACGGAGAATCTGAGCCTTGCTCTGATTGGTCAAAATTAACATGAGCGGTGGCAATTTTTGGGGGCAGCACACAGAGGCAGGGGGGAGCAAAGTGATGAAAAAATATTTTCAGACCACTTCATCTACATATAGCTTAATTATGCTATTATGACAGTTTTGCCAAATATTACAGTGAAAAAATTATCAACTCTAGCTTTAATATGGTCATGTACAAAATGTATTTTTGGGAAATATTAAGTTACATTTAAATCTCTATCTTACAATACATGTATTCAGACTGTGTGGGTTCCCTAAACATGTAACTTCGTAATATTCAGTTACAGAATACCTTGTGTGTACAATTTTTGGAAATACTAAAGATTGCATCATAGATTTGGATTTTCTTTCGGTCTCATATTTGGACATTTTGTAAATGCAGAGATTAATTCAGTGGACCTTGCAAGCAGCTCTAGTTAATTAGGCCTTAGTTATATAGGCCTACTGTATTTGTTCATGGCCACTCAGAGGCAGAATTACAAAAGCAGTCTCAGAAGTCAAATATTAAATATGGCACATATTGCAAGTTATGAGTTTTCTTTTAATCAACTGTTTCTGAGCTCTTCTTAAAATGACTCCTCCTTACCTCCTTCTGAAGCCAATTGTTCCACCATTAAGCTGACAGATTTATTCTTGTGATTTAATTCAATCAATTGGAATGGGGCAATGAGATATATTCCAGCCATGGGACAAAGGTCTGCATCATTTGTCTGCACTGCATCCAACCAAAACAATTATACAAATGACCTTTGAACAAATTACCTTATTTACTTCATTAGGTTAAGTGGTTCCTTTGAGCTACATGGCCAGATAATCTCCACTTGCCTCTGACTTGGCTACTTTTGAAATGAGCTTTATTTGAAGGAAACACAGAGAACAAAAAGGTCAAAAGTCATCTGACAGCATATATTAGCCAGTCTACGCACTCCCCCAAGTGCCTTGCGTTTATATATTCTCATTGAAATCTTACCCCGATGTCAGCAAGAGCTTTTACTCCCCTTTTTATTGTAAAGCTCTACAGACGGAGGAAGGGAGTGCAGCATTTTAGCGGAAAGTGGTTAGTGGTGAATATAGACTGTCACTGCTGGGAGAGCAAGAGGGAACGGAATGAGAGAAAACAGGTACATCTCCCCCAGGTCTATAATCCTGAGATTACTGTTTGCTCTGGGGCCTGTCTGACTGCACTCTGGGCTGCCTGTGCTTCACTTCTAATCTCCTCGGCCCCAGCTGTCCAAGAATTGATTCGAAGATTCTCTGAATCAATTACTCTCCTGTCCAAGGTCCCATTGCCTGGGAGATATACTCACAAGTGCACATGAGCACACGTACACATGAAAAACAGATACAGAGAAAAATGCACATATACACACACAACCAATTCATCCCTCCATGGTGAACACTCTTTCAGAGGTTAATTGGGAAACCTCTGACATCCAAGTCTTAAACCAGACCGTGTACCTACTGTATTTGTGGTGGTACATAACAGTGTTGGGTTAGTGGCCATTAACTTGCCTCAAATGAGTTTTGATCACCTAGTTAGTCTATTTATTTCCACCTTAATTTTTTATTGAGAGAATAGTATACCATTTTCTTGTTTCCTGTTAGTAGACTGCCACTTTATACTGCAGTATCTGGGGTAATCTATACTGCAAGTGCAGAGACTGAATGCTATCATGCACATAACTGCATGTACAGTATTATCTAAAACTTTAGCGTTTGACTCTGGATTTTCAAGTTGTTGAAATGAGGAAAGAGAAGTGGCGAAAAAACCTACTTGCACTTTTTCAGTACACCTATTGTGATTTAATGGTGTGTACTAGTCATGTTTCCAACCAAACATGTGCATTCCGTATGAATTATGCATGTGAGCAGGGAATAGGGACGATTCTGTGTAAGGGAGAAGAAGCTGGTGCCTGAATGTCTACCAAGTGCCTTCAATTTTGCTTATTATTTATTCATCTATTTGTATTGAGTCATGGAAAGCCACAGACAACCCCACATATGTATTGTTATTAAACCAGGGGAGAGGAAATTGACACCTTTGTTGCAAGGAAACTTTTAAGATGAACTTGCCTACCCCTCAGCAGTAATTATTATCTCTCCATGCAGCCGTGGAGGGTGGAGAGGGAGAAATCCATGGAAGCTGGCGCTGGCATTCTTTTCATTCACCAGTCCGACGTTCTTTCAATTCGCTGGTGGTGATTGTAGTAGCTTAGCAATGCAGTTTGCAGCTGCAAAAATAATTGCAGTTTATTGCCAATTAAACTAATGAGTTCCAAAATAGCCTCAAGTGTGTTGTCTTACAAAGCTGCATAAAACCGCATTATGAGAAAGAATAGAAATGCGAGGAAATTAGCGGGAAGAATGGGTGATGTTGAAGGCTGAGGAAATTGAAGGTCAACTCAGAAGAACCCCCTCAAACACACTTCTCATCCTCTCAAGCCAGTCTGGACTGAAGTACCCCAGCCCTATAGAGATGTGCAGCTCTGTGACAGATGTCTTCCCTAGGCTTGGCCTCCAGCTTCTCCCTAAGCGCCACGTCATTAATAATGCAGCATGCTTTTGCTCAAACCTGCCTGACAGATGTGCATAGATGGAGCCTGAGGTTCCCCGCTGCTCGTCAACAGTCTGCTGCTATTTTTAGGGGTAGGGTTGTACTACAGCTGTACACCATGTTTTTAGGTAGAGGTGACTGAGTCGAAACAACAGAGCTAACACTTTCTCCTCCTTGTCACTTCTCACACTGAGCTGGGAATTCAGACAGCAGCGGGTAAGCAGAAAGAGACATGCTAACTAGATGAAGAAAGTTATTTACAGAAACACAGTATCTCAAAGACTATTCAGAATTGCTATGAAACTTCATTGCTAGTAATCAGAGGATGAATTGTAATTACTTTGGTGATCCCCTGACTGTTTTTCCTCTGGTGGGACTGGGACCCTGAGTTTGACTATTGTGGTTTTCAGTTCAAATGTCTCTCAACAACTATACTATTGGATTGCCAAAACATTTGGTTCAGGAGGAATTCTAAAATATTCAGTGCCTCCTTAAGTTAAGACACTGCCGGTGAATAAGGTAAATGTTAATCTTATACTGTAGATATCAGCATGGAACTTTGATTATTTACATCAAAACTATTATTTATTGTATTACAATTAATTCAGAAATATTTGAATAAATATCCAAATATGGCAATATTTAACTGATTAAGTGATTCAGCCTTTATTTATATGTAGGGGAGAACGGGGGAATCTGAGGCATCGGGTAATGTGAGCCACCCCCTGTATCTAGGCAACGGAAAACATTTGTGGTCATGTGAGATATACGTTTTCAAGCCCCTCTCATTTCCCCTTGGCCATGAAAGAGAGGGCCCCATGGTGCTGTTGTAAGCATGTTTTTTTCACCAAAATAGGTATTTTGCATGTAAAAGTAATTTTTCTTGCTGTCAACTTAATCAACTGTTGTGCCAAAGCAAATGTTATCACGTAGAAAAACTTCTATCATACGTGTTGATGAACTACCAACATATAAAAAACATGTGATGATATTTGCTAAAGATTAGCCTGAAATGCTAAGAGAGGTAGTTTTTTCTCAAATTGTGGTGGTGGGAGAAAGTGAGCCAAATGCTGTGGGGGAAAGTGAGACACTGTCTCACTTTCCCCCACCATGAGGCACAAGTTAAGTTTAGTCTTAAACATATTTTAATGTAATATTACATAACATACGTTTTATTTTAATGTCATACACATTGTAGAAAAGCCATCATGCCAAGGAAATACACCAGGAAAACGACCTGGGGCAACCACATGGAGCACCTTCTCATCTTTCCCTGTAACCTTCAGGGCTGGAATGTAGAGTAGGCCCAGTTGTAGAGTATGACAGGCTGATGTTATAATCCAGTTGGGTCTTCTCCTGTGTTCTGAGTCCCAGGCTGTTCTCGCTGGTTCTGATTTTCCTATGCTTTGACCCCCAGACATTAGCTGGCTCTAAGGGTCCTGTGTTCTGACCCCCAGACTGTGTTCTATCTTTCATTTGAATCTTATTAAAACATTTTGAATTATAATATGTTGTATTTGATTTTGTTCAGAGTTACTTTCAAGTGTTTAGAACATCTGCTTTGCTTAATTGACCAAACCCCATCATTATTTTACTAGTCCGACATTAGTTCTGGAATGTGTGGCTAGCTTTCAGGATTCTAACTGTTACAATATGTGTTTTTATAGTTTCAGAGTGGAAAGTGGATCAGTTTACCCCCAGCTGGTTCACTTAACCCCCTTGATTTTTCTGGTCTGTCTCAGTTTACCCCACAGCTGGGGTAAAGTGAGCCACATGACAACTTTTTTTAAAACAATCATATTTTCACTGCCCTTTGTCTTGAAAAAATTCTGCTAATGCCCATTGCTAGGAAACATCCTGAATTAATGGGAAATGTGTAAATTTGAGTGATAAATCATTTTAGCTCGCTTAGAGGGGAGCAAATGTAAAAAGTGGCTCAGATTACCCCGTTCTCCACTATATACTAATATGAAAGAAGATATGAAAATTAAGCAATATTTGAAAGAACAACAATGTGTTTGCCTGCAGTGTCTCGCCTTCATTTTTCACAATACTTTATAACCAAATGCCTGCAGAACTAATGGCATTCCCGCCAGCCTGCAGCTGTACATTGTGCTAATGAGTGAATGTTTGTTTCGCTAAAACTGCAAACTAATATAGTGAACATAGTAAACATTATATCTGCCAACATTTGCGTGTCAGCACTATCACTGCGAGCAAGCTGACATTTGTGTTAAGCTCAAAGCACCACTGTAACTAAGAACAGCCATGCAGAGTGCCTGTAGACTCTTTGTCCTGGTATTCCTACAGTGAGTGGGTGCTCATGTTTGTCCACTTTTCAACACAGTTGAAACTGTTTGGATGACATATGACAAAGTTGCTGCAGGATGTTGTTATGGGTCATTGGTATATCCAACATCAGCAGGATCCTGATGACTGATCTGCTTTTCTTCAGAGCACAACAACAACAAGTCTGGTTGAATGCCATCTGAGATTTTATTTTATATATATTGAATAACAGTCTTGTATTGCCATATTACGTATTCAACTTAACCTGAGGACTGGCAGCCTGGTTTTTGTATGCATTACATATTTTGTACACTCTGAGCTTAAAGTGTAAAGATGTGATGAGTTGATCATAGCCTGCATAAAAGAATATATGAGAAATGTAGCTCCAAAGTACAGCAGGGGAAACATGGTCATTCTCAAAAAGCATCTCATCCTGTTGAAAATGCCTGGGGCGGAAGTCAACACTGTAGTATGTATTATTTTACCACACACTGGCCCTCATTTATCAAACTTGCGTGGAAACTGGTGCAGATTCTGGCGCAAATACCTCCCTACGCCAGGTATCGCGTGGGATTTATCAAACAGTCGTATCTCGCCAATCTCGGCGTACGCCAGGCCATTATTGATAAATGCGGCGGCTGAAAACAATCGTACCACGCCCCTATATTTTCTCAGTTTAGAGGCCTCGCCCAGAGGTTTTGCGACATGGATATGCACATTACGGCACAAAAGAGGAACGTATCTGAAGTAGTAATTGACAGAATAACAGTGAAAGTAGAAAAATAAAGAGTTTCATTTCGGAGCATTACAAGCGGCATCGAAGAACGACAGAAGGCAGCAGTTAGGAAGAAAATAACTGCTGCGGTCAACAGCGTTGGTGTTGACAACAAACGATCTCCAGCTGAGGATTTTGCAATTTAGGTTTACATATGGCTATTGCTCAAATGCTATAAAACAGCATATACAATTATATGTCGCCATTTCTTTGAATAGATGAAGAAAAAGTGGTCTGACTCAAAAATCGCCACTAAAAAAAGCATGTTGCTGTTCTGAAATACAACCAACTGAGGGTGCGGGCATAATACAAGTGGTAGAGGAGAAACAGACGCACCAACTGTCCGGTAATGGTCCCCTTAAAATAAATACAGGTCTGCAGAGATTTGAATGATTAGAAAGTATTGGCCCTTTTAGATAGCACTACTCAAAAGGGTTGTAAAAACTAAAAATAACACATTTTGCGTTTTACTCTATGACACCACGAGTGGTCAGCCCGGCCGTCAGCTGCTCAAGCCGACCCGGCAATGATCAGCTGTGAGAGCGCCCACCGTACTGCTCCACCAGCAGATCGGAAAAACGTGCCAGTTAACGGTGGAAATAAATCGCTCGCTTAAGCGATCAATGACACATTAAAAGAGGAACTAACATCTAAAAAGTGCGTCAAATAAATAAAATGTTAAGCTGAATGTTGTGCCGTGTATTTTGTATCATAAAGAGCAATGTAGGCCTACTACATATTTAATACTGTGGCTAACATTTTGAATGAATGCAGCCCCCGTGCCTCAGTGTACCCCCAGCTGCTCCAGACGGAGACAACTGCCCTTACGCAGTCCCATGCAGCGCTCCTAAGTGGCCGGTGTGTGCACTATTGAATCAGTGCTCCTACTCAGTTGCACACCATAATCTGCACATTTTTAAGTGATTAATATCTTTATTTCGGTCTGAGCAAACAATGCATTTGTATTATCTTCTAATAATTGTCCAACAAAGTAATCGGCTACCCGGCACAGCCTGCACTGCGAGTCCATGCTGTTTACAAACTTGCGTACACGGGCTGAGAGCTGGTGTGGGATTTGAGCGTATCCTACACTCACGTCCATATTGATAAATGCCGAGGTTTGCGTGGAAATGTGCATACACCCACATTTCTGGTCTACCAAGGTTGATAAATGAGGGCCACTGTGTGTAGCTGTACTCTTTAAATCAGTGTTACTATTAAACATACCAGGGTCTTGTTTTCTCTCCTTAACTGCAGATGGAGCACAAGTTTATTATCTTTGATGATTTCAAACCATGGTTTTGCTTCAATCCAGATAGGTTAAGAACAGCAGCAGAAGCTTCAAGATGTTGTTGTGGGACCGATTAGTTATTGTAGCGTAAACTAACCTACACAGAAGTGAGTCATAAGAGCAACAGTAGCTATGATGAGCCAGGAAGTGATTCATAACGCTAATGAAAAAAATTGTTACTGTTGACATTAGAATTCCATGCGCTGTTCAGAGACAACATCTGTTCACATTAACGCTCTGCGGTCAGTCCTTGCTCTTAATGTAACTGTCACGGAGACGGTCAAAGCAGCTTTGCTGAAGCTTGTGAGATGTCAGTGCAGCTGCAAGCACGTCACATAGAATGAGCTTTGCTGCTTTAGATAAAAGGATTTGACCTGACTGTGTTAACTTGTGGGCTGCAGCATGGGAGTGAGTTATAAACAAATAAACAAATGTTAAAAAGGCCTGACATTATATATGAACTTCAACACATAGCCCTCAGGAATGGTGCATAACAGCTTTCAAATTAAGAAACCTCAAAGGAGCTTGTGATCCGACATCTGGCACTGACATTTATAATGTGACAACATGTAAAGTAGACATCAACATTTTAAAGCAAACAAAAAGGAAAATTCTACAACACAGGTGCCCCTCCTACCATATTGCCATTTTTTTTATAATGCTAGGAAAGATGTTATCACCTTTGCCGCCTTACAGATGCGAGAGCCAAGAAGGCACAACAGTGCTGTGTCCCTCGCTAGCACCCCTGTGTCTGGCATAATCGCCTGGCCACGGTGGCACTAAGGTTATTAAAAACACAGTCCCTCCATCTGTTAGCGCATGGTGTGTTTCTGGCCTTTTGTGGCTTTGAAGATGCAGACTGTCAGGCTTTCCTCCCTGTGAAGTGATCAGAGATAAAAACCTAAATCCGATATCAGCATGTCTGTCAACTATCAACAATTCCATCTGTCTTTCCTGATAAGACTCGTCTCGCCTCATGGCTTCAGAATTTTCACAAGGCGTGAAGGATTCTGACTGATGCTTTTGAAAAATGGAAATTAGATAATATTTCAACCAGTCTCATTAAAGATTAAATGTGGTAAATGTTGAGCCTAATAGAATTTCTACTCACTTAGCATTGTGAGGGCATAAACAGAAGTAGCCGCAGTTTGAACTGTAACAATACAGAGTTTTGAGAGTCCAAGGTTGTATTTTGGGTATTTCGCTATAAAAATGTGTCTGCCTTAGACATAAAGAACTCTAGATATTGATACAGGACAGCTCTTACTGTAAAGCCAAACACCTTTGATTAATGCTTTGCTGTTTCTGTGCCTTCAGAACAGCCTTTACTCAGGATGAGTCAGAAAATGTTTACCCTCTCTACTCTACACATGGTGGTTTAATGTGTTTCAGCCATGAATGCAACACTTCTAGCATGAGCATGAGCATTTATGTTCTGTTTGTGTTATCTTTTGTTTCCAGAAATTGTCTGATAACAAAATACACAGGGATTTAGATAGCATATAAATGTGTGGACTCTTAGTGAAGGCAACAAGGAAACAAAGTATGGCTGTCACACAACACAGTGAGTGTGAAAGCATCTGTGTCTGAACTCCAGTATAAATTCTGAATTATTAATATATGAAGGCAAATGAGCCCTGCCATTTCAGAAAGCAGATAATCAAATGAGAAAGTGTGGAAATAAAAGCTGGATTAATAATGAATGAATTTGTCCCAGATTTTTCCGCCTCGCGAACCCGTCTGCAGTCGGAATTAAATATCTTGTGTCGGTGAAAAGTTGGAAGTTTTAATTTCATCATCACATGTGTTACAAGAAGTTTAGAATTCTCACAGTGTTCATTCTAATTGACATCTTTATTGAAAAAAAGTTAAATTCCCAAGTCTCAAGTTATGCATTTTAGACTGCAATAGCTAAGTTTATACTGAAAGCTGTACTTTGGTTTCAAATTATAGACAAGTCTTAATTGATGCTGGTAGAATCTACAGTGGGATATCTTAAAACTATCATTTCACTAGAGATGCAGGACATCATCAAAAAATGATGTTCTATACTGAGCAACATATTGCATTGACATACTGTATTGCGCGTATAGATAATTTTACAGAGATGAATGTCATCATGTAACTCTTTGGGGATGAACAGTGTAAATTAAGTATCATCTAGAATTCCCAGTGACGCAGTTTAATTTCCTGTGTCACTTTCACTGACCAAGACCCAAGTTTTCAGCTGTAAATAAAACAGAAATGTTATGTGTTCCAGCTGGTCCTATACTGCTACTACAGTATTTGAGACATTGCCTACTGTTGTAATGAGGGGCCCCGCACTTAAAGGTGTATTCAGAAAAGTGTGAGTTTGTAAGGTATGTGCATAGGCAACATACAAGATGACAGTGTGTGCTTGATATAAGAACTCGCCACAAACCCCAGAATTTGGTGTTTCCCTCCAGTCTGTTTTATTCCCTCTCGTCCATGTGCGTTCATAAAGAAGTTTCACTATTATATAGCACTATTGTGCCTCTGCCTTGTTAGGCCACTTATTTGAAAAGAAGATATCATGCCCAATACATGTTACTAATTCATGAATGTAATTTAATGATTTCTACTCACTTACTAGTTAGCATTCAATGTTTAACTAAGCCGCATTATCGAAATAAAATTGTCTTTTGATCCATCTAACCACTATCTCACCTATTGCACTGAAATTAAACCTGCATGAATAATGAGACAATTCACAATTTGTGTTGTCAAATGTACATGTATGTTATTGGGACCGCTCTGAAAAGCTTTTGGTAGCCTATTTGAAGTTCCCATTTCAGGCTTCTAACCTTCCCATAAAGTGTACCAGGAAATTGTTTCTTAATGATATGATGACGTGTGAATAAAATGAACTGCTTAAAAAAAAATTATATTAGAATTATATTAGAAGTATTCCCCAGATGAGATGAGAAAATCACTTCATGGAAGGTACATTTTTAAAAAGTATTTCTCCTGCTACAGATTATCCAGAGTTCAGTGCCTAAAGTAATTGGTGTTTGACTTCGACATACTCTTTTCCACCCCCACATCCCATGAGGCAGGGTACTGTTTTAATCATACCCTCCCTCTATTCTGGCATTACGGGCCTCCAGTGTTCCCTCTGAAAGAGGAGTAGTAATGGCCCATTATTTCGATGCACACCAACTGTAGCATTTACCGCTGGCTGCTGAGGCTAAAGAGCAGGTGGAAACAATGGTAGAGAGGGTGGCTCATGCCTGTCGCAAGGGCTCTAGCATACAAACCTAAATTTCCATGAATGGTTCTGCTGAACGGATTATTGTTGGCTTCAGTGAGAATCTACTTTTAATGTGTTTTTTTTCTCCCTTTGATGGCTAGTTGTAAACCTCAAGGGACCTCAAATAAGTGCAATTAATTGCATGAGTAATGATTCCAACAACTGGCCAAATTAGCCATTTAATATGAGCTTTAGATATTATGCAAAAGCAACTTCAGATTTATATGAGGGAGAATAACCATTTAGTCAAGGGAAAGTCACTGTAAACTCCGAATGAGAGGAAGGGGGAAATAGAGGGAGGGAGGAAATAGTGAGAGAGCTCAGGAAATGAAATAGAAGAGAGTGAGAGAGGACAGTCACCAACTGACTAAAAAGTGTGCTTTTATCATTTATTCATTTGAAATGCAAAAGCAGAGAGGCAGATACTGAGCATACCCAACTAAGCCCTCCTCTCTTTTCCTCTCTCATTTGCATTGAAAGGACTGCAGGGCTCGTGTGAAGACTGAGGCTTATGAGCTTCGTGGCACTGTGTGGGCCCCCACGAGCCAGTTCATACTCCCACATGTGGGTGAACATGCTGGAGCTCTGAGGAAAGACAAGGCAAACATCACTCACTACCCCCACTCATATTTTTAGCAGAAATGCAAAATATCAACATGGATAACTTGGGTAAATAATACCCACGTATAGTGTATGTTATTGTTTTAAATGGTGTTTTACATGCTGCATGTTTTACTGTTTGGGTAGAACGATTAAGTGAGAAAGTAAAATAATATTTTAGTAGCCCTTTGCATCTATTAAACTCAAACTTAAATGAAAATAAATTTTTGCTAACGGGACCAAAGAAATTAAGTTATTTTTCTTCCATATTAAATTATTAATTTATCATCATCATTAGGATACTTGTAAGCAGTTAATTATAAGCGAGGACTGCCAGTGGATCATCAGGTCTAAGCTTCCTAAATAAAAATCTGGCTTCCAAAATGAAAAAAGGAAAGACTGGAGAGAGAGAAAAAAGACACCCAATTTTTCATAAAAAAAGATGGGTGTAGGTTGAGTGGTGCAGTGGTTAACCTCTTAGCATATAGTCCATATTGAAATGGGCTACTTTTGCTCTGCCAACATTACCTTGAAGCTTAAAAATTTAGCAAGCTGTTAAGTGAGCATCATTGAGCATCAAATGATGATTAGATACTTTTCAATTATGAGAATTCTAACATTGTGATATGATTTTTGTTTGAATGGCTATGCAATGTTTTTTTCTAGCTCACTGTCTGTAGGTATTCGACTGCTGTGAGTTTATTTACAGTCATGTTTCATTATTTGTCATTGGAAGACACAGCTAAAGCTAGCCACACCACCCTTTAGTGTCTAGCACACAGTCTGCAGGAGCTCCCTCGGACGACTCAAGGGGTATGGCAATAACATTAACGACAAATAACATCTATGGACATCAAAGCTAGGCTAACTTGCTTACTTTTTTGAAAAAATAGTCGTTTTTAATTGATAACGGTACATAACTAATGTTGTTTGGGCTTATTGAAGATGGGCAAATATACAGGGTTTCCCCCCGTGTATCCCAGTCATGGCGGCCTACCATGCCTAAATTGACCCCCCACCATGCCAAGCACAGTGAAGTCTGTTGTTTAGCTAACCAGGATGTTTGGTGTTCAGAATGCATGGAACTCGACCATGTCTCTGTTGGAAAAGGATGCATACCATTTACTTGTTATATTTTTAACATATTCAATGTATTTACATAAAGACACAGGCCAGGCTACTCCTCCTATATAGGCTACACAGACAACACATTTCATGATAAAATACCGTAACTGTCAACTGCTGCCATGCCTAACATCCAACAAGACTCTTGAGGTTTCATACTGTTTCTGCTAATGTACAAAGACTTATTTCTCCTTTTAAAAAAATGGGGAAACAAATATACAGTGGTATCATAAAACTTTATATTGAAAAAATATTTCACGGTTTAACAAACTATGATAAATGATGTATACAGAAAGTCACTGAAAAAAATTCCCTATTCTTAAAAAACTCCACAATGTTAGTCATTTGATCCCTGTATGTTGTAAATATGAAATATGACCAAACCAAGGACAGCAGAGTGAAGCCTGTGTCATTAAAACAATACAAGTTCAATCCAGTTTCAGCATTTTTAAATAAAAAAACATAATTGAGAAATAAGCATTGTTGTTGACAACTGTTCTCTCAATAGCCTATTTGCCTGAGTAATGTAATATGTTAACATGAAGATTACACAACATGTAAGAACTCTAGAATACCCATGCGGATTATAGTATTTGAAAGTAGTATAATGTATTTATTCTCATCAGTTTGATGCAATTTAAATATACACATAGCTAACTTAAACATGCATTGTTTTAATGCAAATAGATCACTTCAAATAGTACAAGAAAAAAGTGGAGATGGAACTGATTTGGTAACCCTACATGTATACTCTAACTAAAACTGATCCAATTGACTATAACTGTGGCCACTGTGCTGCGATCACCTTTACCCAGCTCCAGCCAGACTTTCATTTGACTCCAGAAGCCCCCCCTAAATAAAAAAGTGTGTGTGTGTGTGTGTGTGTGTGTGTGTGTGTGTGTGTGTGTGTGTGTGTGTGTGTGTGTGTGTGTGTGTGTGTGTGTGTGTGTGTGTGTGTGTGTGTGTGTGTGTGTGTGTGTGTGTGTGTGTGTGTGTGTGTGTGTGTGTGTGTGTGCACATGTATTAGAGGTTGTTCTGTAAGGTGGGGGCAACATGCTGACCGTCACTTTCCCTCGCTGTCAGGACCAATCAGTGTCTAGCAAGTTAATGGAGAACACAAAACCTATTTAAAAGCTACATTTACCACTTGGCTGATTCCATTACATTGTGTAATTTCCAGGTGTCACATTTCCCCTCCACACGTCTGTCTTAATGCTCTCCCAAGCCCCCTGTGATTAGTCGGCCTCGGCTGGCTTCCCCAAATCCACTCTAGCAGACCACCCCATCCGTTTACATCCTCCTCTAAGGCAAATAGTCCTTATTGCAAATTTTTATTTAGGTGTTCCACAAGATACCAGTAATACTGGACACTGGTCTGGCTGTTAAATGTTAAAAGCTGAAAGCTTCTTCCGTTTTCTTGCTAGGATTGATCTATATGTGTTTCATCATTATTCCAAATGTGGTACCTTTATACTGCGCATCTTATTAATTAATCCAATTTCTTTCACAACATTTCAACCCTGCTCATTTTAAGTCTAGATTTTGAACCAAATTATTTGATCAGAAGCGCCTGTCAGAGGCTGGTGACGGTGATAGGAACAAATAATGTTATCTACTGAAGCCGATCTCAAATGGTTCAAAATGCTTTTAACTGGTGTTTAATTTGGCTTCAAAGGACAAAATGGCCCTTTTATTCGGGACAAAATGGGCTTAAAGCCCGAGTAACCCACTGTTTTGGCTTCACCTAGGAATGTCTCAAAGCCATGGACAGAAAGCAGTTTGACAGAAATCATCTGAGCTGGAGAACAATCATTTTGGGGGGAAATCATAGCCTTCATGATGTCAAACTGTCCCACAGGCGTTTCATCATTTGGTATTAGGTGAACATGTATAGAATGCATAAATAGTACTTTTTAATATTTGACCAATTTTCTTCCTTAAATTCTGTCTCGATTTCTGATCCTTTTTGTGTAAGAGAGGGATATGGGAAAACCTATTTGATCAGTGGACAGTGGTTTGAAACTCGACTTTCTTTTCTCTTGAAGCATAAAATATTACTCTTTAGTGCTTTAAAAAATTTGATTCTGACTGTAATTGTATCATGATCAGTGGCAGTCGTCCTCCTGAACCATATGTGAGAGGTTGAGTGGTTAATGAGAAGCCACACATTGAACTAACCACTTTAAAATCAGCACTGGATTCCCAGTGGTTCCAATGGAGGCCAGGAGATTACCTCCACTACTTTGTCAAACATGCTATGGATGATTAATCAGGGTTCAGACATTGAATTGTAGTCATCCACAGACTCTGGAAATCAATGTTGGCTGAAGATGCAATCGAGGGCTTCATTTGATTTGTGACCAAAAGTCTCGCTGTTGTTCGGGTGTGGGGGCCACAGGGGACCTGCCACCACCAAATGTCTGCCCCATAGACACATACGTTTAAGAATAAGCAACCTATTGATTCCGCTTCTTTTTCCTTTTTTAGTGTCCGAAAATAGTTGTCTCAAAAGGCATTTTCTCAATCACTTTGTGTTCATATTCAACGGAGTGTGAGCACCTCCCTCTTGTAAAGGTTGCTTGTCTTTTTCAACGTGTTATGTTTGGGGACGCTCACTTTAATGACCTTCCTAGCCTGTTGTCTGATGTGCTCAGGGTGAGGTCTATGCTGCCGTACACGTTTTTTTCTTTCTTAGTTTGCTCCAGAATGTGAGCTCTGAAAATAAGGTTATTTAAATATAAAAACTTGCTACCATAACGGTCCTTTTCACTCCTCTTAATTTCATGCAATGTGAGATCTATCAACCTGCCAATACTTAGAAGTGGAGAAATAAGGACACAATTGATTTTTGCATAGGCGATCATTGCTATTGCCCTCAGGGAGTCACTCAGTTATAACAGATATACACAATTGACTGAAGAAATCCAGCCAGGTTATGAGAAAAAGAAAAAAGTAAATACATGGAAATGAGGATCTTTAATTCAACTGCATCATGTGGTTTTGGGGATTTCCTGAGTTTGCATTTAAACAGAATTAAACCAAAGCATCAAACCAGCATTATAAAGTAATGTCTTTAGATTTTAAATAATATGCATGATGTAATCTTGCTACACATTTAAACACTAAAACTTCTCTTCCAACAATTCCTCATCAATTCCAACCTGCTAATACAAAAGCAATAGTTTGGAAACGCCAGGGGGTGTCTCCTTATATTCAGTGCAGCTGATATTCAGCCCACAGCAAATTGCAGGTCAGCAAGGTTGATTTGCGGGTTGGATCCTCCCCTTCAAGTCACTGCTGAATTGCCCACTGTCGGAAGAGTATATTAAAAGTACCCAAAGGGCCACTAATGATCTGCTCTCCATCAATGTGCAGCTTGCCAGGAAATGTCCCGTGTCTTAATTAATGATACTGAAGCTAACAATCAATTCACGCGTATGTTAAAGGAATTAAATCTGTCCCCTGAAAATGTGCCCATTTGGTGGGTGGACGTGGTAATTGTTAGCATTACTGGCAGTCGAACGTGTTATTTAAAAACGATAGAGGAAAAATAACAACAAGGCCGGCTGTCTATCTTTCCTAGGGTCAAATAAAATGTGTGGGTAGAGGAACATTTGTCATGTGAGCTGTGAGCTATTTTCTGTCTGCTGACTGACTGGAGGCGATCCTTCAGGAATTCATCATTTATCAAACTGGATAATATCCCCTCTGGCATGAAGGGAGAGGATGAATTCTGACACCTTGGGGTTTGCCTGGAGAGTAGAGGGCCAATCGGGATGCATTAGCTCCTAGCATAACTGCGGGATTACCATCACTTTCATTAACCTAGATTTATATGTAGATGATAACAAATGAAGAGTTACTGCAAACATAAAGCTATTTTATCCTTTTCCCCCTTTTTCTTTCACACTTTAATTAAAACACTGGTCTGCACATTCAGAGACCTACAGACCTACAGATATAGTTAAAGTGAATTTTGTGATACAAAGTATTCAGTATAGTGGGATACAATGTGCATATTTATACAAACACTTAACACTTATGACTTAATTGCATGGAAAAAATCAACCAATCATTATGATGTCTACCCTTTCCGCTTGTTCCAGCTGTATACAAATCCACAACCTAGCATCCACTAATTCAATACATAGTGAAATGTCTAATATTTATTCTCCATCATCAAGTGGCGTTGGGCAACCCATCCCTGTTGGTCCTTGGACCCATGCACAGGGATGAAGGCACTCAGGTACTCAGGATGAAAACATTGTGCTACTGTGACACCACAACCCTAGACTATACAGAAGAGACTCTCACCCAAAGTAGTCTGCAGTTGTCACACAATCATGTTGAAAAGAAGGTAGGTGTTTGGCTACCCGAATGATCTCACAGCACAGCCTTGTCTAGGTCCTATAATCACTCTCAACCAACAAAGGCCTCTCCTAAATGTAAAAAATACTGTATGCCCACAGAAAATGTAAAATAAATGTCACGCCAGGGGCGGCCACACTCAAGGACCGAAACTATCCAACAACTACTGTAACAGTGAATGCAAGGAAAGCCAAATCAAATGTAGTCTCTGGGTACATTTAAAATTACAAATGTCAGGGAAATCTAACCTATCAGAGTTGGCCGCAATTGCCCATGGTAAAATGCTCAGCTTCATCTGTTGACATTAGCACCAAGGATGGCCTGCTTAAATATTCACTCTGAAGCTGGGAAAAAAATTGGTATTCCTCCTTCTTGATGGTTATATATTGTGATGTGAGAAGTGAGTCAGAAGAGCTGCAGGATGTTTCTTGACCAAAAACAGGAAAACGTAATGACGGACACATCTCTGAACCCTGAGGGAACAAACTAGTCAGATGGATTTTACAAACAGCCAGAGTTCACTACTATATGGGGCACATAGACTATATACATTGGCCAACTCAATACTTTCTCTGTTGACACTTGTTGTGAACTAGGAAACAAAATGGTGTCTACAGACATTTACACCGCCCACTGCCCACCAAAGAGAGCAGAGATGGGTTCCTTACCAAAAGGATTGAAGTGCCATCATCCACAGCCGTATGACCAGTGACATAGGAAAGGCAATGAGCATACTCACTGGCTGAACAGGTACATTTTAGATGTCCTGGCATTTGTCAGATTGCCGGGAGGTGGCTTTAAGTTGGATAAAGAGAAGCACAACATCACTCGTGGTATTTATTGTCTCTCTGCATGACACCAATGCTGAATTACAGAACCCTAGGCAAGCTGCCTTTTATACCCTCCCAGCTGCAGGGAATTATGTGGACTAACCCATAGCAGGTGGGCACACCCTACATTTACACAAATGCAACCAAATATTTACACTATAACACAGGGAATAAATATGTACAACATGGGTGGTAGGATGGCCTAAAGGAAAGAGGGGCCTGGATTGATCCATGGCACCGGACAGGAGGGTGTTAACTGTAATACTAGCGGTGGCAGTGCCCTCCCCCTCCCATCTCTACCATTTTGTCTTTGAGCAAGGCACTTAACCCCAAAACTGCTCCAGGGGCTCCAAAATATGGCTGACCCTGCGCGAGGACCCCCTCTGACGAATTGCATGTGTGTGGTGTTAGAGGGGATGTGCGAAAAAGATATGTTTCAGTAACCTCGTGTAACCCAGTGTGAATCTGCATGTAATCGGCAAATAAACTTTTCTGGTATCCCACAACCTGATATCCAATCAGAAGAGAGAACTCTACAAACGGGCCCGTCTCTCTGCCGGTGCATGCGCAGAGAGGATAGAGGGGTGAATGTTTATGGCGGAGCAGGTAAAAATCCCAATGTCTGTTTTTATCATGTTTTATCGCACTTACGGATCTGAGATGATGCTATAAGACTCGCTGCTTGAAAACCGCAGTGCATTAATGTGGTGACGTAGGGATGAGGGAGGGGACTGCTAACTGCAATCACTGACAGGAAGTTAGCTAAAAGTACCATTTTGCTTACTGAACCTTTAATTGACAAAGAAAGAAACTTAAACTTAACTTAGACATCGCTTGAAACCTGTTTTAGAGAAAGAAATATAAGCTAAATATAATATTTGCCTGAAAGCTAATCGGTGTTTTCCAAAGAATGGACATACAAAGTTGATTACAAATCAGATCTATTCACAATTAGAAATTAACAAATACAACTGCAATACTTTAATTTCAGTATTTCCACAACATGATTTAAAAACAGACTTAACGTATTTTGGAATCTGATAATTTTGGTCACAAAGCAGATGCATATGTCTCTGTATATGTCCTGCGTATAACACATTGTATATTCTAGCAATTCAAGTATTGAATGCCCAGAGGGACGACATGAATATGCATGACCACATCTGGATGTGTGTATTTACCATTGTGTGCAATCTGCATGTACTTGGTGCTTTAAATAGAAACTCATGTTAATATTTGCACTTAAGTTTTCTGCAACTCTTCAGCGGCGAGGAAATATATTCTTGTTTGTCACATTTGTTTACATGTTAATGGAAGGTTTGGGTATTTGCAATGCAAAATCAATAATTAAATCCAAGTACTAATTGGATAATAGTTTTGCCAATAGTCTAATGGAAAGAGCTCCCTGTATTTGTACCAATAATTAGATTCTATGCTTTACTGGGTGAGCAGTGATAAGTTAAAAAGTGCATGCATATGAGGCCAAAGCACATTTCCCAAGGCGAACAAAATAACAAATAAATATTGTGCACAGCTGAAAGATCACTTACCCTATGAATTATTGAATAATGTATAGTAGACATCTACCGCATACACTAATTTAGATCGATACAGAGACACACTGAGAGAAAGGGAGGTTTAGTGATAGATTTCTACTGGAGAAAGACCATTTCTTGGCCAAGTATGCAGATAACTGGGTTTCTACTTGGCTTTTTGCAACAATGCATGAGCATGACAAAAGACTGCAGAAAGGGCAAGTAATAGCAGAGCAGTTGAATAGAAGGCAAAATCCTTTCAGTCGGCAATCCATCAACTTATTTAATAAGTCCATTCAAAACTGAAAACAAACTTGGCACCAGAAGTCTAAAAGTGATTTTTCTTAAAAAAATTAAAAAGGGTTGGCGATAGGAAAGAAATTTGATTATTGACTTTTGCCTTCATACACAGATGTATAATAATAACAACATAATAACCATGCGTAACCAAAATGTGTAACCTGATTTCTATGAGTAACCTTGTTAAATCATTGCTAATAAATGCATCGACACAGGAAATGGATGCCATTTGTTTTTCCTTTGATTGCTTGTATGTTTTACGTTGTCTATTTACTATTTTAACATGTTCAATAAATACAATTAATAAATAAATACAAAAATAGATACAGTAGTTATATACATAGGCAGACAGAGGACTATAATGGAAACCTTGTGTGTGCTTTTGATGAGCTGCTGATGTTCACGTGTAAGAACCTACTTTTCATGGACACTCCTTGTGACAAACGCAGCTGCCTGTCTTTTCTTTTATCCGGTGACATCTTGTCATTCTCACAAGTCTGCCTTTGACTTTGAGTGCCTATTGTACAGTGTTCACCCAGACAACACCTGACACCACAGCATGGTCACAAGGCGTCACGTAGGGCCTTGCGTAAAGAGATCAAAGCTCCATACCGTGGTATTTGGTCATGTGGATGCTCAAAGATGCCCACGCTCATAGGCAAAGCTACAGTATACAGACGCTGGGAAATTGATAGAAACTAGAAAGAACATTTTATTTACTACAATTAATCCATCGGCCAGGGGGAAACACTGTAAAATAAGCTGCTTTGTTTAGAAGGACATTTATCTCCATGTGCCATGCTGGGAAAGAGGGCTACGGCTGGATGATGTCAGTTTTGCTCCACTGGCTTGGTACATTAAGCTGACTATTTGCTCTATATGAGAATCAATAATGGGGCATCTGTAGAGGGCTATTAGAGCCATAATCTTACATGAGGCAGCATCCTCATGATTCACAAAACGTCGAGAAGAACACCTTGTGCAAGGTTAATGTCAAGAGTGGAAATAAATGTAACATTGTAAAATAAGTATTGGAGGAGAGAAATATCAAGGACCTGTTATAGATCCATGTGGTATTCAAGACCTGCATCAAACCAATAGTGTCCAAATCCTGTGATATTTCAGCTAGGACTCTCAAAAGGTGTGAAAACAGGCGGAACTGCTTGGTCAATCAGACATATCGGCAATGATTTTGATACATTTGGGAATAAATGCTGGACCATAACAAATATGTTTTTTGTTTTTTTTCTTTGTCACATGGGACCCGACGAACTGAACCATGATTGTACAATGCCCCCCACCTCTCACCAAGCACTCTTCAGTTCAGGCAATCATCCGTGCCCTTACCTGTGTTCCCCTGGCAGTTGCTATGACAACAGCCTCCGCTTGATCAGCCTCCTATTCCTGGAGTGACACTTGAATGACCACTTCTGGGATCGGTAAAATGCACCCATGTGGATGAAGAAATACGAGAAGGTATAATATTAATGATTAAAAAAAATCACTTTAAACTCAGAAAAAAGTTTCAGTTCTAGGCCTACTCAAAATTGGGATTTAACTTCAAAACCATTCAACTAAATCAGTGCCTATTATTAATAGATCTTAATCCAAATAGAATGCATGTCTGTGAGGATTTACAGGTTCAGGAAGTTCCTTGTCATGTGTTAAAGTTACAAACAATGCTAACATTAGATGTTGAACCCATTTCTTTACATATCATAATGTTAGGGTATCAGTGATATTCTAAATATTTATAGATACCATGAATTTTAATTAATTGAATCCCATATGTGCATTTTGAAGGTTAAGCAGCAGCATGTTACTTCATGTCAGTATAATGTCTTGCTTTGGCGCTAAAGTTGCTACCAGCTAATGTTCATGCTGATGACAGCTCGTTTTGAAAATGGTAGATCAGATTTTGGGGAGACCCTTAGTCCCATCATGTAGATAAAATCAACCAGTTCCGATTGGCTATCTCTCAGTCAGGGCATCGCATTCAGAAGAGTCTTCATTTTCATAGAGCCACATGGAGGCAAACCCAAAAGGTGCGAACACACTACACGCGTATAAAATCGTCAATGTTTCCATAGGGAACCATTGGTTTATGCACGTACATGGCGCGTAGATACGTTACTCGCGCTAAAGCAACACTTTAGGCGCATTAGCCGCGCATATACGCACCTAACGCACCCACACGCGGAGTTAATTTTTTTTTACTTTTTACGCTCCTACGCGTGACGATTAGCCGCGTTGGCCAATCAGCGTTGGGCTTGGGGAAAGTAAACCAGGAGAATGGACTTCCTGGTTAATTCAGTGAATATGTGCGGCTGTGCGTTAGCCGATAAACCAAGTTAGCGCCGTTTAGCATTAGTTAACTCACCCGGTTGTGTGCGGGCGGCTAGCGCCTCATATTATGAACCCAAACATGACGGCTATGTCCGGGGAACTTTCACGACAAGTACAGCGAAGCACGGGTCGGGTCGGGTCTGATCGCAGCCATGGTTGATAAGGGGAAATACAATATCGGGAGGGAGACTAGGCACGTTACGCGCGTTTGACACAAAATTATCAAGCAACATTTTAGCTGTGTTACGTGCGTAAAGCTTATGTGGGTAACGCGTGTAGTGTGTTCGCACCTTAAGGCCTCCCGCTTAATAGCCCTGTAGCAGTGTTCATGCAGGGTTTTACAAGTTCATTGTATTTGATGGAAAAATGTGTTCCCCTAGTAGTTACATTGAAGCACAACGTAATGGTCCTGGATACTTGATGTTTGTCCTTCTGTACAGTAATGCAGTTTATAAACCCACATAGCTACCAGTTTATAGTGCAGGAATCCAGACTAATTTGCCAAACAACTAAGAAGAACCCTTATTCTGGGCTACACAGAGACAGAGTAAATTGAGAGACCTATCATTCTTGGCATCATGTTAAAGTACAACCATGTTCTGCCCAAACCAAAATATGTTGTTTTTTTTCAATTAACATCCTTGTAATATGAGTGAATAAAAACACACAAATGCTTTCTCATTCATACAGCAAAGATTAAAATGTGACTAATGCCGAAGCCGTACAAGGATTACACATGCACCTTGCAGCAAGATGAACGCTTGACTGCTATCTGCAGGGTTGTGTTGCGTTGGAGCTCGGCACAGTGCTGTTCAAGCAGCTCACAGCATTGTAAGGTGCAATTCTTGAAGCAGTTTCCTTCCTGCAAACAAATTCCTCCGAACATGCTTATTGGTGCAGTGCATCACAACATACTTATGCTTATGACTCCAAATTGGGTCGACTTTCTAAACTCTCCTTTTCTACCCTTTATTAGCACTTCCGGCTTGAGCACAATTGTTTTATTGTATTTTTCATGAGTCACGCCATACGCCATATTGATTTTCATGATTAATATGTCCTAGGCAGAGCGGAACCACACTTTACTCATAGGATACAAGTGAACGAGTGTTGCATGTCATTTAACAAGCAGTACAACTCATATTTTAGTTCAGCTAGCAGAGATACTTGAAACTCCTTCTACTACGCCCAACACAGAAGGCGCAGATGCATTTGCCGTGTAACTGTAATGGTGCCTCGAGAGCCGAGATACAGTAATACACTATGACAGGGCCTTTTCTCTACCTACCTTCAGGGCAGTTAGTCATGTGCAGTTGAAGTCAAGCTAGCCCTCTCAGGACCTTTCCAATCTGAAGCATATTTTGTCAGCAACCCCCATCTCCCCAGCAACATTCTGTTCATGTCATCTATCAATCTTTACCTTTGCTTATTCACTAAGCCCAGAGTAAGGCCCAGAGATGACAGTGAGTGCTGGTGCTTCTAGGCCTTGACAACTCCTCCCTCCCTCTTCCGTATGTTTGGCAGCATGGGCCACCGAGCAGTCGACGTCCGATCACATGTGACAGTATGAGGACCGCAGACCTTAGGTGGAAGCTGTTTGTGGCGTAAACAGGCTCTGACAGCCACACTGACTACCAATACACACAGCTGCAGAATGTGGAGCTATTTATATCGGCTAACCTCCCCCCCCCCCCCCACAACCAGGTGACAGTGCAGAGATGAAGCACGCAGGAAACCAAAGGCACTGACGTGAAAAAGGAAACAAAACAATCTCAAACAAACCTCTTTCTGACAACACAGTACACGAATATGAACCGTCAACTTCTAAGACTCACACCTTCATGCTGCAGAGATGTCATTTCAGCATGTTTAATGTCAAGCCTGCCCACCAAAAGCTGCTGTCATAAAAACAATGATAGGAGGTTAATGAAAGGTGAAAGGACAGGCGTATACCTAAATTTTTAACTGATGGTGTAAAGTGGCCGTTTATGTAGTGACATTTTCCCATGTTGGTGGAGAGCAGTCAATGGCCTTATTTTTAAATCGGTCATTCTAGCTGAACAGTTTGACAAAGCCCCGGCCAAAGTGCTGACGCAACTCCCTCTGCACACAGGCCACATTTTCTTCTTAAACAAAAGATTGACTCGGTCACCTGAGATACTTTAGGAATGCAGCCTATTTCTGCAGCTGCAAAACAAAGGGGTGTCCGAAAATATCACATATATTTTTCAGAATGTTCTAGCTTAGCATTGGGCCTACTGCCAGGAGCAAGTGATGTCACTTGAGGCAGCATTAGATGAGGTTGAAGACTACAAGAAGAATAAAGAAGTCAAGAGCAGAGTCTCACCAAATATCATGTTAGTGGGTTACATACTGCAACAGTAATTATTCAGGATCTGACTTTACCCATTTTATATCCCACATAGGTACACTATTATACAGGCAAGAATACATTACCCCACACAAAAAAGTCTGAAAAATGGAAAGCAGCAAGCAAACTTGGTTTTGTTGTTTTCTGGAATTATAAGAACAAAAAACGTGCAAATACTCAGGGGTAATAGCGCAATGCGAAACTGGGAATGGATAAGAAATTAACTTGTTTTCATCTTGTTGCAGTTCATTATTTCAAAGAGAATAAGACATTAAGATGTTCTTTCGATAAACAAAGCCTGATTAATTTCCATGGCAAACAATGGCTAATGGTTCCTGTCTTGTTTGAGATTATTTTGGAGTATCTTCACAACACACAGATGCCTTTCATGCAGCATTTCACCCAACCATATCCAACAAACACTGAAATAAAACAACAAATGGTATCGTAGTCGTCAGAAACCAACAAAGAATCCTGGACGCACAAAGATAAAGTACAAAGAGTGTATTTGAAGTGCAAGTTTGTTCTTGTTCTCAGTCAGAATGAGAACACAGTATTTACAACATCAAATTGTCACAACTAAAGAAATTATATGGTTTAAGTCAGATTTAACCTCAGTTTTGTTAGACATGAATAATTACCCAAGTAAATATTTTAATTTCAGACAGTGGCATTTACAAGTCCAGCTAACCCACGTTTGGCTGAATTCTAACAGGTCCAATGAGGACGAAAGAATCCTTACTGACTCTAGGTTGTCAGCTAGATCAATGAGTATTCCTCAGCCTTTTTTTGCCTTACAGGAGGGAAAAGCTTATGGCCAGGCAAATCAAACAGTACTGTACTGGTTGGGGAGTTCTCTCTGATCACAATCGACCTCAACACTTACTCCTTTCTATCATGCAGATCTTTAAGGTGGAAGAAAAAGAGAATACATTAAATTGTAATTCCAGGTGGAATTACGTAGGCGTCGACTTTGCATTCCACTGATGATTAGCAGATAAGACAAGTACGGACTCAGTGTTGCCGAAACCCTCCCACTAAATTGATACAAATGAGGTATTTATGTGGCATTGACCCCAAGTGGTTGAATTATTTCAAAGGCTCTCATTACTCAGCTGGAACCTTTACTGTAATGAAATAAATTAGATTTAAAATTAATCGAAGGAGGGGTTAGGATTTAGTTTCACCTTTTATTTGATTCTAAGGTGATTTGTCATTTTGATTGTTGATTTGTTAAGGGAATAGTGTGACTATTTGGGAAATGTGTTTATTGGCTTGAAGTCAGATCAAAACTCTCATGTCTTTCTGATGAATATAAAGGTACTGTAGCTAGTTAACTTAGCCTAGTGCAAAGACTGGAAATGGAGACGGGGCTTACCAGGCTTTGTCTAAATGTAAAAAATTCCAATTTAAAAAATTACCTCTAAACCTCAGTAATAACTTTTGTTTTGTTATGTGTTTAAGTCGGACATAAACTTAATTGTAACAACTCGGTGAGGTTAATGAAGCTACCGCTTGTGTTCTTTTAAGGAACCTTTTAAAACCAAGCTTCTTCAAATTAAAATTGTGTACAGGGCTCAAGAGTTTTTGGAAAGAGGTCATCTCTACACTGTGTGCACAATTATTAGGCAAGTGAGGATTTTGGCCATATCATAATTTTTATGCATATTTCCCAACTTCAAGCTGTATAAACCTAAGTGCTTATTGGATTTAAGCATACCAGGTGATGTGTATTTGTGGAATGACAAGGAAGGTGTGACCTAAGGAGATCAACACTCTATCAAGGTCTGCATAATTATTAGGCAGTTTCTCTTTCTCAGGCAAAATGGGCCAAAAAGGTGATTTAATGGACTCTGAAAAGTCAAACATTGTAAAAAGTATTTCAGAGGGATGCAGCACTCTTGAAATTGCTAAGATATTGGGGCGTGACCACAAAACCATCAAACGTTTTGTTGCAAATAGCCAACAAAGTCGCAAGAAACGTATTGAGAAAAAAAGACGCAAATTAACTGCAAAAGATTTGAGAAGTATCAAACGTGAAGCTACCAGGAACCCATTATACTCCAGTTCTGCCATATTCCAAAACTACAACCTACCCGGAGTGCTCAGAAGTACAAGGTGTTCAGTGCTTAGAGACATGGCCAAGGTAAGGAAGGCTGAAACCCGACCACCACTGAACAAAACACACAAGTTGAAACGTCAAGACTGGATCAAGAAATATCTGAAGACTGATTTTTCAAAGGTTTTATGGACTGATGAGAGTGACTCTTGATGGACCAGATGGATGGGCCCATGGCTGGATCAGTAACGGACACAGAGCTCCACTTCGACTCAGACGCCAGCAAGGTGGAGGTGGGATACTGGTATGGGCTGGTATTATTAAAGATGAGCTAGTTGGACCTTTTCGGGTTGAAGATGGCCTCAAAATCAACTCCCAAACCTACTGCCAGTTTCTAGAAGATACTTTCTTCAAGCAGTGGTACAGGAAAAAGTCTGCATCTTTCAAGAAGACCATGATTTTTATGCAGGACAATGCTCCATCACATGCATCGAAGTACTCAACTGCATGGCTAGCCAGTAAAGGTCTTAAGGATGAAAAAATAATGACATGGCCCCCTTCCTCACCTGACCTAAACCCTATTGAGAACCTGTGGGTCCTGCTTAAACGGGATATTTACAGTGAAGGAAATCAGTACACCTTTCGGAACAGTGTCTGGGAGGCTGTTGTTGCTGCTGCACAAAAAGTTGATCGTCAACAGATCAAGAAACTGACAGACTCCATGAATGGACGGCTTGTGACAGTTATTGAAAAGAAGGGTGGCTATATTGGTCACTGATTTTTTTTTTTGACATGTCGGAAATTTTTATTTGTAAATTTTGAGTTGTTTTATTATTCTCACTTTAACAGATGAAAATAAACAAGTGAGATGGGAACATTTTCGTTTTTTAATTTAGTTGCATAATAATTCTGCATACTAATAGTTGCCTAATAATAGCAAAACATATATATATTCTTGTAAGAAAGACAAAACCTCACTTTTACTATCGTAAACATTCAGGTTTAGGTTCATTAACATTTTGGATTGACCGAGAGCACTGTAGTTGTTCAATAATAAAATGAATCCTCAAAAATACAACTTGCCTAATAATTGTGCACACAGTGTATATTGTCATCTATTCTGAATGTGAAAATACCACTCTGCCCACTTACCTGCTTTCTAGGCAGTAGGATAGGAAATATACAGCCAACTATAATGCATCATCGCTTTAGCCTTTTTGTCAGTTAAGTGAATTATTATGATAAATTGAAAAATGCATGAACCCAATTGCTATAGCACTGACAATTGGTTAAAGGACTTCATGGATATATTGTCAATGAGATGGGCAGCATCAGCCCTCTATGAACTTGACCATGGAGATGAAGTTGTAATGTGTATTTTATCGTAATGTCTAATGAATTTGTTGTACTTTGTTAATGTATATGTGGCTTGTGATCGTTTCGTAACTGATAAATACAGGAATTCATGTCCTTGTCACTGTATCCAGTTCAGTGCTTCTTCTGCACCATATAACAATTGTTATTCAAGTCAGGAGCAGCTTGGTTTGCAAGTTATCTTAAAAAACTTTTTGGCACATAACTTTATGGCACACATACAGGACCAGGCAAATGTATTTTTTTTCCTGGCTTCGTCATGTAACATAGGCCATCAAATCACATGATATGACGGAAAACCATTTCTAAGATGATAGGATGGCACTGATGACAGTACAGTGATACTTGAGATAGAGACAGTACTTGAGTGAATAAACTGGAGTAAATATACTTATGTTTAAAAAATATATGTATATAATATGAAAAGCAACAGGGTCACATTAATTAATTAGTTTTACTTGTTGGAGATAAAGAGTTTCAAGTGTTTGATCATCATGTGCATATTTCCTCAGAAGCTAATTTTTCCGGCTTTTTTTTTAATGTAGCATAACTGCATAAAATGTACTGTAAATTCATTGAATGAAAAAGAGCTGGCTTCCACTCCACTCTTGTAACCTGAGCAAGCAGCACTTACAAATTGTGATCTATGGTGAGTAAAAACTCCTCACATTGGCGAGTTGCCCTTTCATTTATCATGTTGAGCGTAATCACTGTTTATCTGTTTCGCATCATGGCTTCTACCTGCACACCAGTCACTTTTAGCAGCATTAAGTGACCGCGTGGAATTTGCTGCACCTGGGAATATAACCTTTGGCACCGTCCCTCGTGGACTCTAACCATTATATATGCAGCTGTGCATTCATCACGGCAACATGGTAGATATTTTTTAAATATAGAAATGTTAAGACATAAAATAAAATAATTTAATTTTAATTTAAAGGTTGACTAACTGTAAAAGTGCTATATGGATAATAAATGTAGGCATGTTTTGTGTGTTTGGATGATGAGACGAGCAAGGTGTGAGGAGTAACCCAGAGGGAGCTAACAGAAGAAAGGCATCCAGAGGAGCTTGTGGTCGTGATTAGATCTCACCACGTGGCAGAAGAGATTTATCTGCTTTTAATGTGCTGCAGCTGCAACCTAATGAGAGAGACCCAGAGCGAGGACCTGGCCACTAGCTACCCATGACTCTGTAGTTGTCAGGCAGACATGTGGTTGGCAGGTAGGGGTATAGACACAGGGAGGTTCTTTTTCAGGTTCTTGTATCTTCCTTTCGAGACCATAGTGGATGGATTAGATATTATCTCGGAGGCCGTCCTGGCCAATTTTTTAGGTCTTTCACTGACAGTGAATTGTACGTTTTTTTCAGTAGATTTTCCAAACAGATGCTTCTGGCACATTCCATTTTTTTACAAGGTAGGGTAATGTTTACTGTGGTTCCAAGAAGAGGTGTCTTTGTTTGTGAGGGAACATTTTCTGATAGCTTCCATTTCAACAGTTCTGGCGTAAATTGATGTGTTATTGACGTCAGTGTGTCATTTTGTTGTCTACTTCCTTTTAATCCCAACATACCATCCACTATTTTTGAAAATGGAACAGTTTTTGTTGTCAGTCATGAAGCAAGGTTGTTCTTACCAAACTTACCAAATGCCAATCATATTGTATAAAAGTGTCCCAAAATAAAATGTCAGTAGTTCCATTTTAAGGGAGCATTACAAAACAAATGAAATCACCCATAAAAATATGCAGTACTTACACTCAGTCATCCCCTCAGATGTGCTTGGCATTTATAATTGGCCTTGTTGAGCGCTTTGTATGTCCAAATACCCTTTGCTGCAACATTATAAAACAATATTTCTCCTCCACATCAGTCTGTAGATTATAAAAACATGTTTTTTTTTTTAACAAACAAGTGGGTTTTACAACTCCCTAACACCTCTTTACATATCAAGTGCTCTATAGCATCTTCGTTGTTATGCTAAGAGGGCCGGATTCATATTTGAAGGGTTTGAGAAATCACAAGAAACAAAGGGATCTGCGCTGAGTGAATGGGTGAGAGTGCAGGGTAGGAATGGTGGAGTAGGCAGCGAGCAACAATGTAGAGCTGGCAGTTCCTGTGCGGCTTTGCCTTCCAAGAAGCTTCTCATCCGACACAGAGTTGGGCATAAGAACCACTAGCCCAGTCAGGAGAAGCCCTAATAAGGAAAGGCCTTATGAATTATTGATTATGGTGCCCTCCACCCCACTGCAGCCCAGCATCCCTTTAAGATACAGATTCCCTTTAAATCCAATAGGCTTTGCTGGGCTCTCAGTTGTGGCTCTCTGAGCACAGCACCGCAGAAAGAGAAAGGGAGCAATGGATGTTCCAGAAAGAGAAACCAATTAGAGCCGGCGTGGTGTTCTCTACCCTCCATGTTCCCCCCATGTTGCTATCCCAATGATCCTTTAACTCCTCTCCATTGGTTGGAGTCAAATATTTCCCGAAGCAGTGCCCCCTAATGTTCAACTGCCATCCTTGATCTGAGGTCCAGGCCCTTCTTCCTACACTTTCTATTCTCTGTGGTCAACCGCCAAGACCCCCAACCCCAAGTAGCTAGATTGACAGCTTGCAACTCTGTGGTGCGACCACACTCTTTGTTGTTGACAGCAACAAACAAACCCGCAAGTCTCTAAATCGCTAACCACCCTGTCATATGCACGATCAGTGAGGGGTTGGGGGCTTTGTACCGGATTATATGGTCAGTGTTTTCCCCAGTCTCATTGTGCATTCTGAAAACACATCAGTCACCACTCAAGGACGCATAAGGCAGTGTACTTAAGATGCAAGGTCTACATATATGAAACCACCACTCCAATGGTAATAGATATTGACAAGTAGGCACTCTTGTCTGATAGTATTTGCGGTTCAGTGCAGTCTGAAGAGCAGTTGCTGGATTCTCTTCAGAATAGCTGCAATTTAGAAATATGATGTGGCTCTCAGGTATTTGCTAATTGTGACATTGGCTCTGCTTTAGAGTAAATACAAAAAGTTAGATCTGGAACTAGATCACACATATTTTTATAAACCATTAATCATTTAAGTAATTTATCCAAGCAAATATAGCATGAGTTCTCAAATGTTAACATTTTTGATTCCTTAGTCTTTATATTGGCGAGGACTTCACGATATGACAATCATCACGATACATGACTCAGGATATGATATATCACGATACATTGCAAATATTCGGCTCTGTATTTGGAAGGGGCCACTCTTAATTTTATCATTGGTGTCTGCCATGCTGCTTCCAGCTTTTCCTCTGCCACAACCCCATTAAATGTTGAATTTATTTTATTATTTGTTTTCAAGATATAGATTTTTGGAGCTGACGATATGATACAGACATCATAAAAATGTATTAAAATTAATATATTACCATTTGTGTTTTTTTATCAAAGCCATAGTTTATAGGATAGAAAACTGAATATTTTAAGGGTTTGAACCATTGACTGGATAAAATTGGTAATTTTTAGACATCAGTGTAGGCTTCCAGTTAAAGGATAATGAAAGTAATCCCCAGTTGCTGCCCTACAGTGAGACTGTTTTTTTATTGACAGTGGATTACTCAACGGATTTTGCTCATAGTGTTATTCATTCCCTTAGTAAAAGAACCCCAAGCCTCCATCTGACGAAGCCTGCTTCATTAACCAGGGTTGAAATGATTTTTGCTGAACAGAGCTCCATGAATAAGACAGATGTGGCCTTATATTTTAGTCCAATATTTCACTCTCTTGGGGCAGCTATAATGAAATTCATAAAAATAAAAAATAAACTCGAAAACCTATACTCTCATGGCTATTTGACTTTCATTTACAAAAAAATGCAGTTATTTTCATTTTTTACTGCCTTAGCTATTTAAACAGAATTTACAGAAAAAAGAAGAAAATCCCAAATGAAGGCCGAAATTCGATGCCCGTCCACATGAATGAGAGTGCATTGAGATCTGGTATTCATGTGCTTGCTCACCTCGAGGCAAGTTCTTCACTTATATATGACTGTGTATAGTATCCATTCCAGAGCTCTCCATGCGAATCTCTGCCTCTCCCTCGCTCATCCAGGCAGGTCATAGGGACTGCCAGATAAGCAGAGCTTCATTGAAATATTCAACAGCAGTCAGAGACTAGACCAGGGTGTTAATGTTCGGTGTCTCCATGTGGTGAAGAAGAAGTGGAAGATGAAGAGCAGAAAGAAACAGAAGAAGAAGTAAAGCAAGTCCAAGCAAACAGGAGAGATGATAATGAAGATGATGGCAAGCCCAACTAATCAGCTTTCTAAAGGTCTGACATTTCCCAACATGCAGAATCCTTGTTTGCTGACATCCAGAGCCCTCTCCTGGCCAGATGGATTGCCTGTTTGCCTTGCCTCCCTTTCCACACATTCATCATCAATCTGCTCCACCAGACCCCCCATACTCCTGCCCTGTCATTACAGATCAGTAAAATGATTGTTATAACAGGGCTCTCAAGCTGTACTCTTGAAGCTACACCCATTGAGTTGGGTCAGAGTGTATTATCCAGCCTCGCTTGATCTGTCATTGTGATTTTTGGGTAAAGACAAAATGGCAGACATCCTCTTAAACCACTGTGGACTGTAGCATGATCGGAGAAACCAAAAAAAGAAACTTACAAGACTTGAAAACAGTAGAGCCATTGTCATTTATTTTCTGTATTTCCAGGGTAAATGAGAGGCCTGAACCTTATTGTCTGTCTTTTCATCAGCTTTAGGGTAAAAAATGAGGACCACAGCACATATTCACCCCACTCTGTTACCCGGGCCAGAAAACATGTTGTGTGGTGTATCTGGTGAATAATCTCCCCACATCTGACTATCCATTGTCAGTTAGTGAGGTTGAAGGGGAACAAGAGGAATAAGACATTAAAGTTAGGATACTGTTGTAGTTAGATAGCTAAGACTTAATGTCTTTTGTGATTTAACTAAGAATCCTTTGAGGATCAAAAGCACTGGGACACGCTGTCGATTTTACGTTTTTCCCTGGAAAGTGTGTGCTCTCCGTGAACTGAGATTTACTTGAGCCCTCAGGGGAGCATTTCTCTTTCCCTGCATTGGGAATTATGAGACTTAATTTGTTAATCTGTATCATTATGACACACAACTAATGACCATTAGAAGATTGGTTTGCCTGGTGCCAAATGTGTGCAGTATCAGTCACATATTTTTTTTTATGTAGGGGAGAACGGGGGAATCTGAGGCATCGGGTAATGTGAGCCACCCCCTGTATCTAGGCAACGGAGAACATTTGTGGTCATGTGAGATATATGTTTTCAAGCCCCTCTCATTTCCCCATGGCCCTGAAAGAGAGGACCTCATGGTACTGTGGTAAGCATGTTTTTTTCACCAAAATAGGTATTTTGCATGTAAAAGTAAATTTTCTTGCTGTCAACTTAATCAACTGTTGTGCCAAAGCAAATGTATTCACGTAGAAAAACTTCTATCATACGTGTTGATGAACTACCAACATGTAAAAACCATGTGATGATATTAGCTAAAGATTAGCCTGAAATGCTAAGAGAGGTAGTTTTTTTCTCAAATTGTGGTGGTGGGGGAAAGTGAGCCAAATGCTGTGGGGGAAAGTGAGGCACTGTCTCACTTTCCCCCACCATGAGGCACAAGTTAAGTTTAGTCTTAAACATATTTTAATGTAATATTACATGACATATGTTTTATTTTAATGTCATACACATTGTAGAAAAGCCATCATGCCAAGGAAATACACCAGGAAGACGACCTGGGGCAACCACACGGAAAGAGCACCTTCTCATCTTTCCCTGTAACCTTCAGGGCTGGAATGTAGAGTAGGCCTAGTTGTAGAGTATGACAGGCTGATGTTATACATCAGGTCGGCAATCAGGCCACGCCCCCTTTGGGGGGAAAACAAACCGAACGTGCCATTGACTATAATGCAAAATTGCGGTCCAAAACAGCACAAAAAGAAAACGATCAGAGGTAAATAAGTTAAAATTTGACCGACCGACACAATGTCAAGATCCTTTACAACAACTCTGCAGGCTGTATAACGTTAAAGACACTTATGAATGATTAATTTGAACAATCTAAAACCATGTCTTTTTAGTCTCTCAGCATCAAGCTGGCGCAATGATCCGACCCATTGGCCAGAGATATCATGCCCTGATATATATCTTCACCTCACTGAGTCTCTATGTAAGCTGATTACACGTGAAATAATTGTTATTTTAAGTGTTGTTGTCTGTAATAATGCTTACTATGTTAATAGTATAGCGCTATGCCTTGACTAGACTGTACCAACTGTTCTAACGGCTCATTACGATAGCAAACTCCCACTGAAATGCAGAGCACAGGGGAAGCCGGGAGCTTCCTGCTGTCATACAGACCTTATTTAGGGGAATTTTTGGGGGCATGGCGAAGGAATAAAACCATGATGTTTGTTTTTTTACCATGTAAACCACACAACAGCTCAGGACAATGCAGATTTTAGCTATAACGGCTTATTTTGAATGATCGCGCTATCTATGTCTATGGAGTAAGCCGTATTGTTTTCCCCCCTAAGGGGGCGTGGTCACGAGAGTTCCGTCCAGATGACGTATTGCCGACCTGATGTATACTCCAGTTGGGATTCTTCTCCTGTGTTCTGAGTCCCAGGCTGTTCTCGCTAGTTCTGATTTTCCTATGCTTTGACCCCCAGACACAAGCTGGCTCTAAGGGTCCTGTGTTCTGACCCCCAGACTGTGTTCTAATCTAACTGGTTCTATCTTTCATTTGAATCTTATTAAAACCTTTTGAATGATATATTATATTGTATGTTGTATTTGATTTTGTTCAGAGTTACTTTCAAGTGTTTAGAAAATATGCTTTGCTTAATTGACCAAACCCCATCATTCTTTTACTAGTCCGTCATTAGTTCTGGAATGTGTGGCTAGCTTTCAGGATTCTAACTGTTACAATATGTGTTTCAGAGTGGAAAAAGTAAGTGGTTCACTTTACCCCCTTGATTTTTCTGGTCTGTCTCAGTTTACCCCACAGCTGGGGTAAAGTGAGCCACATGACAACTTTTTTTAAAACAATCATATTTTCACTGCCCTTTGTCTTGAAAAAAATCTGCTAATGCCCATTTCTAGGAAACATCCTGAATTAATGGGAAATGTGTAAATTTTAGTGATAAATAATTTTAGCTCGCTTAGGGGGGAGCAAATGTAAAAAGTGGCTCAGATTACCCCGTTCTCCCCTAAATGTTTTTTTTTAAGTATAATTGTTGACCGTGAATGTAGGCTACTGTACCATGTTATACGCATGGTGACTGAACTAACCAGGAAATAAATGGGGTCATCCCAATGTTCCCCCAGCCCGATGGTCCCACAGCCCTATATGTTCCAGAAATTGGCGATTAGTTTCAGGCATCACAGCTGGGGGGTTAGGGTGAGGATAAGGGAACAGGGAGAGGTTGTAAAAGAAGTTACACAAAAACCCACAAAGACAGATATACTATATATAGATATCTCTATTTTATAGTTAAATAGAGAAATTACTTAGAAAATGTGGGACCATCTGGCTGTGGGAACATAGACACGCTCCCAAATATATACTACCAGGTTCTTTTTTGCTAGATATGATTATCTTTTCTATTCTATTATTATGTGGTGTCGAATTGTCTTGGTTGTGAAGATGCCCAACAATGAAAAAATGTCTGGGGTCAAATGTTGTGAAAATAACAGTGACATACAACATCATTTTTATGCATTTTTTTTAAAGCCTTATTTCATAAAGGCATTTTTTCCCAATAGCACTTGTATTTTGTGCAATTTCGTGTCATGAATCGACCCCTGCCTATCAAGCTAGCAAGCTCCTAGGGACCTAGTATACTACCTGTTAGCTAGAGCCACAACAAGGCTGCACATGCTACATATTTCACCAGCTAGGTGGGGTTGTTAGGCCGGATTTATTGCTCAGCATCAAAGTGAAGTTACTAGCTGATTAAGTCAGAGTTACCTTGGTAGCAATTTAATCCTATAGATTTTCCTCAGATAACATAACTCTGTTCTTTCAAAGCAAAGGCTTAAAAGCAAGATACTTTTAGCTGCCGTTTCTGTGCACTGTTTATTCACTTTGGCAGACTCTAGTTGGTTTTTTCCCTAACTTTTGCATTTCTAGATTTTGCTTTAGCTAAATGGAAGAGTTAAATAGTAATATCTGGTCGCAGTTGTTGCCACCAGCTAACGAGAGCCAGGGGATAGGCGCTGAGCTGAAAGCTAAGACCCCGTTTCCATTTGTCTTTAATATGTGGTTTTTGTGATCCGATCATGTGACTACAGCTTTAACTACAGGTAAAAACACTCTCAAGACGCATTGAGATCGGATCACAAAAACCACATTCGGAGGTGGTTTACGTCGGTTGTGTCGATTGTGTCCGCATTCATTTGATAGTGGAATCAGCAAAGTGACTTTTGTCCACATTAGGGACCTCCTACTCAACTGCCGCCACCTGCCTGATCAGAGATACGTTGAAAATGCATCACTGGCGTTCATGCAGCTTTTATAGAAGCCTCATGAATGTTATTTGCATCCGCCAGTATTGCAAATGACAAGCTTTCTGTCCTCTGTTTTCATTTCACTGCGTAAATCTGAAAACACGGAAATCGCTGCTATTGACTGGAGAGCTGCAAGGCAACGACTTCCTGTTCTTATCTGTTTAAAAATAAAAGTCAATTCGCGTTTGGCTACTAGGCTTTTAATGTGAAGGTGCACAGGAAATATTCTGTTCGCACAAGCAGTAACTTTACTGCATATAAAGCCGTGTAGCCTACTGGTGGTGGTGACAAGAGTGTAGCAGACGTTAGAAAAGCCGCCCGGCAAACACACATCTTTCACCAGCCAAAGTGGCGTAATAACTTACTCGCCCAAGAGTTTTTACTTTTATATACTATGATATTACCCGCATTTGGCGAGTGTTAATGTAGAGCCCTCTAAGCAGTGCTGTGCATCGCTCCTCCTTGTCTAAATGAGACAGTAGCCTATCTCTTCAACCTAGACTTATTTTCGCATGTAGGCTAATACATTTTAATAGCAAATGCGATTAAAACGGTGGCACTGTACAGCCCTGTATGTGTACTTGTTTAAATGGAATCCGATCACAAGTTTAATGGAATCCGATCACAAGTAGACAAAGAAGTCATATTTGAAAATACAAGTGTGAACACACGGACTGAGAGCTGTCCACTTGTAACCAGATTCAAAAAATCAGATGTTAATCCCAGGTGGAAACAGGGTCTGAGAGGACAGTGACAACAAAAGCTGATGTATTTTATCAGAAAAACATGTATGTGGAGTGTTTCCCTTAAGAAACACCTTTGAATATGTTTTTGTTCACATCACTGCTTTTAACGTGAGAGCAGAACAAAGCGCTTTGCAATGTCTCTTCCCCCATGCATGCACACACAGACTCAAACCCACTGCATGCTGAGATAGGCTGCAGCCCCCTTGTGACCCTCAACAGGATAAGTGGGTATAGAAAATTGAAGATGGTTTCCTAGGACAGCAACCCAGTTTATCAAATGAGAATATACGCTATTCATTTCAGCAATATTTCAAAGGAAACCAGCAGCTGAAATACATAGATTTTTGTGGGTACTTTCACTCATATGACATACTTTGCACCTCCTTCACTCAGGCAGCAAAACCCCCTCTCTAAAAGTGTTTGTTGCTTTTTTAAAGTCCTTCTTTTTCCATCTACAATGTCAGCGAGCCCGGCAGTGTGCATTAGACATTAAAAGCTCCATATATCTAAAATAGGCCTCTGAGCATCAGAAGAAGCTGTGCTGCTTTTAACTCTCTCTGGAAAATGGGAGCTTATCCTCACTCGGTGCTTTGTTTCCTGATGGTTCCATTTCTACACTGCATCAGTTCTGAGGAGCTTGGGACTTCAGTCGACCCTCTTGAAGCCATAACATCAACGATGCAGAGAGTAACATGGAAGGTGTTACAAAAGTGTCCTGGGAATGGGGGCGCCCATACAGTGCTGCTTGAAAGTATGTGAACCCCTTGAGCCTTTTCAAATTGTATCTATTTTAACCATTATTAACTAATTGTTATCAATACCAGTTTTTTTATATGAAATAACAGATCTTTGTTTATCAATTCAAGATTTTTCTTTTCCGGAAATCAATTGTTAAAACAGACGAAACAAATGATTTGCCAACTTTTGTATGTGCAAAAGTTTGTGAACCCTGAGCTGCATTGCTTGAATTGAGCAGGTAAACACAATCAGGTTGGCCAAATTGAGTGATGAAATGGACCAATGTAATTAGAGATATTTAGGTAAGACTTTTGGCAGCATTAGATAAAACAGATAGAAAACCAGGTCAGTTTAGGACCACCAAAGTGAACCCATTCAGGTCAGTTAGCCAAGAGTAAAGGAAATTTCAGAGGATCTCAGGATTAGGAGTTGTGATGTTTTAGAATTGTTTTGGGACAGCTATAAATTGATTTAAAAAAAGTTTGAGCTCCATCGATCCACCGCGAGGCAAATCATCTACAAATGGAGAGCTTTAAGAGTGACTGAACATCTGCCTAGATGTGGACTTCCTTTAGAAATATCCACAAGTGCCACAAGAAAAGTGATTTTTCAGTTAAAAGCCAACCCAAACATTTTCCCAAGTAAAGAACGGTGGTGGCAAATGGTCTGCAAATCTCCAGATGTAATGTTTGAGTTGGCCTTTACCAGAAAAATCACTTTTCTTGTGGCACTTGTGGATATTTTTGAAGGAAGTCCACTTCCAGGCAGATGTTCAGTCACTCTTGAAGCTCTCCATTTGTAGATAATTTACCTCAAGGTGGACCGATGGAGCTCAAACTTTTTTTTAATTAATTTATAGCTGTCCCCGGACAAATGTGCAACATCACAACTCTATTCCTGAGATCCTCTAAGATTCTTTCCCTTTTAGGTGTCTGACCTGTATGGGTTCACTTTGGTGGGCCTAAACTGACCTGGCTGGTTTGATCTCTGTTTTATCTAGTGCCGCCCAATTTCTTACCTAAAGATCTCTCATTACATTGGTCCATTTCATCACTCAATTTGGCACTGTAGCTCAGTTGGTAGGGCGTCCCCACCCGGGCCAAGGCCCCGCAGCGGACCCGGGTTTGAATCCTGCCCGGGTCAGTTCTCTGCATGTCCTCTCCTCTTTGCCCCATTTCAACACTGTCTCCCCAAACTGTCTAATAAAGCAAAAATCCAAAAAAAAATCCAAAAAAAAAAAAAATTGTGAATTCCTGGGAATTTGACTGTTTTCAGGATAATAAGTAAAAAGAGTATGTGTTAACTTAGGAAAAAGTTGCTTGAGAAACCTACTGCGTCACCTCTCCTGCCTGTTCTATAAGACCACTGTTTGAAAAAGAGAATTTAATCTGGCAATAGGTATTCAACTACAACTAAGTATGATAACAGAGTTATGGCTGTTTTCTTAGCATCTAATTTTGAAAAAATAAATAAATGTAACAATAACAATAAGGGTACATTAATTAACTGTTAATGAATGCTTACTTAATGCTATTTTTTATTAACGGTTAGTTGATGTTTGGTTAGGCCTTATATGCTTTGTTAACTAATGCTTAGATAAGCATTAACTGTTTAGTATGCATTTACTATGCATTGTACCCTTATTGTAAAGTGGTACCAAAAGCAATCTGTCCAGCTATTGTTTGATATTGTGTTGTTGTTCCTATCTAAAGAGAGGACAGAACTGAATAAATAATTAAAATGAGAAAGCTCCCTGAATGTGCCAACCTGGACGATCAAATATTGATGTTGCTGGAGTAGGATGCTTCCCAATTCTTCTTCTGGCGTGTCCACTGAGACCACAACTCAAGGTGAGAATGTGTTGCAGTGGCCTGGGAGAACAATGTGAAGGAGTCCAAGGGTCACGGGCATGGGGGAAATCCTGCTGAATGTCAAACTGAAAGGAAGACACAGTAGGCAGTCAAGGCTCTGCACTCAGCTAGCTGCCCTGGCCTGTTGACTGAGGTGTTTTGCTCTTTGTCCAACGTCTACACCATTGCACACAAGAGGATAGTGTGTGAAGGCTACTAACATAGCAATAACAACAGTTATTGTCTGATGACCAGTATAAGGTAACATTTCCAATGGTGGAATGTAACTTTGCAAATGTCTTCAAGTATTGTACTTATATTTGTTTTGGGTTGGTTCCTTTTTTCTGCTAGCCTGCTACCTATACTCCACTACAATTCTGAGGTAAATATTTTACTTTTTACTCAACTACACTTTTTTGATGACTATTTAGGCTACTTTCCAGATTTAGATACAGAAAATAATTGTACGAACAAGGCTGTATTCTCAGGGGACGATAGCAGTTTTTTTATGTACCCTTAAAATGAGTCCCCATGTTTATCAGCTGCAGAATTCAAATGTATGTACACCACTGAAAATGACTTGAGATTTTTGCAGCAGGAGTGATTTGAGAGTGACAGGGTCAACGATGCATACAGGCGAAGACTCCAGTCTCAGTCAGTGTGTGTACTGTGAATTCACATGTGTGTACTTGCACACATCCGTCAGTTTACCAGGTATGAAATCACCACTTGTCCTTCTGTGAACACGAATTGACAGAAAGTGGTACCACATGGAGAGCAACAAAGTAAGTGGATTCGGTTGTTCCCAGGTTTACTGTGGACAACGGTGCATGTGAACTCCTCCTTTCCTCTCCAACATATAACCTAATGTTCAGGGACAATGCTGACCTAGCAACGAGCTGGGAATGACTGTGTGGCTCAAACCAAGCCACTGCATAAAGCCATTTCCGGAGCCTCGGCTGTGAATCTATGCCTCAGGACTGCAGTATTCAACCACACCCCAGATATGAAGAAAGCTACTGTAAATAGTTTATACCCGTAAATAAATGCATTAATTAAACCAAATGTCTTTTAGGAAGAAAAAAAAGAAAAAAATATCCAACATTTACCCTATGCAATTTAAATATTTTATAGAAATATCTTTGTTGTTTTTCCGAAAATTTCACAACCTGGTGCGTTTTCCTTACCTTAGTTTTTTTGTTGTTGTCACCATCACCATTTTATATGAAAGTCATTAATTTGTCACTGTTCTATGACTATAAAAATGTACATCCACAAACCTGCTCTGCATGTGTTTTGAAATGCTGCATCACATATCAAGCTTTACAGTTTTCATGCAGGTCTTTTTAACAAGGATTCACTGTTTATTTATTATCATTAAACAGTGTGTGCTTTTTCTGCAGGACACATGTTTCTACAGTAGGCGAAAACTTTAGGGCCCTGAAGGTGACATTTTCCTGCTTTCTGAAAGGGAAACGGTTGATATAAATGACTTCAGCAACTGCTCATCAACACCATTGATTGGCTGATTAGCTGGTCATGAAGTCATTGTGCTCAATGTGTGCATAGCAATCAGCCCCATATTTTTATCTGAAGTTCGCCTCATCCCAAACGGATGCCAGGAAAGGGGGGGAGGGGAGAGAGGAGGGAGGTTTGATCAACTTAATTAAAGCCTATTTAATAGAATAGAGTTAATGGAGAAGACACTGATAAATGAGAGTGAGCCAGTGTACAAACAGGCCAAAAGAGTATGTATGAGCAGGATAACCATCAGAGAGAGTAACAATCATGTTGTCTCAGCCCCAAATTATAAAATAGAGGCATTATTTATGGCTGGATTGCCTTGTGTCTGCCCACACCCCGTTGGGTCAATGCAGCCATTAGTGGAGTTCACATTTCTACATAAAATGCCCTGCTGTGTATATAACTATCATTAGCCCGCCAATAGCAGCCTTGGAGCATGAAGCAATACTTGTATAGCGATAAAGAGATTGAGAGGACTCGATTCCTCGATGACTTTCTTTACACTAATATCTTCCTAATAAATTAGGTATGAATGAAATCCTCTGACTTTATATTAATAATGCCTTAAACCGAAAAAGACACTTCTGATAGGGGCCTTGGAAATCCAGGAAAATGACAACTGCAATTACTCTGTAAGCCAAGAATTTACATCATTCAAAAGATGAAAAGTGTGCAGGTTTATGGAATGAAATACCGATTCATGTTCATATCCTCAAAGTGAGTGTTCAAACAGAGGGAGGAATGGCATAAGAGCAGCGCCTCTGCATTGATACTGCTGCTGAAACACCTTCAGACCTGTCATTACTGTTCCTCCTGAAATGAGCATCAAAGGAGAGGAAGATCCCCCACGGTGACATTTAGAAAGTTGCCATACCAGCGCTTTGATATTTCAAACATTTGAGGTTTAAACATGCCATCTTTGAAGACTCCCGGTTTTCTAGAGAATGTCAGAAATAATACAGGCACTTTGCAGAGGGGAGGATTTGCTTAAGTTTTATCAAACAGTTTTCTTGATGAAATCTGATGTTGCCCAACATATAGTGCAAGCAACTACAAGATCAAGGAAAGTCATTCGGTTTTCTTCTTGTAGACTGTGTATGCATCTGTCAAACCATCACCGAAATACCATGCAGAGACGTAGATGTATGTATTGCAAGGTAGGTTTTCAGTTTTACATGAAGGTGAACACAGATCTATTGAATAATCTCTGTTAGATCTTAAAATGTTTTAGCAATATTAAATCACTTTCAAGCAGTTTGACAGAGTTGAAATGGGGCAGAGAGGGGAGTGACATGCAGAGAACGACCGCGGGCTGGAATCGAACCCGGGTCCGCTGCTGGCCGAGGCCCATGGGGGGGGCGCCCTACCAACTGAGCTAAGGGCGCCCCCATATTTGTTTAATTTAAAGTGTCAGATACATGTCTCTGCTGAGGTTTCAAGTGTGACATAAATTTCTAGCTATGTCTACATTTTTATTAAGACAGAATAGTATAAATAAATAATATAATAAACAATTTGTTGTTGGTTTTGATGAGTAGTTTTTTTTGATAGTAGAAAAACCCATCCCCAGTAAATACTGTAATAAAAATTGTTGATAAACACACAATACATCACACATTTTATTTCTATGTTATACATATCATCAAGCGAAACACGACAGGTTAAAGGTACCATGTGGAGTTTTTTACCACTAGTATATGCGCTATAGAGCAATGTTTTAGATAAAACTGAAATAGCTGGTTATATAATTGTATAAGTGTGACCTGCAGTAACTTGATTACTCTTCTGTTTTCTTACCTTTCACGCTCAACTTCATGATATTCTGCCTGCGAAAATACTTTCTTTGCTGGGGATTTTCTACAGTTTTATATCCAAAGGGAGTCAGCCATCCCTGCTCTTCATGACATGACATGCCGTTCTGTTAAGATTGGTGCTCCACTCCCCACCGACCGCAGCAGCCCAATAATGGTTTGTTATGGCCATGCCCTGAAAAGTGATGATACACCGCTTTGGTCGACCATGCCCACTCACCGTTAAATAGGGATATCTCTTCTTTTTTTTACCCCCTAACACCTTGCTTCACTGCTCTGTCCATCATAATAACAGTTCTTGTATCCCAGCCCTGGCTTTAAGAGAGTAATCTGTGTGAAGCAGGGAATAACATATCACTTGGTATGCCTGGAAAACCCTGCAAAGCCACGATCCTAATGAAATATTAATCTGCCGCTCCCTGCTAATGATTATGCACTATCAAGCATGAGCTGATCCAACTGAGGCAGGCCCTTCCCTGTCACACTTGTGTTATGACAGGATATCCCTGCTATTACAGCCCACAAATGAGATTTGAATCTGTGAATTACAAAATAGTTAAAGGGATGGACCGCTTCCTTTATTAATTCTTAACGGCCCCTGATTACCTCAGACAGTTGCACTATAGACCTTCCACCCAGTAGCCTGTTATACAGAGTATGTGCCTATTACAAACTGACAGGCCTATGGCCACTGCTGGTCTATGGATCTATTTATCCATCTATCTTTGCTCAGTAAGCATTTTTCTGTCCCTTTATTTACTTTTTACATTTTAAATTAATCTACTTCAACTGCATTGCATGCATGCGTACCACACATTTCCTTACCTAATAACACCTGTGCCCTGTCTAATGGCATTAACCAAATACATGTTTGTGCTGTCAACCATCTCTCCCTGACCGTTTAAAAAGTAGTTTCCACTGTCTGTACTATGGAGCACCACTAAGTCACATTTCTCACATGTTATTAGTGAGGGTTGATTTAAACAATGTTAAACTACAACCATGCTGAGCATCCAGGCACACGCTAGGAATGCCATTTCAACCAGTCAGGTGATGTCTTGTAATAACAAATTTTGCATGCGAGAAAGCTTCATGTGAAGGTAAAGTATCACATGGTGATGTGTGTGTGTGTGATATACACAAAGAGATCTTCACAACTGTACACTGACTATGAGAATGTTTTTAATTTGACCTTAAAAGTGACCTGAATTATAACTCGGAACAACATGTTTGCAGATACATATTTTGTCAATAGATTGACCAACAGTCACTTTAACAAAGACAAACATAAAAATTGACTCCCCCTCCCCCCTGTGGTAGTATCAGAAGAGTATTCATTTTCACCAGGATTGTCTCATTCTCTCTACAACTAAAAGGAAAACACCGTCAAAATGTTTGAAAAATGGCATCATCACATAAAAGACTCTAGATTATAGCTTTATGACACACACGATCGTACTCACATCTGATCAGGCGAGCGGGCCTAAAACACAAAGCAAATGAATATCTAATGCGCCACTGTCCTCACAGCTCTTAAATTATTTGGATTGTGCTGAGACGAGCAGTCAGTTATTTTCGTGTATCTTCATGCATCTACTTGTAGCCATAAACAAAAAAGGCATCCATCCACACACAGCACACACTTTTGAAATGCAAGAAATAAAATCTACAGATACGTTATATAGATTGACAAGCAAGTTGAAAAGGAGAAATGTATCACTTTGCTTCAAAGGAGAATATGTGGCATTGTCCTACATCGAGGTACCACAGATCTCTTTTAAATTGAAATTAATTTCAGTCTGGCAAGAAGTGAAACATTTTAGTGTAAAATAATAAGCCAACTTCTATCAATTCTGCAGGAGATGCTATCAGAGCCATCGTAATGAAACTAGCGATCTAATGCAGGGAGAAACTCTGTTGTCAACAGTGATTTAAGACTCACAGCAGAGGCACCTCGCTGAGACAAATCCTCTTAGCCACTAAAGATGAGTCTGAAATGTTGTTCCTTCTACAAGAGATGACAAACAGAGTGTTGCGTGACATCTTTGAATTGTCTGAACCTTGCCTGGACTGGCGAATTAGCATTGAGCATCATCGTAAAGCTGCATCAAAATCACATGGTTGTTCCCCCCGTCTGTTGAAAGGCTCAGTAGTGGAAGAAGAATACAATTCTTAAGCAAAAGCAGCAATGCCGCACTGAAAATACTCCACTACAAGTAAAAGTAGCAAAAGTGTTACCACTGACAGTATCTGTCAAAAGTAAGAGAAAAACAAAAAAGAAAAACAGCACAATTGTTCAGCTTTGAGACAATGCATTTTCTTGCAAGGGGGGTTTAAAACATTTATTTGTCCTGAGATGTAAGTTATAAAGCATAGAGGAACGCTTAACTCTTTACTTTATCAGAAAAAAATCTAATAGAAACTGTTATTTGAAACATGATCATTGATTATTAAAAGGTATGAAAAATTGTAATCTTGGAACTAAACAGTAATTGTCTCTGTCAGACATGTGGTGGAGTAAAAAGTACAATATTTGTGTCTCAGATGTAGAGCATAACATTGTACAAAATGGAAATACTCAAGTCAAGTACAAGTATATCCAATTTGGACATGGGTAAAGACAGTAAGTGTACTTGGTTACATTCCACCACTAGAGAGGTTAAACGTTTCCCCTCGTGTGGAGTCCCTGCAGTACAGCTGACCCTGAGGTCATGAGTTCAAGGACAAGAGGAGGATGGAGGGGGAGAAAAATGATTTTGTACATTCTGTGACAGCCCGCATCCTGAGTGCAATTTTCAATTACAGCCGGGAAGGGAGATTGTGTGTATGTGTGTGGGTAGTACACTGTACATTGGTGTTTATGTTTTTTGGCGCATGTGTGTGTCTCTGTATGGCAAATGTTTGTGTGTGTGTGAGTGTGTGTCTGTGTGTACTGTGTGTGTAATAGGTGTGTATGTTTGTGTGTATTTCCAGTAGGAGGGACAGCCAGCAGGATCCTGGCACGGGGATTCCTGCCCATCAGGTCTTGACTAGGGGAACAGATGGAGCTCTCTGAGGTGTGCTCTCTGCTCTGAGTCCCCTTGGTTCAGCTCTGCCACCCCGCCCCCACACCCACACCCTCTCCCCCACACTCTGGTCCGCTCCATCCACTACGGCCAGCTGTGCACAGCCACTGCAATTTCATCAAAGCAACTGGTAACCCTTTTATGGCAAAGCCACACAGCCACAGATCCCCTTTGAGAATCTGTGTTTCTTTTTAAATGCATGGTTTTAAGGCCAGCCGATACAATACGCACCATTACAAACTGAGCTGATCATTTGAGTAATATGCAATACTGGTGTTTGGCCAGCCACACTGTGCCTATTGCTACAGCTACGGTAATTGTTTTAATCAAATGAGTGCTGTTAAATAATATGTGATCTTCCTTGCCTTGGAGGGGGTGAGAGCCAGTTTCATTCCTCAGCATTGATGAAGGCTTGTTCTATTTTCCACAGGGGTTTATTTAGTCCCTACTTCAGATTTATGAAACTATCATTCAAGGTTCAACAACAAAACACTTTACAGCTGCACTAATCAATATGTTGATACAATGGGCCAGATGACTATATGTAAAGTGAAAGGTCATTTGTGGATACAAGCCAACAGAGATTTATTACTGGACTCTGGACTTGTCCTTAGGTCCGTGGAGCACTTTAGCATCTTGAAGCTCATTGTTTTGATTTTACAGCAACTTTACTATTTTGGTTCACTCCCAACGCTCTCATCAGCCTAATTTCTAGCCGCAGTATTCTACCCACCCAGAGCCAGATGGCCAAGAGACCCTGGTTGCATACAGGATTTCCTCCTAAAAAAAATGTTTTCAAGCAACTCTTGGTTATTTCTGTTGACTGTACTATTCCATACATACAAACCATTTCAGTCGGTAAGAGCAAAATGGATAACTTGTAACGTTGGTATGTATGTGTTGATAAGCCACTGTTTGCTATGTTTTGGGTACGTGTTTACTAGTAAATTTCGATTATTGTAAATTATCATTATTACATTTTTAAAGTGGTTATAGCGGCACCTTTGGACAAAATCGGTAATTTTTATGCAGCATCACTTTTTTTGCCCTGTTTGCAGTGGCAAACTATTGTGATTTCAGGCACATCCGCCTAAGCAAAATGTATCCCCATACACACCTCCTCTCTAGGCTGTTACATGATGATTATATTTTGTTTGAGCTATCTTTGTTTTCACCTGTATGTTAAATAACTATTTGAGTTTGTTTTGTCAACTCGTGAGAACTTCCTTGAAAGACGCCAGCTGTCTATTTATTTGTCAGTATTCTTCCACAGGCGTATTTTAATCAATACATTATAAGGCTTTAATTAATCTGCAGAAAGCTTCTGTATGTTTTCTTAAAGATTAAGAAAGGCAGAAGCAGCTCCTGATTTCTAATTTCCTAGCAATTGTTTGTGGCTATGATTACTTTTTGACTATGCTGCAAGTATTCAACTGAAGGTACAGGGAGTGTTGTGCTGCTGCTGTTGTTTTCTTTAAAATGTATTTATCCAGAAACGATTCAGCAGCGCTACTCACACATCTCACACGTACACCTGGGAGGTTCTTCCCCTCTGAGTAAATGCACTGGAGCAGTTAGGGGGTTGAAGACCTTGCTCAAGGGCACCTAATTAGTAGTTGGGGGCAGGAGATTTTTCGCTCCCTTCCTGCACCCTGAGAAGTTCAATCCGGTGACCTAATGCTCACGATTCTGCTTTGCTAACCTTGAGGCTACAGCCAGCCTCTATTTTACGAAAAGAAGCGAAGAATAACCCTACAGTACAGCAGATGCAATTCAGCATTACCACATTAAGGTGTTTTCCATGCTTTTGTCTCCCACTGTAGTCCCGTGTGAATTGAAAGGACGAAGCCCAGTCTTTTTCCACGTCCTAATAACCTCTATAATCTGCCCAGTTGTTTCTCATGTATTATTCTTTATCGATTTTCATCATCATTCCTAGACCTCCCCCCAGTCGTTTCCCCAATGAATCATTTTTCTCTCTTTCCCTATCTCTCTCTCTCTCTCCCTCTCCCTCTCTTCCCTCTCACACACAACTGATGGTGCAACTCCCTATCGATTCAGTGCCCCAAGTATATGAAGTACAGCGGTATTTTATTTGCAGTATAATACATCACAATCATGCATGCTAATGGTGTATTGTTTTGCAGGCTGAGCTTGTACAGAATGCATTGTGTCCTGTGGTTATTGTCAAAAGTATAAATTGCCATTTGCTCTGCTGAAATAACTCAGTGTTTGACAGCTAATTTATATTTAACAAAAATAAAACTTGGACAATATGGGGATACAGTAGATAAGGAATGGATTGTATCTGAGAAAACATGCAACTTTTACACAGCCTGAAAGTAAATGATTTGATAAAGTTAAACTCAATAAATATGATCAGAAAAAGTGATTTGTGTTGAGTTGTATAAGTATCTAAAAATTAATCTGTCAAGTTTATTTCTATTAAACATTCAGTAATGGCACGTCAGAAAATGTCCATTTCAATTTTACAGAACACGAGGGCACGGATGACAGGAGCTTCAGTCACAAAGTGCTCAACTGACTAGTATTTCAATAGGAACAGTGACTTAAATAGAATGTTGCCGAGATCCCTTAGCAACCTGTGGCAGCTGAGCTGCTACTGCGACATGTGGTATGCCATTTTGCAGTTTATGCCGCTCACTACACAGAATGCTTTACTTTTAATTCAGGGGTATCATATGTGTTATCAGTTTTCCATCCAGCCGTAATCTGGCACCAGCGGGTCAGATCTACTTACTGAACTTTCCGCCACTGTGTTGTTTCTAATTTCCTTTGACCAGACTCTTGTGTCGTCACGATCTCTATCTGTGGAAGCAGTGCCTTAAGGGATTAATAACTTGGGAGATGGAGGTGGTGATAAATGACGCCTTGATACTCCCCTGTCTGAGAGTGTACAAATTAACTCCAGTTCACTTGCCATCATTTCTCTTGCTTCTCTGTGCTGCACTTAGCCGTTCCATTACCTTACCGTACTGCCCATTTAATGTTCATCATGAAAACTATAAAACGGCATGTATCCTGAAACACTCAACGTGTTGACGACTGACCTGCCAAAGTAAGCAGATCATTTAAGTTTTCTTTCTGCATTGGTTTGAGAACTTACCGAAATGATTGCTTTTGATGCTCCGAGCGACTCAAAAATGAAGGGTTTTCAACATGACGATATGAAGTGATGATTTGGAACATATTCAATAACCTCAAATGCCTCTCAGAGTTGTAGCAAAATGTTTCAACAATCCATAAAGTGATCTAGGTGTCCCTGTAGGACACAATATCTTGATGGTGTTGAAAGACCTGGAACAATGAAAACATTTTTAAAAAAAAGTGTTTCATTAATGAGATTACCTTTAATGTGGCTCCTCTGGGCAGGAATGCCTATCGGTTTGTTGTGTTTCACCAGTTTCACATACATTTCAATCGGTCACAGCCTTACCTCAAGGTAATTTGATCTCACTGACTGTCAGGCTGTAGTTAACCCTGGGAAGTTATAATGTTACTTCTTTGTAAGAGTTACCAGAGTTTTACCCACCTTCCTTAATGACTGTTCCAACACCTCAAGCTTATTGTTTCAATATAGTACAAAAGCAGTAGCCTGGCACCGCCCGCCTAAGTACTTCCGCTCAATTTTCTTCTGGGTCTGCGGTAAATTAGTGAGGGTTTTTTCCGCCAGATTTTTGTTTGGAGAAAAAAAGGAGAGTTTTTAGAAGCTGATGGGCTTTATCAACTTTGTATCAACTAATTCAATTTTGAACACTAAAGCTGACTCTCCAATGGAGAGTCTTAATCTGCAAGAAGTCCGATCAGATTTGTGTTTTTACACACTTTTTTACACTGCAACATTTGTCGTTTCAGTAACAACACAGACTTGTTCACACCTCTGAGTACACTAGTGATATGGATTTTCTCATCCTGGCTGATTTAAAGATACATTTCAGAGTTGTAAGGCATGAAGCAGTCCTAAGAGCAAGCATATTTGTTAAGGTTACAATGTTGTCTAACTCCCTCTCCATCAGGTTTGTCTTTCTCTGATCTTTTTTAGTCCTTGTGTGATTCACATTTAGGACTGACATTAAATCACATGAAATACAAATACAAGTAGTCAGGTTTAGGTTGTATTTTAAGAGATGAATCAGATTTCAAGACACATATGGATATGGGTTTATTTACTGAGGAAATCAAATTATTTGAGTGTGTTTTTTATAGTCCATGCTGAAGAGTGTTCAAACTAAAATCAGGCCATGATTGACTCCCAGAAAGAGAATACAAGTTTGAGAGCCTGACCCTAATTAACCTGTAGGTTTATTGAATTGACCTCGCTCAAACCTAGGCATGACTGCCTTTTCATTTAGTGCTCCAAATTCATGGAATGCCCTGCAAAGTAATTTAAAAAGGATCCATCTACTCTTGGTATATCTGAAACTATGATTTCTGAACTGTACACATTGCATGGTAACAGTTTTTTATCCCCTTAATCCTTTTTATCTCTGTTATCCTTATCATATGTTGATTTACCTGACTCGAAATGGGACAAAAAAGGGGTCATTAAACAATTTGTAATGTTATCTACAAAGGTGTATTTCATATGATAGGGACATACAGTATCTGTTGGATTCTGTTTGCACACTGTTAATGGTGCTCCGATCTTGGCTCAATCCCCTTACACCAGCAGAAATAGGAACCAATGGAATACTTGTAAAGCACTTTCATTTTTAATCCCTCTCCCCTGGTGTAATATATTTTAAAACAGTCTATTGTTTAAAGCACTTAAACCCAAAACGTTCCATTAATGGCCTTTTAAAGTTGCTGCATTAGGATCTCAAAGTCTCACAGACCTGTTCAAAGTTGGAACATTTATCAAAGATCAAATAATGATATTTACCCAAGAGTAGTCAGCATATTATGGAGCCTGAGTGTTTGGGAATGACTCATGATGGGGTTGTAAAAACTGCGGCAGAGTACTTACTCGCCACACAGTTTAGTGGATTAAGGAGTGCCACAGTCACACTCGCTTAGACGACTGTGTCAACAAGGGAAGCATCTCCCAAGCCACTGGCTAAATCAATGCACAGCACACTCTCTGGGATGCTTTAGAGGGTTATGCAAATGAACGAGGCTGGGATGTGACATTTTGAAAGCCCTGGATGTATCACCCCTATTAGCAGAGGCTTGACGGATCTTAAAAGGTACTTTCCTCTCCCATGATGGAGGTTTATTCTAGTCTCTCACTCCTCTTTCAACATGATTTGTGGTCAGAAGGGTCAGTGGTGAGTTCTTATAAAACAAACACAGCCCCTGCTGTAGGGGAGCCCACCTGTGAAATGGAGGCATGGAGCAAAGAAGCTGTCAGGAGTCAGATGGCAGAGAGCACATAACTGATTCTATGTTGCATCCCACTGAATAAATGTGGCGAAGAAGCCAGGGCTTAACGAAACCAAGACTGCTGTAGGTCTGTATCACTCTTGTTGTTAGATGGTAGCAATTCCCCGAAATGAAGCCTGCAATACAACAAGCTGTCCGTAGCAGAGTCGAAAATGGGCCATTCCCACAACAGCAATTGGAAGCAATAATTGCTCAAATGCAAAATTACTACAACACAAAGACACATAAATACGAGAACAAAATGTCATATACATTCCCCCCATTAAAGGGTGAATGTTGTTTGCACAGTGCCCAAGTGACATGGTAACCTTCATGGAAATTGGTTACAGTACTTTACTGATGAGATGAAAATAGCCTTAAAAAATCACATAATAGTAGATGGGGCTGCAATTATCTGGTTAAAAGTCCTTAAACAGGATAATTGAGAGAAGAATAGGGAGGTTGATTGAATTCTGACACACACCAGCGCTCTATTAGGAGTGGAATGTAAAATCACTGATGTTTCCCACAATTACCACTGTGGCATCCTCCACATGATTACTTCTTTTTATCCACTCAACAGAATGTGGAGGTTTTGCACGTGATGAGTCCACTCTCATTCTCTGTGTTGTACTGGTTTTATTTGAAATATTTGTATTATCATACATTACTTATGCATCTGGTAACACTTCCTAATAATAATCTCTGGGAACTTGTCCAGTAATAGTCATTTACGATTTACTTATATTTATCACATGGTTATCCTACAAATTATTTTGTGTTGCGTTTAAGTAGTTGTGAATTAGTAAAAGGACATTTATCTGAGAATGAATGGCAGTATACACAGTGTGTGACATGTTATTGTCACTGACAACAGAGACAGTGACAATAACAAATCCTTCCCCCAAAACTGCATTAAATATTCATTCAGATACCAGCTTTTCTATTATGAGCCGCCGTATGGTACCTGAAAGCATTTAAGGGAATATACTATGGAGTGAAACACTCATTCACCACTCCTTAAACATTCTGTTGACAAGAATATACAACATAAATTTAAAAATAAAAAATGTTTTGGCTTTGGCAGGCCATCATGGCAAAGTGAAATGTGTGTGTTGATACCTCTTAGGGAAAGGATTTCAAAGATCTACAAGCATGAATTACTGAAAAATGACCAGCCACAATGTGCTTTTGCTATTTGATTCATCATTTTGAATACTTTATTGTTTTTTTAATAATAAAAGACATTGCTCATATTTAAATTGATTCACTTAAATATTTACTATATACTAATCCTTAAATAAATCTTTAAAAATTCAGGATATAAGAAGCAATTTCAGCCGAACACCTCACGTTATGCTGCTTTGAGTGTAACCTGTGTTGTTAAAATTGTGAGTTGCTGCATTACACATCAGAGCTGGACAGCGATCATAATCAATTATAAATACTAAACAAGCCTTCAAAATATTTAGTAGTAAGTGCTCTTACAGGCGCCCAAGTCCTTATTTTAGCTTAGCTAACTGTCTTTGAAATAAAGATTGGAAAATGATGGCACTAGCAGCAGAAAGTGAAGCAGCGAAAACTATGCCGTCAATCCTAAATACCAAGGGACATTTAAAGCGACACAGACAAAACAAAAAAGAGGAATCACAAGGGATTTCCTGATGCTTGTGACAAAGGACCAGAATCATGAATATTCAAACTGGTGCCAACAGATGAAAAGTCTAAAGGTGTGGCAGGTAACATTAATGTTACATGAGCAAGGTTTCTATTAATCCCAGTCACGTATATGTACAGTATATCCAACTCACATGAATGTGTGAAGTCTTTTTATTCAAATCACTGCATTAGATGATGTTGCAAATTCTCCATGTGAGCGCTTTAACTATGTGGACCTTTGGATTTCATGTACTTTATAGGCTATGCATCAATTATTTTAACATTAGTTAAGCAGTGGAATTGACCTCTATCCAGGTATCTAGGTTTGAATACTTTTGCAGCTTCACAGTGAGATGGCCAAACCTTTTCAGATCATCTGAAGTTAAATCCTGTATGAAATGGGAAGTACATTCTCCTATACAATTATGCACAACGTGATTTGTGATCATATCAGAGTCATAACACCTTCATTCAGACTGCAACGTTCAAAAGTCCTTAGCAAGTTAATTTCAGGTCTGATATCCCAAGAATGTGGGAAACACTACAGTTTGCAATTGGACCTCAAAAGTATGGCCTACATCTGTTTTGTTGCAAAATAATCTAAACTCAAAGAAAAATTAAATTGTTGGTGCCACCATTTGGAACCTGATGACATTACCCAAGCTGCGACGATTGGTTGGGGTCCAAAGTGTCAATTTCTTGTGAATGACCAAGTCACAATTAGAATGTAACTCTATAACCACCTAATCTGACACTGTAATCGTGATAACAGATTAGATATATGCTGTAGTCTGAACCCACAACCCGGCATAAAGCACGACATAATGAACTACGATAGCCTTTCCTATTTTGGACTATATATATATTCACACTGATAAATAAGGCATTGTCAACCCGAACCCACTTGCTTCCATGATCACTCTGGAAGAATTACATTTTGCCATGAATTTTTAAACCTGGTGTGTCCATGCCTTGAAGCTGGGGTATGTGATTTCTGATTGGTCAAAATTAACATGAGCGGTACACTTTGACCAATCAGAGCGAGGCTCCGATTCTAAAAAAAATAATAATAATAATAAATACGATTCTCTGTTCTTATTGGCTGTTGGGACTGTCCATTCACTTTGGCACCGACGTTGTTGGTGTAGAGCGTGTCAGGGAGAGACCATAGGGGAGGGACCAAAGAGAACAAGTGGAGCAGTTAGGTATTTGGATTCAAATCTCTATCCCAACTGCTATTTTCTCCCCAAATTCTCCAGCTCTAGCCATAACCACTGGCTGATGTGAAATGCCTGCTAGGATACTATGTCTGCCCAAAATTAACACAACTTTTAAGTGCTAAAAGTCTTCCAGGGATTTGGACTGTATCCTAAATTCAGAATTTAATTGGCATGGTACTTCTCATGGAGGACACTTCACACAAGTTCTCAAGTATGGAGATGAATACACATTAATAATGGGTCTATATATTGACTCACTTTCAGCACCATGGACAGCACCACACCAGACTGCATTTCTGCTGGACTGTGAACATTCTGTACATTCCTGACTATCAATTTCAGAGCATTGTGTGTGTATTGTAAACCCTGGTTTTAATATGTATTGCACTGACCTGGGAGGAGCATTTTCAGGTCAGAAGAGTTACATTTTCACCCTACAATGGTCTGACCTACTACAATCTTGTATCGCTGAGAAGCTTAATTCAAGTACTTGAGGCTATGCTTTGATCAAAGGCACTCAAGATGCATTTGTCAAGGGAGCTGAGGGTGCGTCTTTTTAACCTTCAATACAATTGATTGTTTGCTTTTTTCAACCATAATTCAAACCTTGTCGAATGCTAACTTATATTGCCCTACAACTGCCACTTTGCCAAAAACATTGATTACTACAACAACCAATCCACTTAGAGTTGTAACATTACTTGCTGAAATAATGAAAAACTATATTTTGGTTTTACACCCAACATTCATAAATAGATCCTCGTGTCTCCATGGTGTATTTCACTAGAGGACAATGGAGTCACATCGAGGCATGTTACACAAATCTCCATTGGCAATTTCTGACATCTAATCTAATTTTGTCCTCCCTCCATTTCTTTTCACTGCTGGCTTAAAGAGACCATTATGTTTTTAGCATTTGTGGTTTCCGGTGCTGCAGACCCTCCTGTGTCTTATTGAGTGACTTCTCATCTAGACAGGATACTTGGTTGGCCAGGGCTATGAATGTCAGGATGCCTCATAAACCCTCAATGAGTCATTTATTTTGTCTGTCCAGCTTCTCTAGCGGATCAGAGCTTTCCAAGGACACCACACAACTCAGACTGTGTTTAAAAGGTTCCGCAGTTTGGTCCTAAAATGACTTAAAAAAAGAGAAATTAGAGAGCAATCTAATCATTATAAATTAGAGAGTGTCATCATGCATACAACATGTGAGGTAGGTTTCTCAGCATGTAGATGGTTCGATAGTTATTTTTCTGGTGGCAAATGTATTAGTGTTGAACCAAAAGAAAATGTACTGATACATCTCTTTTTTCTGATATTTTCATCTCTTGCTCCAGGCGAAGACAGCAATACACCAAATGTACACCCACATGCATCATTTCAACAGCATCCCCTATGGTGACAAGTCCGTTCCCACAAGCATTATTCAAGGTAACGGTACGATCTAAAATAGCAAGACTGTTCGAAGGATAAAGAAATATAAGCATGCAAAACCACACATTTTAATTGGCCATCATCAGATCTTGTTAATCACATTTATGAAACCGTTTGTACTTCTTTCTCTACCCTGATTGAGAGTCTCTAATGTAAAGCATTTTTTTTATGTAATGATTAATATTATCCTGCAGTGTAGGCTATAATTGCAGAATTATTTATTGATTTCAGTCAGGGGCCTTTTAGCTCTGTGTGACATATGAGTCCGAGCAACCTGCGCTGCAATGCTGTACCTGGGCTACTCAGATGATGAAGTCATGCTTTCAAAATCACATTAGCATGGCTTTGACCAGTTTTACATAACGTGTCCCTGGATACTGTGGATCCCACAGGGATGTGAATAAACCATAAGGCCTTATGCAGTATCTTCCTGTGTTCTAAATATCCCCTCTCAACTTTTTATAAATGTGAAGTATTTATCATTTGGAATTCTACCACAAAAAAAAGCCTCTGTGTGTATCACCGAGGGAAGGAGAGGGAAATGGCAAAGGGAGTACTGGCATAAATTATTCGCAGACAAATCTTTTATTCCAACACACAGCACAGAAAACAAGTGTGCCAGCTCCCCCAGTAATTCAAGAGGTACTTTTCTTTTGTTCTTCCCTTTGTTTTTCAGTGTGAATTTGGAAATAGAGGTTGCTAAATAAGGCCCCCTCCCTTTTCCCCAACTCCCCTACCAGCTTCATCTGTCTCTCTTTGGCTTTGGCAGCCTCTGTTAAGCAATAGATCATTACCTGTTGTTTGTTCTCTGTAAACTTGTGGGTCCGGTCAGGTCCGTAATTTAAATTGCAAGTGACAAAGTTCACACTCGTAGCGGGCGGGAGGCAACCCCTCCAGCCTCCATTAAGTTTGCTTGTTGAATAAATTACCTTTTGTTGGCCACATAATTGAGTTGACCTTATAAAATAACAAGAGGGAGGGCATCTGATGTGGCACACTGGGCGTCACACCTTTCTCCCCACTCTCCCATATGACCCTTTCTTTCAGTGTTTGGACTGGATGGCTCTTATTAAGACTTCATTACGGCCACACTATCAATATTTCGTCCTCATTTCCTCCAGCTGCTTTGCTTAGGGTGAAGATGATAGTCAGAGAGAGAGAGAGGAGGAGAGACTTGGTCAAAGGAATGAGATCAAGGCAAAGGGAATAAAAAAGTCTTTCATCGTGCATCACTGAATGGAAATCTTGAAGCAAACGTGGCTGGTGGTGGATAATGATTCACACACCCATATTGATGTTTTTTTTTCTCATAAGATCACGTTTAAAAAGTTTTGCATGATAAGTGGAGCTTTCAAACAAGATGTAGTTTCTGCTTTACAGTATATGTGATGGAAGTTCAGACTCCTTGAACAGTCCACACATTTCTCCCCACGGAAAAACCTCCTCATAATCCAAGTGTCACAAGCTGAATTTTAACAGTATTGTTCATCAGACTCTCGCTTCTGTATTATAAACAAATGCTTTTATGTGTATCTCCAGCATTTGGAGGTTACCTTTTTGCCGTGTTGGTATGTATTAGTGTAACAAGCTTTTGTTTATATCACCAGCCCACGGGTTCAAGCCGAAAATCCTTTCTCTCACAAGTCCACCTTGACGAAACTTTAGCTTACTACCTGTCTTCCTGCGAATACCAAGGCTCAAAAAGCACTGTTATCGCAGGGAGCTCAGGAGTGCGCTGAGAGCAGCTTCTGGGTAAAACTGTACAAGTCTTAGAATCACATTCTGTTCTCTTGATCATGAGGAATGTTGCGTCAATCTGAGGAGTGCTGCAGTTTCTCCAGGAATGTTTCAAGGCCTGCCTTATTCTTACACCTGGGGTTCAAATCCATGCTTGAATTATTGATACATACAGTACGGTAGATCATGCAGAACTCGCAACTACTCATCCACACCGAGTTAAGGACTGTAATATGCACCACCAAAATATCTTATTGACTCTAGAGGAACATTGGATGGTATAAATGACCACTATATTCAACATCAATAGGTCAAATAATAATCCCGCTTGTGGCGTAAAAGAAGGACGAATTGTATCATTGCTCAGCTTTCACCAGCCTAGTACTGCAGTGATGCAGATGTTTTATATAGCATCAAATCTGTTTGCTTGGTGTGTATTTGTATTTTCTACACCTTGTGTGTGTGTGTGTGTGTGTGTATGTGTGTGTGTGTGTGTGTGTGTGTGTGTGTGTGTGTGTGTGTGTGTGTGTGTGTGTGTGTGTGTGTGTGTGTGTGTGTGTGTGTGTGTGTGTGAGTGTGAGAGAGAGAGAGAGAGAGAGAGAGAGAGAGAGAGAGAGAGAGAGATCTTGAGATACCTGGCAACGCTGCTGCCTCTGTTTGTTTGGCTGCAGGCTTTCAGACTGTCAGCGCGAGGGCTGTGTAGTGAAACAAAACATGCTGTCATCTCCGTAACAAGTCTAGCCGCCGGGACTCAACACACACACACACACAAACACCTCAGCGAGACAAGATGCTATGGCACAACCTCTTACTCTCCACATTCTGGCTCCAGTAGTTGACACAGAGGACCACGGATACGCTGTGGGGATATTGGAAAGCTATGAAATACTCTTCTGTTGGCGTGTTTTTTCTTGTTTATTTATTTCCCAGCTTTATGCAGCTCAGTAATTTTTATATAAGCGCATTACATGAGGCAAAATGTGACAAGATGTTAATCATGTATCTACTTGGGGAATCAGCGTTGGTTTGAGATAAGGCATCACACAGATTGATGTGTGGAGACAAACATGATAATCTAGGAGGAGGTGAAAATGCCTTCTCTCTGAATTGTTTTTTTTTCTTCCCCTACAATTCTGAGCCAACTTTCATGTTGTTTGTCTTTGCCCATCTGTTTTCTAAACGCCATGCTCCTAGAGGCACATCAGCCCTGGTCTGTAAGCTGTTACAGAGGGGAAGTCAAGCGCCTCTTTCAATTACTCTGTTATTGGCTTAGACCTCCCTCTGGACCGGCCAGGCCTAGTGTCAATCCTGCTCGTAATGAGAGGAGATCTCTCCCCACAGAGGAAGTGTCTCTTTGGGTTTACGTTATGTGTCCTCCTTCTCTAACCGGACAAATGGGAAGTGCAAGGGATTGGGGTTGTATGTTTGAGCACATTTATACAATGAGCGTGTGTGTGTGTGTGTGTGTGTGTGTGTGTGTGTGTGTGTGTGTGTGTGTGTGTGTGTGTGTGTGTGTGTGTGTGTGTGTGTGTGTGTGTGTTTGTTTATCATTTCCTTTCCTCTGCATTTGACATTTCCGTTGTCGAAATCCCTTCACACACCCATAATCTTTTCCCAACCTCCATCATCATCTAAATCATATCTGTGACCAAACCGAGAACCAATCTGTGGGGCCCACAATTGACGTTTACTTCAACATAGCACATTGCCCTTTTGCCTGCTAGCTAGTTGTCTACTGTAGATGGCTCATGCAATAACACATAACACCAAAACCTCCCAACCTCTCCCAACTTAACTTTGTACTCTTCCTCAAGGGATATTGTGTGTGTGTGTGTGTGTGTGTGTGTGTGTGTGTGTGTGTGTGTGTGTGTGTGTGTGTGTGTGTGTGTGTGTGTGTGTGTGTGTGTGTGTGTGTGTGTGTGTGTGTGTGTGTGTGTGTGTGTGTGTGTGTTTATGTGTGTGTTTATGTGTCTGTGTCTAGGGTTTCAAGTGTGTCTTTGCATTTCCCAGCCAGACAGCTGTACACCAGCCCAGTGTGAAGGTCAGGCTACAGCCCGACTAGCAGCAGGAGATGTCACACCAGGACAGGCCATGGCAGCCATGCACAAAATTGCCTCAACAGATCACAGACCTCCACCCATCTGCTGTGACGCCAGATTGGGGGGGTTGCAGAAGGTTGAATTCAGTGGTCGAGCTAATAGCCCTCAGTGAGAATCCCCACAGTAGCGCAGGCCGATTTGTGAATTAAGTGTTTGTTCCCTTAAGAGATTTCTGATTTAATGAAGTACTATTGAAATGCACAGTGGTTGCTATTGAGGCTGCACTATGAGCACAAAGGGATCAAATGATAGTGGGGTGATGATCACTAATAATAGTGTTTTGAATATTAAAATGTTTGTATGTTATTTAGAAATGTAACAATAGTAATCTATGTATTATTACTATGACAGTTTCAGCAGTAGTTCTGTATTGGAAATATTACAGCTAATAGTATGCACTGTATCTTTCTTGCCAGATGTGAAAACAAGATGACCTATGTTGTTGGTAGGCAGCCTTTTCAGGAAAACATCCCAGATGGGAGATATCTGTTAGGCCTTGTTTACGGTCTACTGAGTCTAACGACAAAAGCATGTCTTGCGAACTTTGACAATATATAAATATGTCCACCTGGCACCCTGCTACATCCCTCCATCACCTGTGACGGTAGAACAATTGCCCGAGTTGTCAAGGTAAAAAATAGATATATTGCTAGTCTGCCAATAAGATATTGCTTGGTAGAAAGATATACAGGAAAATAAAATTAGGTGTTCATGTTTGCGGGGGCTGCTGTGCATAAGAATACCTCAAAAGCACTGCTGGTACTGTAGTCTCAGCGTGTTGCAACACTGTTGGGACGAAAATATAATTCAGCAGCGCATCATCCACTCTCTGTAAATCAGACAAAGTCAGAACATTGCCCCACACATGCATCACAAAAAGAAAATATTTGGCTCCACTGAACACATGGAAAATAAACTGACAAGTGCAGTGCAGTGACTACGTTTCTGCGTCAAAGTTTAATTACATTCTCATAGTGTGGAAATTACAAAAGTGCTGACCTCTGGGAGAATTTGATGGCTTGCAGTCACACTGCATAGAATATGTATTATTATTATATACAGCTTTTGAGATTGGTTGGGGGGGCTGAACAGAAATTCTCTGGGCAGGCTCCTTTCTGTATGCGCTTTCTATTTCTGTTTCCGTTCCTTGTGGCTGATGTGTCCCATCTTGGAGGAGTCAATCTTCCTCACAAAGGAGGAGCCTGCCATCCCCCGGGACATCGTTTATTCATGTATCAGATTTATTTTTTGCTGCCATGGCCTCCCAGGATTCACACCGCATTTATTAAGGGGGGGGGGGGGAGGGGTAATGAAAATTGAATTCATATGGCGAAGCCCCACATGCATAGTGTGACTTGGGTGCAATGTGAAGGTCTCCTCCCTCCGCTATAGCTGGCAGTATTCACAGTTGCAAAGTTGATATAGACATTTGCAGTTTTCAAAAAAAATCCTTGAAAGTTTTCAAAGGAGAAAAAGGGTGTCAATTTGAAGTAATAATATGAATATTTAAGGATGGAAAGTTTGTTCTGTTCCCTTGTGCAGATGCAGTTTGCTGCACTTTGCTGGTGGAAGAATAAAATCTCAACTTCACTTTTGAAAAGGAAGCAATTAATTGCATAGATACAAAGCTCTCAGCCTCGTCCAAACAACTATGATTATTTCAAACCTCTTTAATTACAAAAATATTTCCTCCGATTGACAGCACTTCTTCAAATAAGACAATCTTCACACTGCCGGAGTGTCGCATATCTGTACTAGATTGTAACTCTTAAAGGTGCACTGTCAACAATGGGAAGGTGAAAAAATGAAGAGTTGGCTTCTCACAGATGTCAGTTTTAAATGTGCTTGCTGTTTTTGAGCTTGGTATTGATGGACACTTTTGTCCCAGAGCACAATACACAAACTAAACAGAGGAGCTGTTCACAGCTGGAAAGGAATTTAACAAATGGTTGAAAGGGGCGAGACAGCTCCAGGAACATCTATGAAAGCCAACACAAATGGATCACATCTGAGGAAACAGCATTTTCTTTGTCTTGGTTTAGTTTAATTGGCAGTAGCTTTCTAAAATAGCATTTTGATTGACGTATGTCTGTGCAGTCTTGTTTTATTTACTGTGCAGAATAGTGGACTACAATATTGTCCTGTAAACTAAATGGGAAAAAACAGCACTCCATGAAGATTATTAAATACGTTAGTATGTAAGGATAAGTACTTGGGTTTGACTTAGTATATTCCTATAACTATCAACCAAAGAATATCTAGTTGGAAAGAAAAAAATTCACCTAATGCATGTAGGACGCTTCTGTGTAGTCTATGGTTTTTTTACTACAAATAGCAACATGTGCCAACGTTAGCTAAAAGCCAGCTAGCAACTGATTGTGTGTATGGTGTGTAACTTTGTATTTATGTGGCAGTTTCTGTCATTTTCCTCCAGTATTTCTCTTTTTTTATAATATATCCTTTATGAAGCAGATTCTTAAAGCCTTGGAATAAGCCCACATTTATTATATATATATTATATTTTATATTGTTATGTTGAAAGTTGACCCAACTGCAGGAAGCATTCCCCCTTTTTTGGATTAAACAGGCTCCAGTAGCCAGCTGTGTTGTGCATTAATCGGTATTTCTTTAGTTTCTACAAAAAGCAGCACATTTATCTGAATAATGGGTTGCGCATCACTTCCAAACCATACCATTTGCCCCAAGTGATAAATGCAAAGGGAGTAATAAATGATGACCAAGGCCGAGATCAATCTACGTAGTGGTCTCTCTATTGTGAAACTGGATTCAAGATTGGTGATATTGTTTTGTTTTTTATGTCACTGAATTTTGTAGTCTAATTAGGATCACATTGGATGAGTGGATGTCGGATTCCCTTTGTAATTGAATTATTCATTATTTACATGCTCAACTTTAAACTGCAAGTGTAGATTGCATGGATGCAAACAATAGTTAAACTGATATGAAGTCAGCAAAAGACTTGGATTAAAATAAAGTGTATACAAAATGTAGTAATGGGCTCACACTGGGACAGCATGCAGTCAGGAACCTTCTTTTTCCTCGGAGTGGTCTTCATCTCCTCCCGCTTCATCTTCGTCCCTTCCTCTTAGAGTCAGCCTGCTCGTTTGTCTCCTTTACCTTGAGTATATTTTCCCTTCATCTGTCTCTGCAATGCCTTCTGCCGGGCTGTCTGCCTGACAGCTTGGCCTTTTGAAATGACCGTTTGTCATTGTGGAAGGCGTCAAGCTACTTTTGTGAGCCATTTTCCCTCAGGTATGAGGCAAAAGAGGACAAGGAAAGGCAGGAAGAAGGATGAGGAGGAGGAGGAGTGGTAGACTGAAGAGAAGATGAAGGGAGACAGAAAAAGGGCGAGGGACAGAGGAACGCGGTTGGGAAGGGAGGGCGATTTAAAGAGTATAAAATACATCCTCCCTTCCCTTTAAATGAGGGCATTTGTCCACGCCAGATACGACAACGAAGTATGAGAGGTAATCTCCAGTGTGAGTGTGTGACACGGTGATAACTTTGGCAGGTGGAGAGCAATCCTGCGTCCTTAAGACCAGGTGTAGAGCAATCTGATTTTTATCTAACACGGCTGATGAGCCGTTTGCTGTCTGTGTTTTTTTTATCTCTCCCTTTCTCTCTCTCTCTCTCTCCTTCTCTGCACCCTCCTCTCTATCTCTCTCTCTCTCTCTCTCATTCTCTCATTTCTGTCTTACATGCTCACTGGGCCTAGCCTGCTGACATGCTTCAGCACGACCACTAAGCACATCCCCACTGTCGGGTCTAGAGTTCACTCTACTGACAGTGCCAATTCATTAGTGTCCACTGACGCTCAGCCAAACTGTTAAGTCATAATGCCGCAAGGCGTAACTTTTTTTTTTTTTTTTTTTTAGATACTTCCTTTTTCTCCCAGTTTAGTTTGAAGGAAATTATGATTAAAAAACAATGTGCTCCATTTCTTGACAACAGGAATCTAAATCAATTAGGTGGAGAGTGAATGGGAATGACAGTAAACTCGCCTGAGCATCACAAGCCTCAACCAGAAGAAAAAACACACAGGCTTATTTATGTGTGACTGGCTTCCTCTGAGCCTTTTCAACACTTTAATTAAATTGGATCTGCTTCCTAATTATTCTAATTGATAAATTATAACTTGATTGTGTCACATTAGAGCTCTGTAAATCTAAACTGCTCATTTGCCTGACAAATACAGCAATATGTATCACATTTGAATCGAGCTCTGGATGGCCTTGGCCGTACTGAGAGGAATACGCAGAACATTTATTTTCTGTTGCTGCTCAGGGTTGGGCAATTATTTGTTTCCCCTTAATCACCAGAAGCCCAATCAATTAGAACTCTGTTCATTTGATTTTAATAACTAGTCTGGGATTCGGAGGTCCAGGCTAACGCACTTACTGTAATTATATTCAAAATATATTACCCTCCTTTTTTCTCTTCTTGTTCACTTCTGGCCGGGAAAAAACAGAGCGGAAGGGCTGTATTGCTCCTCTTTGAACCACAGCAGCTAGAGCTTGATGATGTTAGATTTGCTGAATTGAAAACAGGCTCCTCTAGAGAGGATTGTTTAAGTTGATGAAAATATCAATACATGTGAACGGAAATATGTGAAGTCGGGGGTGACACTGATCACCTGCTACAGAAGGAGGTAAATCAGGAGTAAATAAGATGATGAGTAACTCAATCTAGAGCCGATCAGCAGTTTAGAAAAAGGCAGCGGGCAATAGTGCTCTGCTGTCCTCAGAAAACACCGCCTGAAAATAATAATGAATTGAACAATACGTTTCCCCAGAGATGCCAGCTCATCTCGCAGCCACCTTTGACCCACAACATGACCCACCGCATGAACTGCAGGCATCAGCAACACACGTAGACCTGTGTGTGTGTGTGTGTGTGTGTGTGTGTGTGTGTGTGTGTGTGTGTGTGTGTGTGTGTGTGTGTGTGTGTGTGTGTGTGTGTGTGTGTGTGTGTGTGTGTGTGTGTGTGTGTGTGTGTGTGTGTGTGTGTGTGTGTGTGTGTGTGTGTGTGTGTGTGAAGGGAAAACAACACTGACAGAAGCAAATGGAAATAAGCAAAGCAGTTTTGGGGTTATCAACCCTTTGAGACCTCATTAAGTAGGGAGCCTTCACCACTTTGTGTCATCCTGAAACATCTGCTGACTGATGCTCAGAGCCCGGTACCATGCAGTAACCACACTGTTGTTGTAGTTATCTTAACCCAAGTTAAGTAAGAAACATTCTCGTCATAAAGTAGCGTTTGCAATTGAATGTAGTGCAGTGGCTCAGGTTGAAGCAAAACAAAAACCATCCAAGGGAACAGAGCCAAGGAGTTACAATGTTCATGTGAACATTATACGGATCTCTGAGGCAGACATTCTTAAATATTGTGGAAAGGTCAACTAGACTTTTAATTATTAGGCTAAAGTTAAACCATAAGTTGGGGAAAGCTAGGATGCTGCACTTGAAGAGCAGTTAGCAGTAACATACAGTATGATGAAGCTGGTCTGTTATGTGGTTGACTGTGCAGATGGCACGTATAAGATCAGTTGATGTTAACATGGGTGATACAAATGACTTCATCATCTTGCCCGTAAAAAGCTCTTTTAGCACAGGCATGCACATAGGTGAAACATCTCATAGTTGAGCTGGTTTTAGATTTTCTTGCAAGGGGTCATCAGAAGGCCTGGGGTTAAGGTTTTGATTATAAATTACTTTAGAGTGATGTTTTTTTTTTACGGACAATTAAAAGGATTTGATTAGGCTTAGTCTGGGGAACGTTGTGGGCATGGCAACTAGAGTATGGTTAAAGCCAGTGAATTAAAACAAGTGGTAAAGGTTAATGATAATGTTAGAGAAACATTGAGGGGAGATCGAAATAATGAAGTCCAACGGGCCAATCTTAACCACTTTATATGTAGTTAAATCCATTAATTAGGAAAGCCTTAATGTTGCTAATGATCCTTTAATACACAGGACAATTGTGCAACTGTGTGGGTGCACAACCATAGTGGATATGCTCAATTGAAAGCAGATGCTGTTCTTTAATCTTTGTTTACATCAGAGAATTTTGGTGGAATTTGTTACTGGTATTTATTTTCTGTGGGTTATTATCTGAAATCCCGTCTGATCATTGGACAGCTTGTGTTTCTTTCAGTGTTAGATCTCTGTTCAGAAAGGTTGGAAAAAAGCAAAGCATCTTCATGATGCAATAGGAACCCTGGAATTTACATTCAATGCATAACCAATAATAACTATATATTAAATTTAGTGCGGGCCTTTTGGCCGTGTTACACACTGTTTGGCATATACCTCTGATGAAAGCGCTGCCCAGCAACAGATTTATATATTTGTCTTGAATCTTAAACAAATGCTGGAAATGTGACTCAGGCATTAAATCATATGCTATAACAGTGAGGGTGGAACAAGCAGGATTTCTAAACATTTCGCTTTTCAAGACTAGAAGGTTGGTAATTGTTACCGGGATCTGCTCAAAGAAAAGCCTCAGAGGTGTAAATGTATCCTGTTCAGTTGTATTAAGCAGGGTTAATTCTGAAGTTAAGTAAACATGCCAGTTAATACTCAAGACTGACGGCACTGGAAATTTTCTGTCGACACTGAAAATTGAACCAACTGAACGTGTTGTGTGAGTCATTGCTGACTTGATCCATGCTTCTGTTTCATGTTTGGTCTCTGAGGAAATAGTATTTTCCTTGTTTCCACAAACTGAGCTTTTCTCAGAGAGGATGGTTTTCATGTTAATTATTTTTGTGCAGATTTACTGAACCGTCTGTAGTGCTACTGACAGTTAGCAAAGTGATTGCATCGGATTGAAGTTTGTTGGTGGGCTGACTTGATTTGTACTCGGCAGTGTATTGTGCTCCTGTTTCAAATTTCTAATGAGTGACTTCTGAGAACAAATACTCACAGAGATGCCTGGATGCAAAAATCCAACAGCGAAGAGATGAATTAAAATCAGGGTAATCAAATGCCTCGAGTACTTTTGACTTGATTTTGTCTGATCTTTCCCGGGCTCGCAGTGCCAGCATATATCTCACTTGGTGGAGCATAGGGCCAAGGACAATATTGAATAACCAGCCGCGGCAGAGTGACAGATTGATCTACCGTGAACATGATACAGATGTAACCACGCTATTCATCTTCTCCCACCGTCAGTATATTAGGATGCAAGGTGTGTTCGCCATGCCCCGGTAAATACGCTTTTATTGCATCAAAGCCTCAGGGACTCATCTGAATATTTAAAATCTTTGTGAGAATACACTGATTTAGTAGCTCTGAACATCCCCCCTCAGGGTGTTACTGGGAATTTATGAAAGTCAGCTTCAGTTGATCATCATTAATCTTTGAAATGACAGAAAAGAGATGTTAGTTGATGGCATTGTCCATTCAGGTTAATTATAATTAATATGCGGAGAAAGGATATAGTTTATCAAGAGAAATAATGTTTGTATTTGTTTAGCTTTTAACGATCTTCCCTTGAGGCTAAATAAAGAGAAAAGGTTTTAATATAATTGAATCATCCTTATATCGTCCTTGCAGTTACTAGAAATGGTTCATTTTACATTTTAGTTTTTATATTTTGATAGCAAAGTCGATGTTACTCAACTCAATGTTCTGCACACTGGCGAAATATCAAATGGGAATTTTCCAGGCATGGTGGGTTCAAAGCAATATCAAAAACCTCAATCTATCATCAGTGCCTTATATCTCTGAAAAACCCACATAGACTCAGGTGGATATTGATCATGATACTGGCGCACACCGCAAAAATCTGTCTGAGGTCAAGAAAGATAGATCCCTCCGAGGAACCTCCAATTCCCACAATCCCCGGTTAACCTGAATATCAGCGCAAAGTGAAGCGGCTTTCAAGGTCAGAGGAGACGCCTCTACCTACATAAATCATGAGAGGAGTCATCACAAGAAGAACTCCAATGCCCATAAGCGTCACTCAGCAAATTTTCTGTGTCTTTTTCCTCACAGAGGCATCCATCAGATACTTCTTTGTCGGTTTTTCATGATTCATCTGTTTTGCCTTCATGTGTGTTGCAGGTTATCCAGTAATGGTTAGTCTACAGGCACAGCTGTTGGTATCTTCTTATCATGTCTCCGTATTTGTTCTCCATTACAACCCCTCAGCGTGAATCTTCACCTTGCCTAAAGGAGCGAGCCACCGCCATCAATCTCTGGCTCACTCCTCTTTTTCTGTCTTGAAAAGGGGAAAACAGGCTAAATAAATCCAACATTCACTCCACAGAAACATGTTGATGTGATGTGTATTTTGTAATGGATAGTTATAGCTAATTTCGTTAAGTGCCAGTTTGTAATATGAACATCCATTTCTATCATTTGGAAAATTACAACCACTAGTGTCTTGGTCTCAAATGTGATCATATCAGTTGGAAAATAAATCAGATCGTAAAGCGAGAACATATTTCTCATGTAAAGGATGGAAACTTATTTGTTTGTTCCTATACTGAAGACTCACACAGAACTTGCAATACAAAACTACACAATACATGTACATATATACATGTACAAAATGCAATAATGTTCGTCAAATCATATATATATACACCAACACAATAGTGGAAGTCACTGGTGTATGCGTCTGTATAGAATAAACTTCAGTGGCCATGTTCATTGTAATGATGGAACATCTTTGTTTTTAGACAACACTAACGGTATTTGACACATAGGAATCAACTTTAGCATGCTTTGGTTGACCAGAATATATTTGTTAGTATGAATTCATTGTTGGTTTTGGACTTTTTATGGGATTTATTGGCAATAACAAAAATATAGAATATCACCTTTCCTATCCACTACCTTACTGGTCATATCTTGAGAACATGAGAATGTACAGCATGAACATGGTGCATTAAGAGCAAACTCCTTTATCTTCTCCAGCCCTAAATAAGGAAGCGGGTTTGCTTTAAAAGATATGACTTTGGTGTTCCATGCATGACTTATCTTCTGTGTTTGCAACAACCATTCACTCATCTGCACATTGTAGTCCAAGTTTTCCACAAAGGCCCATTAGCTTTTCTTTATCTTGAGTCTTTGAAGCACCTTTTGAGAAGAAAATAGTTAATTAAATAGTCAATACCTCTTTCAATTCCTGGAAATTTGCTTATTATTGATCCATCCTCTGTCCTCCATCTCTCCTGCTGTGAACCAGATGCATTTCTGTATTGATCCTGCATCAGATTGTGTAGTGAACCAGCACAGTATTTTTGAATCTCGGGCTATTATGTATTGATTTAGAAAAGCTTTTTATTTTTATTCCAAAATACATACAACTTTAGTTTGAAGGGGAGTAATTTTCTGCTCGAAAGCAATATCAGACTCAAAGGGGCATTAATTGCTACACTCATAATGAAAAATGCATTTGTTTCCATTTATTCATCCGCGGTGCAACCACAATGTTCCTGCGCTCCATTAGTACAAAAGGGCATTCTTGGCTTACTTGACTCCTTCATAATAAATCTCTCTCCGTCAACACCATTTTTTTTTCTGAAGGTGTTTGAAATGTTCCAAGTCAACAGCCACCTCAGTGTTAATTCATGCCTGTTTTACAAGATTTTCTATATATGGCTCCTACTTCAAGGTACACCCGTTGCGGTTTTGATGCGGAGTTGCTTTGTTGTTTGGAAACAGGGGAGGGGGTGGGGAGAAACACCAAAAAACAAAAACAGAAGTCTATTTTTGTCGAGCGACAACCCTCTGCAGTCTCGTGGATGTCAGAAGTTGAATTTACAAGACAAAGGCGGCGAATGTGCCCGCCCGACATGCTGCAACTCTCTCTCTTGACAGATGGATGAGGAAAAATAAACGGCGGCAGCTCAAAAGAAAAACGAACGCCCTGCAATCTGAAGTGAGACGCTTGGCAAGATGTCCACTCTTTCCAAATGACAGAAGGGGCTTTGTCACTTAATACTTTCTGTAGTATCTATTAGCCATGTGTTTATTGTATCTTTGCTCTGTATTTCGTTGGATATATTTTACTCTGACTCTCTGCAGTACACTAGTATGTGCTAGCATTTCAAATTCAACTTGTAAATAAGACAATAAGTAAAGCATTTCTTTAAGTTATAGTAATATGTTGTACAAAGATGTTACAAGGTACATTAATACTAATTCCTCTTCTTAAATACATTCAGAGAGTTTTTACTTGAAGTATTTTGATTGGAATTACTTACTTTCAAATACACAGGTTTCAACTTTGCAGGAATTCCATGTTTTCTCATCTTCACTTTCCCTTATCCCTTTAAGTATAATGTTGAACCATTGAGCTATTATAAAGTTGTTAAACTTTGGTATACAAGAAAAGTCCCTGCGTATGAATATGCAACCAAGTTTTACAGAGCCTCATACAAGATGATGCCTAATGAATATGCATACTCTAAATATGGGAGGCTTCCACTCTGTTGCACCAGGGTAACTGATGGAGAGACACTCTTGAAATATTAATGGGAACATTGTATGCAATACCGCATGTACGTTCACAAATCACATGCCTTCACTGGCATCAGTATCTGCAGGTGGCCACACAATGAGGTGGAAATTCACATACATGAAAAACAGATGTGCAGTCTTCTGTCATTGGTCAGAACTATCAGCAGGATATTAAGATGCAGCTATGGGTTTGGTGCCAATGTGTTCAGGGTGGCTTTCTGCTGCATAGGCGCTCTTCACGCCGGCAACACTTTGACTCCAAGTAATACTGGATTTTTCTGTCTCTTTTATCCTATGCTGATCCAAAAATAAACTATGAATATGGTATATTTGTGGAGTGAGAGTATCATTTCATAAATAGCAAACCCTGGTTGTGCCATCCTAAGGTACTGAACGTGGCATAGACAGTGTTTAACTTGGAAACTATTATGAAATTAAATGTGGTGTAAGTATTGAATTCAGATTTAACCATTGTGTTTTCTGGATTATCAATTCCATAGTAAATCATTCTTGAAAGGGTTTTTGCAGATGTAATGTCAATGTTTTAACCAACATAAATGCTATTAAATTAACTCCCAATGTAGTAGTGAGGACTGAGGACGCAGCAATTTCACTGCATGAATACATACCACTAGAGGTAATTGAGTTATTTTTATTTTAAAACTCACATTTGCATAAGCAGCACTTTAATTCATATTAATCTCATCTCATTCATCTCTGTCTTTTTATTACAGAATTTAAGCATGCCGTTTAAATGATTGCGTTTATGAAAAAAAGTCAGAAGTAAATAAAAGGTCATATTTTTGTACCAAAGAAGAATTATTGAGTCAGAGATTTAATGTACATTTATCATGCGATGCATGACTTGTTATCTTTACTACATACAGAAATACCCCTTGTGGCTTGCAGCCATTTCCTCTCTCTCTCTCTCTCTCTCTCTCTCTCTCTCTCTCTCTCTCTCTCTCTCTCTCTCTCTCTCTCTCTCTCTCTCTCTCTCTCTCTTTCCATGTGCATATGTGAGTGAGAGGCTGAAGCTGATACTGTGCCCAGGTGATGAATGACCAACAGTGGATAAAGTACACAGCAATAACCTCCAGGCAATCCGGAGCGCGTCGGGTACAGGCTAGCAAATTTATCATTCAATTGTCAGAGGATTTTATCAAGTGTGTTTTCTCCTGTGTCTTTTGATTTATTTTACAATTTATAACAGTCACTCTGAGTCAGCATTCGACAAGTGTCACTGCAGCCAATACACAGCAAACTTATGCATGGCACAGGAGAAATCCAGGAACTGATCCAGAATGTAACGGTGACCCATGAACAACAAATGGGACATGGCATTTTGAAAATGTTATTAATTTAGCAAATTGTAGAACTGTAAAATCTGTCTACATCAGGGGAGCATGAGTGCTGAGGCCAACAGTACGGTACAAACTAAACAAATGACCTCGCTCTATCTCCCTTCTATGCTCAGACGAGTGAAGTATGTGGGTTTGGGTGGCGTTGTGTAGGAGGCGCAAACCCTGCTGAGCCCTGTGGGCTAAGCACACTCATCAGTACATGGAGTGCTCTTCACTATCTTGAACAGAATATACACACTCCCCCATTACACAAATGGGTCTACAGCAGTGGAAAAGTTGTCTCAGCAAACCGCTTGTTTATTTCTCTCTAGCAGGCTAATTGATGATAATTTTCTTTTTAATTGTGGTGGTGGGTCTAGCCTCTCAATCTTCAGTGGGAGGCCTCCGAAGGCTCGCCGTGGCGTTAATGTGATGTTCAGTCTCATGGGTTGAGTCTTGCCGGGGCAACCTGTCCCCCTGCAGCCACTGAGCACAGCATGAAGGCAGCCCTTGAGGGACAGTACCAGGCCAGCCTCTCCGATGTGTGATGTGTTAGCTGCTTCTCACTGGAGGCAGAAGGCCTGGTTCTAAGTCTTGCCCGGCTCTTGCATGTCTCTCTGGGGGCATGGCAGTGCCCATGTGGAGGTGGCAGTGATTGATGATGCCCACTCCGTTTAACACACTGTGGAAACCCAGCAGCAGATGGGGATCTGCAGATGCATGCTTCACTGCTAAGCTACAGAAACCCGGGTCTTAAGGAACTTTGCTACTGTGTGTCAGTGTGCTGTTTTACAAGTGCTGTAGATCATGTTGCCATCTTCCTGCATATAGATCATCCAATTGAACATGTATCATCCACTAAGGCACATGTCAGGAGAGAGGTAACTAATGATTCCAAATTCTATATCACTCTCAAAGGCATCAGGGCATGGATCCTTTTTAAATATTGTTCTTCAATGTGATTTTTTTATAAATTTTTTCTTTATTCTTATTTATTTATTTTAATGTGTATTTGACAGGGACAATACATACAACATTGCCACAAAAAAATGGGAAAATGTGATGCATATAAGACGTCTAGCTTCAGCTAATTTGCAGTCTTTGTCCCTATGCAATTACTGGACCATTATCAGTGTGATCACGCCATGTAGTGTAGTGGCATGTCCAGAGAAATGACATTGCTATTGTTGCTGTCGTTACTACTAATCCTCCCATTTCCTAGAACAGTTTGACATATTAATCTTATCAACTTCACACAAATTCCAATATTATTTTCATGCAAAAGGGGGGAACAGGAAAGGAGGAAGTTATTTGTCGGTCTGGTGAAGTGGGAGGATGTTCAATTTAATTGGATTTTGATGTGCCCTGTTGTCATGGCACCCAGATCCAATCCTTACACATAATGTGTATGTATGTGTGTGTTTCAATATGTGTGTGTATATGTATTTAGGACTGTAGAGCAAGTAAGAGACAAGGTGGAAGAAAAATGGAGACAGAAGACAGACAGACGGGTAACAAAAGGAAAAAGGATTTTCTGACGCAAAAAATGAGTTTCTAACAGGGGCATTTAGTGATGGAGGTGAAGCCAGTAATATCGATTGAGAGCAATATATGTGTTTGGCCATTTGTCACAGCGTGCTCTGGCTACAGCTGGTTATGGATGGCCGAGGATCCCTTCACCAGTGGCAAGTGAAATCTCAGCCAAGTGGTTTAGTGCATGTGTAATGAAGAGACACAAAGTCCATCTGCATCTCAGTCTGCTTTGATGCTTATGATGTGGCATGTTCCCTATCTCTATTTATCCCTCAAGGCGACTCTATAAAACCTCAGATTAGCAAGAAACACATGCATCATTTGTCGCGGTGCTGTCTGTGGAGCGCAAACATAAAAATCCTAAAGCATACTTTTTTCAACCCTTAATTAACTGACTCAGAAAACATTCCTATTTAAAGCCTCGATTTGCTGTTTTTCACATCCAGCAGACACAAAGCAAACATTTTAAAATGTTTGGGATTTGTGTTTCTGGCCATGAGACAAATGTGAGTCCAATATTCCAATCAAATCTAAAATGATCTTAAGTTAATACCCTCTGTCTGTTTTGGTCTCTAACAACCCCTGAAAAAAAAATGGGGCTCATTAGCTGCAAAATGCCCTCCTCTTTATTTCATTAGCTACCAATCGCAAACTTTACCTGTTCCGCCGGTTTTTGCTCAGAAGGTAACATATAGGGGGTTTATCACAGCTTTTTCGCTCAAAATGACACTTATTCAAAGAGTTCTTTAGAGCTGCAGATATACCGTATAGTTCTATATACAGTAGGAACACAATTAATGAAACATCAATGATTTCTGCACCCTAGATTCTCCCAGCTGTAGATTCAAATATTTAACTTCCATGGTACAAGCCTGTTTTCTATATTTTGCTTTTCCAATCATGCCACAGATTATTTTGGTGAAAAGCAACTAGACCTTTTTCATAAAAATAAAATTGCTGCAACTGCGTTCTTTGATAAATTGTGTGTGCATTAGCAGTAAGCTAAACTGACCAGAACGCTGACCAGGCCAAGACACCAAAGTTAATGGAGCTGCAAGCACAAGGTGAGATAAATGCTAGCAACACTGGGAGTAAACAAAAATCAGAAGAAAAAAAAAAGTAACTGATTCACTCCACTAACACTGTGTTCAATTATTCACTGGTCCCGGTCCACAGAAAGGGGAATAGTCTATAAATGCGACAATTCGCCAAGAATGTTAAGAGTGACATGAGCAAGATTAACCGTATATCCTCTTAGGTGCTGAACTGAGTCACAGCTGGATGTGAATGCAAACACTAATATTGACATTTGAAGCTTTTGTAGCTGAACTGTGCACAAAGGGAGCTCTAGCCAATCCATTTAAACAGAGAGACACATATTTCGAGGACACCTTACATCATTGAAACAGGTAGTCCTAACCTTCTTCATGAGTGTTAGTTGTTTGTTTTTGAGAGGTGCTCCCAAACCAAAGAGTAGATACTAGTAAAAATCTACATACTAAAATAGAACAATACTGTTGATTGTGTGAATATGAAAAACAACAGAGAATGTTTTCTAAGAGGCAACATGACTGTCACAGCATTTAATAAGGGACTGTGGCCCTGTACTCGGTGGTGTCTTTCTATGCCCCGTATCATTTTCATATCATATCCATTCTCGCGGTTGGCAGAAATCAAAAAATAGATAAGGAAGCACCTAGGAGTGGCAGTCGAGCACTTAGATCTTACAACAGTGCTGACGAGAATCTGGAGCATCCAAATTTAGTCCAATGAAATCCAGGGTTAATCACCCAGGATGCAACGCAGGCATTCAGACATCTGTTGGAAAAGAGAGACTGCACGGTGGCTCGCATGGGAAATTCATTTGCTCCTCGAATAAATAGGGGGGAACAGTGAAATTACTTTTCCATGTCTGAGTGGAGAAGAAACATTAATTTATTTTTTGAGCGAGCAAAAAATCATCTTGAATGGAGGAAGAAAAAGGAAGGCACAATAACAATGTCCACGGGGGCTGCCAGTCTATTAACAGCCAGGTGTACTTGGTAATAACCTTACCTGGTATTCCAAATGGGCTGGGGTCACGGATAGGACCTATGTGATTAGGAGAAATTAACTGGTGCACATACACAATCTTAATTGCATTTGGCGCTAAACAAAGTCATGTTAGGAAGCTGAGTAGGCTACTCACAGGTCTGGCAATAGGCTATATTAAGCTAGGCTATGCAAATGTTGTAGATATAAAATATCACATAGAGGCTTATTGCTTGCCAAGTAAGCTTAAGTGCCTAATAAAATATTTAAGATATTTGGATTTCAAACCTATAAAAAGTGGACATAAGATATGGTAAGGGTTGTTTAACGAGGCCATCTCTGTAGCGCTTGTTATTTCTATCTCAGGTGAGTCAAAACCCCAGACTCTATTCTATTCTATTCTATTTTATTCCACTACACACTTCCTGAAGCAGCATTGACATGAAAGTTAAATTCTCAAAACGAGAGACGTTTTCCTGGCTGTGAAATTATGAGTAAAAATCTCTTGGCTTGGTGCCTCCCAAGTTCCTGCTAATTGTCGGGGAGGAGGGTTAACTTGAGAATGCTCTTCGACTCTCACTTCACATTCAGACTAAACAATACATATTAGCGAAGACAGAAAAACGAAACAGACTTCACCTCAAGAAACTCAAGACAGGATCCTAGGGGAAGATCCATGGCCATTCATCTTTAATGTATCTCAAACTTGTGCTCTGAGGCTCTGAGGACTGACAACGGAGAACAGACAGGGCGAGAGGAAGAGGGGGGAAAGGAAAGAGGCAAAATTTAGAAGGAGAAAAGACAGGACAAGGGGGCAGCTTACTGGGGAATAGGAGTATACTGTGAATGATTGATGAGCAGACAGGGCTGCTGGGTGCGCTCGCCAAGCAATAAAAATGGACTAATCCATCCTTTTCGCTCCCTGAGGATCATAGCACCATAGCCATCACTGAGCTTGCGGGATTTTTTTTGGAACTTTCCAGTCTGTTCACCGAACAGTTTTCAAGAAGCAGAAAAAAGTGAGGGGAAATAGTGCCAAATGATATCCAGCCCATTGCAGTCTCTCCGTCACTTCAATCTTTTTGCTTCTTTTCATTTCCATCATTCCTTTGTCCCTGCTGTCTTAATTAGTCGCGATCTGTCGTTTTGTCTTTCTATACCTGCCCATCTGGTTTGGTTATTAGCCTGGATCAATCAGTTCTCCCCAAAAAAGTCACACTGGTCTCCTGTGTCATTTCCCTCCTGACCACCGGCTCTCACCGGTGTATTTTTTCCTTCATTCATTCTGCATCCTGGTCACCCTTTTTCCTCTCTCTTGTTACTATTTTGTCCATATGCCATTTTTTTTTTCTTTTTTGCTAAACACAGAGTGACCCCTGTTGGTGGCCAATATACTTACAGGTGGTAATGACACATCTTTCTCTTCTCTAGGGGACAACAACCGTGAAATCAGCCTGGCATTGGCTACTCTGTGACAGACCCTCTGTCTCTGGGTCATAGTTGCCCCCTGGCCTCCCTTCTCACTTGGGAAGTAGCACCAGTCAGCAGGTGGGGTTAGTCTCCCTGCTTTATATGTCTTTTTTCTTACCCCTCTTTTAAGACTGTACAGCTGACCATGTGCAGTGTGCAGTTGTGTAAGACATACCGGTACAATGTACAAAATGTCCCACTGGAATATAATAATGCATAAACATGTGTAAAGTATTATTAGATGGAAATGATGACAAAACTAGAATGTTAGCCTACTAAGAGAAATGGTTCAAAATGTAGCTTTATGTCTATGAGTTAGATGAGGGAATCGATGCAGCTTCAGTCAGGCTAGCAGCGAAGCACAGCAAAATGGATGCAAAGTGGGTAGGCCTACACAGCCTGGCTCGGTCTAACGCTTATTACTTTACACATTATATCCAGCTGGCTGTAGCTTCACGTTAACAAACATTAGAGTGCTATCAATCATTTCACTTTTGGTAAGAATGTGTATTTCACAAGTTGTGGAGTTATTGCCTCAACTACAGTAGTCTGCTTGCCTAAATGTATGGCACTTGGCTTGTATGTTTTTCACAAATGTAATGAAAAGGTCTCTCTCTGTCTCTCCCTCTCTCTCTGTGTGTGTCTCTCTCTCTCTCTCTCTCTCTCTCTCTCTCTCTCTCTCTATCTCTCTCTCTCTCTCTCTCTCTCTCTCTATTAATTAAGTTCATTCAAAAGCATCGCATAGAAAAGCTTGAAGTAAAACTTACAAATAATTGGTTATAGTAGTGATGTAACACGTGACGTCTGTATGTTTCTCTTCATCCATTTTGCCTTACACTGTGGGCTGTTTGGCTGTATAAATAAATATGACATTCTAAAAGCATGCCCAGTGTGTATACCCTCATCTGTCGTCAAACAAAGGTAAACCAATTTGGCCTACTTATCATTTTCTATTGAATCATCGCAGTGACTTGTCTGTTTTTGAGCACTATAATTTTAATGCATAATACATTTGATATTATAGTATTTATATGCCATTGTTTATGAAAGTAAATAAAGAGATAATTGAATTGTCTTGAATTTGCTAAAACGCTAACGTTTTGTCATCAGAGACTTCCTTTGAAATATGGAGTGCAGTGAGCTGGGCTGTCTATAGAAAATGAAGTGAAATAGCATTCTAGGGTAAAAAGAATATGTCCTGAGTTTGACTTCAAGTTTAATTTAGCCTGAAGTGAAACGAAGAAATTAGACATGAGAGATGGGAATGTCATTATGATATGCTCTCTCTTTACTTTCATCTTTGACTGAATGCATCATGACATTGTGGTATTGGAAGCATCTGGTTGTATTTGATGAAATCATGTACCAGGGTCTTATATTAGGGAGAAAATTAATCAAATATCACATGAAGTTACGAAAGGGAACCTATGTGATGTTCTCCCTTTAAGATAACTTATTAAAGTGCTGACATCCTTAGAAGTGAAATAACTCCTCCTTACCTAATGGCTTTCAGTTTGTATGTTCTACCTGACTCCCCAGCAGTCAATCACGCTGTGCTCAGGCCACGTATTTGGTCACCAGACGAGAATGGGCCCTGTCACACTCCCAATTACCTCACGTGATTTATTTCAAATTTCATTTGATGAGACTGACCCTTCGCCCCAGCCACAGAGAAGACCAAGTCATAAACGTCAACCATGAGATTTTGATTAAGGGAGATCCAAGTGATTAAAAGTTAATTGTTGAAATGTGTCAAGGTGGCTTGTATAATTATTGCAAGCGAGGCATCCATTTTCAGCCATACTGGAAATAGCGCGATGGGTAACTAACGCTGCGAGGCTCGCCTGTACAGTTGCAGCGCTGCTTTATTTACTTTGCAGAAGTCACTGCGATGACCCCTGGGGAAGATAATTAAGGTGGAATCAACATTTCATGCTGTACGCATATCAAGACAATTATGCTTTTCTGAAAAGGGACGGGGGAGCTTGAAGCAGGAGGAAATGCTGATAACCAGTGTTGCGCAGGTTCAAATTGTGAGGTAAAACAGACAGTTTTGAGTATTCAGATGCGGCTTATCCCCAGGCTGCCGCTTACACGGGATAATTAGGTCCGATGTAGTCGCTGGAGGAGGTAGCTGGTGGAGTGGGAGAGCACGGATTCAATCAGCCTGTATTTTCTAGCGTATTGTTAAGCACTTGAGCTATTACCCACTTAGTTAGTTCCCCTACTGTCACAGGGGAACTAACATAATACTATACCCATCTGTTTTAGATTTGTCGGGCACATATTCATTGCAATTGATTTATGTGTCAGGTCATAGTCCTCTATTGGCATTAATGTATTCCATCTTTTCCTCTCTATTCGAGAAGAGAAGCCATGAAGAGCGTTCTTGCCTCCTGCAAAGTTTGAACTGGGTCATGGTAGAGACCCCGCAGGCCTTTTCTCTTTGCATAAGGGCTCCTTTTATGGCATGCCAGTTACACAGCAGAGACTCAAACTAAGTTTATTTTCTTAAAGCCTTAACAAATGGCCCTTTTCACTCTCCTTGTGAGAAGAAAAAGTCGTTCAACTACTTGTCAGCAAGGACACACAGTATAATTGAAAAGCACAATATCAGACTCAACCAGGTTTGAAGAGATGCAGCAACAGCATTTACACATACATATGTCATACAACTACAACTTGTTTACACAGTACTATCTTCGTTATGTACTAGCTTAAAGTTTTACATCTTATATTTTGAAATTGAAAAATGTAAATAATTTTTCATTTTTTTAAATATTAAATCTGCAATGTATGGATTAATCTGTTGATTATCTCCTTGGTTGATAGATTAATTGTTGAGTCTTCAAAAATCCACAGAAAGTGAAAACTGTTTCCAAGTGTCCAAGGTGACCTCTTGGTTTGTCCAACCACCTGTCTAAAACCCAAAGATATTCAGTTTAAAATGATAAACAGCGGAATCTGGGTTATTGAGGATGATAAAATCCTTTTTGGCATAGCTTATTAACAAAATATTTGTTAATTAATTTTCTGTCGATGACTGAATTGACTCATCACATTAGCTCTATGAAAATACCTAAATTGATTTCACTCAATAAGTAGAACTGTGAACAGGGGATAGGAGACTAATTCACCCAACAATTAACATTATAATGCTCACTCTCCTTAGCCTTAATGTGTAAAGCTGAATGCCATTCCCAGTCATAAATAGTCATGGAAACAAATCCAATCATAAAAATACCACAGTATTTTGCATGTTTCACTGGCATTAAAACATGAACCCACACGCACATTATGCACAACCAATATAATTGCAAAAACAAAATGATTTTGACCATGGGGAAATGTGAATTATATGTGCTGTACTCATTTCACGCCTGAAGGACCCTCACCTTTAACCAGGAATGTGCACGTCTTTGGATGCAGTTTCAGGCACTGGTATTCTAATAAAAGAATAATGGAAGCATTCTCCTTTTTTAATTGGACAATGTTAGAATGACATATCAATCCTGCTGCAGAGATGCCCTTTTCATGTATGCTGTAATTGAAACGTTCCCTATTTCCCCCTCACAGTACCGATATACAGGAGACTGAGACAGCTTATGTCGAAAGATCTGGACCGCCTGCGTGGTTGTTTATGGTTGACTCTGCTTTTCTGAGCATCATATCTATTAATCTCTTATTTGTTTTCGAACTGATACTCTAATGCTCGTGTGATTTACTCTCTCACTCTCTCGTTCTCTGTCTTCTGGCTCATAAATGCTTCTTGCGCAGAAACACATTAATGTGCCATTCTCTTTGTATCCTCATTGATATAAGCAATATTATCACTATTGGTGATTCATCCGCCTTCACAGTCTTTGTTTCCGGCATTTTTACATTTCAAAAGCTCTGATTTTCCCATTTGCATTTTTGCAATTATCCAGAAATTCTATTAAAGTCCCTGGCAATAAAATGACACGAAATGATCACCCTATTAGGCCCCCTGGAGCCATAAACACCATAATAGTATTGTATGGTGATAATTTTCATTAGAGAAAAAGAAAACAATGAATTACTATGTTTAACCACTTAAAAAATTCCATTTCAGGTATTCATGGCAGGAGCCTGACGAGCAAACTGAAGCCAGGCAAAAGAAAAAATGAAAAAGAAAAAACTGGCAGGTGATGGATGAACGGATGGATGTTTGGGTCATGATAAGGAAGAATTACATTTTTTACACATCACCGAGGAGAGAAGAACAAAGCCTGCTGTTTGGGTTGAAAGCTCTTCAAACTGTTGGAAAAACACCCAGCAACAACAGAGAAGCATCATTCTCTCTAAGTATTTTAAATCCTTTTCTTGGAAGATGTTATGTATGTAGAACTCATTATAAGAACACTTGTCACTTTCATAGAACTCAATCAATCATAACAAAAGGATAATAATTTCTCATTTCACAGTATAACCTTGAGATTGTCCATATTCTGTAACCATCAGATTCAACACTTAAACTTTGTCTCTGATTCCTTCCCCCTCCTTTCCCTGTTCAATGTCAGCCCATCCTTCACACACTTAGAATGAGAATTCATCTGAACATGCAAGTACATTCTATAAAGAAGCAGTATCAAGGTGGTAGTGCAGTACATTACAATCTACTAAATAAATAAAAAATACTAACAATGATCATATTAATGAATGTATTTGTAGTTCACCTTAGCATTGATTCATATGGTAACCTATAACAGGGGCAAAACATCTGCCAACTAAAGTGACAAAGGCTGGTTTAACTGGAAAGAAGGACAGACATTGTCTATTTCTGAATTTACGAATACTAATACTTACCAAGCATTGGTCTTTGGTCTCTCAGAGTTTTATTTTTATTATCTACATAATAGAAAGTAGTATTCTTACTATTTAATTTGAAAATGTGATGCACGGTTTTGGTTGTATGTACTGTATATATTTGTTTTGTACTCTGTTTATTTCCCTTGTTTCCTGTCTGTTTGTTTTGTTGCCTGTCTGTCAATTTTTTTTGTAAGATTGTGTCTTGTGGGTTTTATTTTATTCTTTATGTGTTGAGGGGGAAAAAAAGAAGCAATTGCAAAAAATAATAACTTATAACTGACAAGGTACAATTATCCCAAAGGAGAGGACACAACATTTATTTACTTTCTTATTGTTTTTCTTTTGAAGCTAAAATAATTAGTCAAGTTTTTGGAATAGTCGATCGACAGAAAATAAATCACCGACTGTTTAGATTGAGTTTTGAGTTCTTCCTCTTCAAATGTAAGAATTTCCAACCTGATTTAATATTTTTATAAAACTGCAAACTTATATATTTGGTGATTGGAATGTTGGTTATTAAAAACAAGATATTTTCAGGCTTGCCTTTGGGCAGTGTGAAATAGTGAATCAACTATTTTCTGACTTTTTATACACCACTAATGAACTATTCAAGAAAATAATGCAGCAGATGAATTGATAATGGGGAAATAATGATTTGTTTCAGCCCCCGTTTCTTTTAGTGAATGGTCAAAGATACAAATGCCACACAGAAAGCGCATATGCAGTTTCGATTCAGAGGTTCAAAGAGGACAAAATGGGGGCACGAGGCCTACTGTACATTTCCTCAGCCAGTTGGCATCCTGGCTCTAGTGAGCCAACTCCCACTGAGTGCGAATCAGAAATCTAACAGCTAATAGCAACAGTCGGCCCTCAAAACCCCACTGACAGCAAACTAATGCCCACACATACAGAGTGTAGCACAAGAGCTGTCAACACCCCGCCATGACCCTGTGGGTATAGACTGGCAAAAAAGGGAGGGAGAGAGAAAGAGAGAGAGAGAAAGAAAGAAAAATAATTCCCCTGTTGAAACTGATGGCAGTTTTTTTTACTTTCCAACACCTCATAAGTTTATTAAAGCGTGTTACAACTGAAAGAGTTAGTTAGTAGCTAGTAGTTAAAGAGAGAGCCTATTGGTCAGAGACGGACATCGGCTTTGGTGCATAACAGTTTAATCTTTCTGCATGAACGTAACTTCAAAATACATCCATATTTTAGGTCCTTAGCTATTAGGGCTAGTGTTGACCTAATGCACATGTTGTCAACTGTTTGGGCCACTAGAGGGGAGCACACACAAATGGTTTTGCTAGTGAAAGTAAAGACAATTTGATTCACGTTATATCATTATATAGTAATACTTAATTACTAAAATATCACAACTTGTTTTGAATTGTGTTGCTTCCGCTGAGGTTTTTCAATCCACTGATTGAAGGACAGTTTACTTACGAGGAGCCTTGTGCAGCCTGCTATAACAGTTGTATATGGTATGCAGAGGTATGCAGGCTTTCTAAAAAGAAAATAAGCCTGATGATGTCATCATTAGATCAGAAACAGACAGCCTGTGCTTTAAACAAATGGCAAGGAGTTTGGAAGACACTCACGGATTGAGTTCAGATATTGGTTTCATTCTGGGAAATGTAGGAAACAATGTTTTTGAAACAAAATACAACATCTCCTTTTTTAGCGTGTGTGTACGGAGTGTACCTTTAAATATCATGTATTACTCTTCTGGTGCGTAAAGCAAAATCCAGGACTGCATATCACAAGAGGAGATGAAATTAGAAGTTATCAGAATCTATTATAACAACACTTACTGTAATAATCAACAGAGCCACAAACATTGAAGGCATGAGACAATGATTGACTGGAGCGAAGAAATCTTTGAACAGCTGCACTCACCAAGATGAGCAATATCTCCAGGGTTCAGCAACACCACCAAGTGGAATCAGAGTGTGTGTTATCAGTATACAGGTTAAAGTGCAACACTGAGCACCGTCAGCAAAGAGCAGGAGTCCTAAGGGGAACAGACATCAAAGTAATGTAATGTAATGTACCTGCAAGAAAAGAGAAAAAGTAGCCACACACACCTTTGTGGAGTTGTTTGTGTAGAAAGAAAAAGTCTTATTTATTAAAATTACTGCAAAAACTAATATTTATTTTTGCAATAATGATAGCATGATAAACCAAAAACACAGTGTGATTCCTTGATGCTCAGCCCCTCATACACCTTCTTGATGGGAAAGGCCTGGTACAAGTTTGGAAACTTAAATTCGCATCTGACAAGAAAAGAAAAACAGCAGCTCATTCCAGCCAATACTCTGAGCAAACAGGCATCAGCCTAATCTATCTTGAGCAGCACAATAGCACACATGGCAGACCGCGGGGCCATTATGATTTTCAATTTTGATGCAGTTATTTTCTCAGCGTTCCTCCACACAGTGTGGATATTGTGTGACTGAATCACCACAATATGAGCGAAGCACTTCAGCAGAAACTCCAGGTTCTTTCCCCGAGATCCCAGCAGAGAGTGCATTAATCATCACAGTCTCCCCTCCCGAGTGAAGACAGGGAGCAACAGCTGGGGGAGAGGAGCGCGGCTTTAAACAGTACAGGCTGCAGGAGGTTCAGCCATCACTTCTTGTTGTGGATTCTGACATCAATAGTAATGAATACCTTGGAGCGTTGCCTGACTGCCTGAGCATGAATTGCTATACCACACATAAGACCGTGCATTGGAAACGCTTTTGTTTGTGTGTCTGTGTGTGTGCCGTTAACCATGTCTGTGTGTGTGTGTGTGTGTGTGTGTGTGTGTGTGTGTGTGTGTGTGTGTGTGTGTGTGTGTGTGTGTGTGTGTGTGTGTGTGTGTGTGTGTTTGACCATGTGTACTTGCAGTGCATGCACCTCTGTGTACCTGCATGTCCTCCGCATTGCTGTGAGTGTGCCCCTTTGATGGGGAAGCTATGAGTAATATGCAGAATAACAGCTAGCCCTCAATGACCCGGGCTGACAGGAACAATTAATCAGAACATTGTTGGTGCTGCTGGATGAGTCCGGGGTTTCATGCTGAGGTTACACCTGCGAGGGCTGGAGCTGCACTGGGACCCAGTGCACCTCTGCACAATGATTTTTTAATGATCTATATGGTCGGCTGGACCACATTCATTTCAAGCAAGTGTTTTGCATGCTTATTTGACAGTTAAAGGCGCGTTCATCCAAAGAACAAAACAAGTCTGTATGGCGAGGCTGCATGTCAGGTACTTTAGAAAACAAGCTGTTTTTATTAGTTTAAACCTATCCTTTAATAAGAAATAAATAAAGGGCAGACAAGGGGTGCATGCCAATTCCATGAATTGATTGCTCCTCGATTGACTCGAAAAAATCTTGAAGGTTGTTCCAATGCTGTTATTTCTGCACAGAGGAGCAACGAGGGATTCAAACACATGAGACCCACCTCCACGTAAACAGTTGCTTATTAAGACAACATTAGCATTCACTCTGAGGTTTGCTTCCACAGGCCTGATAAAGTCCAATATAAAACAAATTCTGAGCTCTGTTTTGGTCTCCACAAAGGTTTAGCTGATAAAAGCTCCACTGTGTTCACTAGCTGCTAACATTGACTTTCTGCTTCTTGATGCTGAAAGGTTTTAGGTTTTCTGTAATGTTTTTTTTATTAAAACGCTTCCTTATGCATCAAAAGTCTATGATGATGATGAGAGCCTTTGGAGGGAACCCAAACAGCAACTTGCAGACATTAAAACCAATGTCAATGATTAGCTTTTTAGATTTTTTCTCCTTTTTAAAAATTTAAAATAGTAATTATAGCTGCTCTGGACATACTTATAATATTACCTTTCATTTGGCAATATGACAAAGGCAGCTGTGTATGAAGTAGAATAAATGCAATTTCATGGAGGGAAGAAATTCATCATTAATTAATTACTGATCAGTTAGAGGGTTAGCTAACAAAAAACCCAAAACAAGTCAGTGCACATTTTCTATTAACATACATCTTTCCAGAGTAGACCTTGGTTGGTAGTTGCCAATGAACAGCCGGCTGGAGTAGTCACTACATTGCAATTCTGTGCTCACATCCTGCTTGGGGAATTCAGTGGTCACTAATCAAAGTAAATTTAATTAAACGGACTCAAAATCTTTCCATTCGACTGCTCTTTTGTTCCATCAACGCTATTGCCACCTAGCCGGTTTGAATGCCTATACCTCCTCTTCACTCACACACACACAATGTCAGGAGGTCTTTGCTTGCTGATCTATGTAGGACAAGCAGTGGGGTGTCTGAAGTAATAAATGAACAAGATGAATGTGGGGGATATGTTCATTTGAAAGCTCTTGTCACTGAGGGTTTGTCGTCCGGCTGCACAAAGGGTGGAGCCGTCCTGCCTGATTTACTTTAGATTCAAACCATGGCTAAATTGGAAATCGTGAATCACTCTGACACCATTGGTGCAAGATGGATTACTCCAGTTAAAGGCTGCCTTTTCTTTCCTTTAGTTCTGTTTAAAGAAATCATTCAAAAATTAATTTTTCTGACAGACGGCTGACCCGGGCAGTCAACGAAGGGAACACCAAAGGGAGGCTGGCACTGAGGCACTACAAAGCTGGTTTACCACATCCAAAAGCTCTTAGCAGCACAATGAGCCTGGCTGTCTCAGGTTTAACAAGCATTGCCAAACTACACCTGCCTGCAGGAAGAAGATATGCCTTTGAGCAGGGTAATGCCTCCCCCCAAGATGTTAAGGAAGTAAGCGTTTGATGTTCACAATAGCCAATCTGCACTAATCTCAGCCAATCTTGGGCACCTGGATTCCCAGCAAGGTCCCCGATTTGCATTACGGAACAATAGATTCCAGGATGCCAATAAAGCCTTCCAATATAATCTAGCCATAAATGACAAAACAGTGCACTCAACCAAAAGCCACTGTAGGCTAAACGGAGCATTTACAGATTTAACTCAATAGAATACTATATAACTGTCATTCATGGCAATGGTGATACAACTTTTTTTTTCATAATGCACTTGGAAACTGCCCCAACGTATAAAGTCATTGAAAAGTCAAATGTACAAAAAATTAGAATTTTAGAGTGTACTTTCTGTATCTTTCTGTACTGTATCTGTCTGTCTGTCTGTCTGTCTGTGTGTCTGCCTGTGTGTCTGTTTGTCTGTGTGTGTGTGTGTGTGTGTGTGTGTGTGTGTGTGTGTGTGTGTGTGTGTGTGTGTGTGTGTGTGTGTGTGTGTGTGTGTGTGTGTGTGTTCACGGCCCCAACTCATCGTTTCTGGCTGCAGCTCATTGCCCTGCAGTAATATCAGGCCTTGCAGACACCTGGGACCAGTGGTGTGGGCCCTCAGAGGAGGCAACCGCCTGGCAACTGACTCTGATTACTTTCTCCACACTCCGGAACTCAACTCCGTATATGCCATTAACCAGCTGCACGCATTGTGATCCCAACTCGACCGTGCCATTAACCCTGTACACAAAGGGTTGTTTACCAATGTGCGCACACACACACACACACACACACACCACGGAATTTCACAACTTAACCACCAGCCTACTGAAGCCACAACAATCTGCAGACCAGTATCTTCCATTAGCTGCCTGGTGAGAGAAGGAGGACATGGAGCAAGGGAGACATCTAGTGGTCAAATGTTAGCACAACACGGCATGAACTGTAAGACGTAAACAGTAGAATGGGAGGGGAGGGGGTTGTTATGGCTTTATTTGCTAATTGTCTGTGGTCCCAAACACCATGTAAAAGCCATAGTTAAAATTGCAGAGTCAACCATTTTTCTTTTGGCATCAAAATATGAAGAAAAAAATAATAAACTTTTACTTTGCAAAAAACTAAAAAAAAACACTATTTCGTGTTTCAGAAGTTCTACATCTCATTTGTAAAAAAAAAAAGAGAAGAAAAAAGAATTGCAGCAATCCAAATTAACTTTTGAATTGGGAAATAGAGTGCTGCTCTAAAGAAGAACAAGTCACATAAAGGCATTTACAAATATATTGTATTTGTGTAGTGTGATGGGCCGTTCCAATAGTGTATGCTCTGTAGATGCAGAATAGTGAATGAGTGTGTATAGTTTTTGTTTTTTTAATCTAAATAAATTGATAAGAGAAATATTAAATGTTAGCTACATATGTTGGCCAAATGCAGTTATTGTAAGTGACCTTCACCACAACTAAGTATAATAATCACAAAATAATGCTCAAGTACAAGTACCTCAAAATTTTACATAAACATTTGAGTGCATGAATTTAGATAATTTAACATCAGACTAAACAGGGAAATACTCACGTGTGGGGATATAGTTGTTATTAAGCCCATAAGCCACTAGATGGCGTCTTGTCCATGGTGTTTTTTTCTTTTGTTTTCTTTTTGCAGAATGTAAAAACCTATTATAGTCAAATTGTTCCATTACAGGATAGTGTCACGTTCCAGTCTCAAGCTTTCTGCTTTACTTTAAAACCATCCTCAATTTCATATGTTGCCCCAAACTAATTTATGGTTCCATATAAATCTTCCCATTGTATCATCAATTTATTTAATTTGTTTGATCAAAATACACAAATGACAGCTACTACAGCAGGTCGACAATACAAATGATCTATGTAGCCATAGGCCTACTTAAACTTTCTTTAGCCTACGATTTTTGTTTCGTTTAAATTATAAATGGACATGTTCCCACTGGTCATATAGTTTGTAGGCTAGCACTATTTTTAGTTTAACTTGATTCGACTTTGCTGCATCTTTAACCTTACAGACAGTAAATTAAAAGTGAGTTAAATTCGATTGCTTTTTTTTGCCAAGCTGTAGGCTATACTGTAAACTGGCTCAGTGGGCGACAGCAACCAACGAGACTAAGCGAATATAACACCTGGAAGAAATAAAAAAGAAAAACAGGTATTATTGACTGACTTTCTGACAGCCAAGGGGCAAGGAAATGGAAACACCTTATCTTATCGGTGATATATGCAAATTCTTCAAAGTTCTGCACGCCTCCGTCAGGAAAAAGGGAAGAGAACATTGTTCAAGAGGGAGGTGCTATGAAGTAGGAACCGTGTCAAAGTTACTGTACTTAGAAACATTCGCACTAGTTAACTTGTGGGTACGTGACTTCTGCCGCAAATGGAACTCGAGGAGAAAGAGGCAAACTGTGAAGGTAAGTTGACACCCTGCGTTGAGAATTTATTGACGAGAAATGGGCGTTCATCCAACCTGCCAGTCGGGTAGCAGTGGAATGGAAAGTGGTGCTTGTCACCTATGACTTGTACATGTAGCCTACGCTTTTTTGTGTCTTCTATAAGTCGAGGGTTGTGTATCGTCATGTGTTAATGCGGGGTAGAATAGGCTACGTAACGTACGTAGAGCAGCGCAGCGTGTCTAACTGTTATATTCAGCTTTCTTTACTTAGTACAGGCTGAGAGAAGACGAGCACACAGGCCTATTGCCTGATTCTGTGGTTGGCGGATCATTTTACTAAAAGTTTAAGTTTTCAAGCCTACATTTGAAAAGGCAATTGAAACTTTTCAGCTTTATCAGGGACACTTAATAGACTATAAAAAAAATATATTGATGTTGAACATGACAACTGACAGTTCATATTAAAAATAAATATAAAGTATGGCTTAATATATTTTGAAGTACTTTTAGGTTATAGTTTGTTCTATAAAACATCCGAAAATGTTTGTCCCAATATCCTTGGGCCCAAGGTCACAGTCATCAAATGTCTTGTCCTCACACCCCACAAATATTCAAGTCAAACTAATTTAAAGCTATAGTGCGTAACTTCTCCATACATATGAATGCTGGTTACATTCAAGCCATTGCCAAATGAGTTGACACAAAGTTGATAAAGCCTATCAGCTCCACAAAACTCGTATCTGTATTTTTCAGTATGGCAGTGTTAACAAACTTGTGTCGCGGCCCCATAGACTGGCGCAGGAGCTCTGAACATTTTCAAAGAAGTGTCCAAGAAATGTTTAATAGTAGATACTTCAAGGGAGTCCAACGTTTAACTGAATGATGTTGAATAATCCTGCGGTCCAAATGTATAATTTGTTTCCCTTCAGTGACTGGAGGAATATCATCCTGAAGCCTTGTCCTAAACATCTTCTATGCTGTTGAAAAGAGTCCCAGATGCTCCAGGATGGATCAGGCACTTCACAGCCCGAGCCCATCAGCTTTGGACCAGCTCCCACCACACAGCGAGGAGCTCCAGCTCAAAGTGGACTTCTTCAGGAAACTGGGTTACTCCTCCTCCGAGGCCAAGGCTGCTCTGAACAAACTGGGCCTGAGCACCGACACCAACTCAGTGCTGGGAGAGCTGGTCCGGAGCAGGACTAGCACACCCACTCTGGACAGTGAGGTGATGGGCACAGGCCACAAGGACCCTCTGGTGCCTTCGAGTTGGGATGTGGGTCCCTGCAGAATCCCACCACAAGCCGGGGACTGGAAGAATACAGCAACAGAACTGAGGCCTGTTGTTATCGACGGCAGCAACGTTGCCATGAGGTAATCTCAAAATTGTATTTTTCTCTTTTTTTTATGGGATTGTAGCCAGTTTTAAATCAAAGTTCATAGTTGTCAAAGCTGCTATGTTTTTTTTTCTAATTTAAAGGTTTGTCAGATAAGTGAACATTTTCGAAGGTTTATTCTCATAATTGAATAACCTCTATCACCACTATCTCATGAGCGCTCCTAGTATAGTGCACCTTTAAACAACAGAGGCGTTACAGTACTCAGCACAAAAAGCGACAACAACCAAAGCAGGTGTTGGCAGTAAAAACATGTTTCCAGCTGCCATTACTCATTGACATATTGTCATACAACTCTGACCCTGATATAAATTTCCCTCGTTGTAATGTCACTTGACTATTTAAAAAGGGCGGTCACCATGCCTGTGCATGTTTTGGTAAAAGCTGCTGCTACAATATGCAAATTCTTAGCACAAGCCTCAAACATATTTCACATGTCATCATTAGACATTCACAGTTATAGCCAGAGGCAAGGTACCCTTTAAAATAGAACATTTAAAGGCACGTGGTGTTTACACAGATCAACGGACTTTGTTACCACACCCTTTCATATTATTTGTAGTCAAATCACTTGTTCTCATGTGATCTCATCCATTTCTTTTATTTAGTCATGGCAACAAGGAAGTGTTCTCATGCAGAGGAATCCAACTGGCAGTGAACTTTTTCCTGGATAGAGGGCACAGTACTGTTACTGTGTTTGTTCCCTCTTGGCGTAAAGAGCAGCCCAGGCCGGATGCTCCCATAACAGGTGAGGACCCAAGACCATTCACCCAAGCACCCAGATGGTTCTCACCAAGCAGACTGGAGTTAGTGACACAAGTATTACGTTTTTGATTAGCCAAATGGCAAATAAGTAGAACAACACCCCCAAGGGGTCTTGACTTGCATACATAAATGACATAGGCTCCTTTTTGTTCAGTCTTGACCCTTGCAATCATAAAGTGGCCAGCAGGTCACCAAAGCTACCACTGATTACTTAATTTAACAGTACTGGACTTCCCTCTATTTGCATACAGGAGATTGGAGAAAACTAGCGTATATTGACATTCACTACACATAAGGATAATGGCTAAACAGCCTATATGTTTTAAGATTGCTGTCAGATTATTATTTATGTGACTTTATTGATGTGAGTGACTTTAAAGAAGCTTTAAGTGTGTAAAGGGAGATTAACTGCTTAAAGCTCCTTATTTGCTCAGTGATAATGGGGATTCAGTATAGTCTGATTAGTTTATAAATGATTTGATAAAGATTAGTTTGTATACATGTACTGAGCACCTTTCAGACACAGTAAAAAAAAGAAAAGATGTCTCTCCCAGTTTAACAAACCTGTGTGAAATACTTGGCTGGCTGGATGCCATGACGCGTGGTTTACATGGTATTTATGATGTGTTTGCTTATAAATGCACATATTGTACTCTCACTGATGAAGAAGCAGTCTAATCTGTCCAACAGGATTTTCACTGAAAATGAAATAGTACAAATTTAAATCTACTAATTTTATTTTCATATCTTAATGGATAAATTGATATATTTATTTTATGTAATAGTCCAGCACATTTTTTCTCTTGGATTTTTTGCTAGATTGAATGAAGAAGATATAACGTGTTCATTTATGAGCTTTAGAGGTGTTGATGGGACTGAGATGTTTCCTCTATAGAGCTCCTCGTTACAAATATGAAACTATCTCCTAAATCTACTTCTAACACTGAAGCGTACGATAGGCATTTTCCGGTGTTTGGGATTAACCCTTGCTTGTATGCATTATGACAGGATCTATTTCCTCTTTAGGCATGAAAAGAAGTTTACACGTGTCCACTCCGGTGGGCAGGGTTTGAGTTTTCAACTGAAGTAATATGTAGGAATTTATAATAATAATATAACGCAATAGTACAAGAAAACAGCTATTCACTGTAGTGACCACCACTATTTGAAAGGGTTCAATCCTTCAGCAGCCATGAGTGAAATGCTTTAAGAGGAAGAGGTACTGGCCTCTGGCCAAAGTCATGGGGTAACAGTTCACATTGTGAAACATTGGTTTACCCAACTGGCTATCAGGTTTTGTTCCGGTACAAAGCTAAGATTACATCAAATGTGGGTTTACACTGATAGAGATTTGCTGTTACAGTTTCATGTGGGTACAGTATAATCAGTACATATTTGGCAGTAGAACACAATGAATAGCTGACATACCTGTCATCACCTGGTTTTGGGATTTATCTGAAAGAATCTAGATTGATATCATGTGTCTCTAGACTAAACCATCCCTTTAAGTGGAGACTCTACCTGGTATTCAGTCTTAAGGCATACTTTTTTTCTCTAATAATTAGTAATGCCTGACTAACTTCTGTCAACTCCACCAACAAATATTTAATAAAGGGTGGATCACCCATTCAAAACTGATCCATCGCCGCCCTGTGGCTCTCTTGATTTAGCAACATGTTCATTCTGGGTGGAGCAATTCAGTGGTTCCATTCTTAATCTACAAACAGGGAAGTCAAAATCAGATTGCAGTCATCTGTGGGAAAGTCCCATCAGGAAGTCCAGCTGTGTTTTTTCTTCCACACCTAGTTTGTTTTCAGAGTTTACGGTTAACTGCTGACAATCATCAACAGCGACAGATCATATACAGAAATGGGTTAAGTGAAAACAGAACCAACAATGGAGGCACTTTGTTATAGATGTGCCGTAAAGTGGTTTTATTGTATTGTCGGCAGCTCACTCATCATTCACACATCTAGCTTTCATGTAACCTGGTTGTTCATTTAACTACAGATTTCATGGTTCGTTTCATTTCCCCTTCTTACCCACAGTTTGCTGTGCATATTATTTTTTCATTCACTAGAGTAGAATGGCTATCTCCATTACATAGAGATAGTTATGATGTTTAAACAGGTGATGTTTGATGCCTTCCCTTTGCTGTGATTGATTACTTTATATACAACTTTCAATTAAAAAAACAAATGGCATACCACAGTTGAATGCAATGTTACAGGGTAATACAAGTAGCTGCTCTACACCATCTCTCCACAGCCATCATACTCCTGTTTCTTTGCCTTTTTAAGATCAACACATCCTGATGGAGCTTGAAAAACGGAAGATAGTGGTGTTAACTCCATCGCGCCGTGTTGGGGGTAAGCGGGTGGTTTGCTACGATGACCGCTTCATCGTCAAGCTGGCGTACGAGTCAGGCGGAGTGATCGTATCCAATGATACCTACCGGGACCTCCAGGGCGAAAGTCCTGAGTGGAAGAAATGTATTGAGGAGAGGCTTCTCATGTACTCCTTTGTCAATGACAAGTAAGCAGTCGGCCTGTTTCTACCTGGGCCTTTGAGGGTTCACATTTTGCTTCCATGAATACTATGAAATGTGGTTCCATGGGGGCATTTAATGCATCTTAAGGGTGGGGTAACGTCATTTGTATGCAGTTTCTAGCCCAGTAAGTACAAATAGAAATCAGTCATTTCTTTGTTTTGTCTTCTGTCCAGGTTCATGCCCCCAGATGACCCTCTTGGTCGCCACGGCCCGAGTCTTGACAACTTTCTTAGGAAAAAGCCTCTACCTACGGAGCAAAAGAGACAGCTCTGTCCATATGGTAAGATATGATTCGTATATTTATAACCCTTGATTCTTTTAAATATTTTGGACAAGGAAGTAATGTGGGTCACAAATGAGATCATCGTATAGCTTTTGTTTGTGTGTTAATTTTTGTTCTTCCTCAGACAAAAAGTGCACTTATGGTATCAAATGTAAGTTCTACCACCCAGAGCGGTCCAACCAGTCCTACCTGTCCTTGGCTGATGAATTGCGGGAGAAAGCCCAGATTTCTTCTGTAAAAGAAGAGAGAAATGCAAGAGTATCGCCCAAACATCTTCAAGCTGATCCTGGGCCTACTCCGAATAACTGTTGCCATCCTCAAGATTCCCAGTACATAAGAGAGCAGCAATGTTCTTCAACTCCCGGTCAGGTTAGTGAAAATACACTGCTGTACTGGGAGGATCCTAGACAAAGCCCAAATAATTTACCCTGTCCTGTAACAGGAAGCCACTGTCAGAAAGATTGGCCTGGGCTGCACCCGATGTCCAATCATTACTGTGCCAACACCTCTCTGGAGTACCAGGATTCTGGCCTTGGCTCTTATGAGGGCCAGTACTCTGACTTTTTACATTGCCACAGCAACTCCCCGAGGCTCCGGCCTCAGCAGCAAAGTGCTCGTGCTGGAGCCAGACATGCCTCAGTGCATTTAGAGATAAATAACCCCAGCCAGACTTGCTGGTGCTGTTCCCATGTTGTGCCCTCAACGTCTCCGCATAGAAACCTGGACCACAAGGGTCGACCCAACTACGACACCTACCCTCCTAACATGTTCCCACCAGCTGGGCCACAGCAACAAAGCCTCCCAAGCCATTTCCATTACAGTGGAGCCCCACAACATCAGCAAAATTACTGGTCAGATCCCTTTCAAGGGCTGCCCCAAGCCAGGACATCGTATAGTCTCCCCTCTCCGACCCCTACCTCGCACTCCCACAACTCATGCAGCTCTTACAAAGGCCAACCGTACCATTCCTGGGGCCAACCACCGTCATCTTCTGCCGCATTTGACCCACAAAGGTCAGAACTGCGCAAGAAATTGCAAGCCATCTTCAACCCGCATGAGGTGGACACAGTCATGAACAGGTTTCCACATGTGATGGATGCGGAGAAACTGGCTGCAGAGATCTTCAACCTGAAGGCTCAGAGAGGTTTTTTCTGATGATTGCTCCAATGGACTTCCTCCCTTCAGCTAGCATTAAACTAGTGTTGAGTAAGGCTCACCCGAATGCTTTAAAGCTTCTTTCGTTGCCATGGCAATCGATGCCCAAAATTCAGTATTTGATGGTGTCATTTTAAAAGGTCACCACATCAATCATCCATAACAAACGACTAGTAGAGGTGCAACATTATTGATTTAGTCGTTTGCCCTCCGGTCAACAAACATTTTGACATCAGAAAATAATTAATTTACACTCTTGTTTGGTTTGTTTCCGTTATTTGCTTTGGTTTTTTCTTTGTCTGTGAAAACGTGGTGAAGAGCTGAGTTTTCACCGGTCCTTTAATGTTCGTCCATGCTGGTCCCCACACAGGCAAAAATAGGATTCGGAACATCCCTTGTGTTGACACTCATAGCAAACAGAGAATCTCTTGAGAAGCTTTTATAGTGTCTGTTGTTGATAGTGATTTGAAAGCTTATTGCAAAGATGTTTCATTATTTCTGTATAATGTGCTGTTATGAAAGTGCAATTTGCCTTCCTATTTATGAACAGTTTCGATACTTTTCTGAGTTGTATGCATCTGTATGACACTGTAGTCAAATGTGACCTTTGCATCCGTGTTTTGGATGACAAGTGCCTCTAGACCAAAGTAGCATTGACAAAGTTTTTCTAGAGTGGAGCCTGTTGATGCATATTGTGTCAAACGTGATATATTAATCTTTGTCTAAAAATAAGTTCTCATGCATTGACAAATGGCTGTAAAAAGTATTACCTTTCCTGTCTTTTTCACTGTAGTTCTCCAAAACAGCTTGCCGCTCAATATTATCTCTGTGAGGTTTTTCTGCAGTATGAATTTTTTTCAAAGTGTAGACTTTACAGTCAATCCTATCAAGGGAGAACACAATTGTGTTAAATGGCATCAGTTCCATGAGAAATTCTAAGAAGAAGTGTTGCCTTGACACCACACATGTATTCGGGTTACGATACGATTTAAACATTTTCAAATGCCTATTTTAAGTTATTTTATAAGATCACGTTGTAAATGAATGATGTACGCTTAATTCATTTTAAGCATGTAAAGGAAAAACCCTTTTACCAAAAATAAAAATGTCCTGAACAGACATTATGTGTGGAATAATTTGGGCTAACTTGTAAGGTTAGTTTTCTAACCAGTCTTTCTTTAAATTCCTTCTAGAACTACATTTTACAAGTAGTGACACGACCCTATGCACTGTCCTGTCTATGCAAATTTCCTACCCTGCATGTTGCAAGCTTGAACAAACATGTTGTTTTTCTCTGAGGGGGAAAGGTCAGCCTGTGCTTTTGACAGACTCAGATTGAATAAAACAGCTTTAATAATCTGAAGAAATATGCTTGAACTGACTTGTGTATATGTCGCTTTGAGGTTGGTGTAAACATTCACCTGGTCATTCTGAAATATCTCCACAACTATTTAATGGAATGCCATGACAATATTTACAGACATTCACATTTCCCCAGCTGATAAATCTTAATAACGTATTACTAATTACTTATTTAGTGAATTTTGGAAATCCTCCTGCTGAGCTATCACTGTGAATATGGTAAGCTTATTAATCATTAACGTACTAGCATTATCGTTGTAAGCATGTCATCATGCTGATGTGAGCATTTAGCTCAACAGGTTTTTGAACCCAATGCTTCTCATTCTTGTATTCTTTTGCTACATGTGAGCACAGACTTACCTAACGGAATAACAACAGTTACCTTCTGCAACTCTAGCATTACTGTCTGCCCATGCCTACACTGGAACTATTTTGGCAAAATTGTATTTTTATTGAGAATAACAGGCGTGACAGCCAACACACACTCTTTATTTATGTAAATGCAGTGCTTTGATGCAAGGTAGCACATCCATGGCTTTAACAACTGTTTTGCATTGGGGTTGACACCTCTTCATGCATCAACATGGGAAACTCTACATATGTCTGCATCGCTGTCATTCCCAGGCCATCAGTAGTTTGTGGAATGGTACAAAAGCACCAAAGCCAGGCTTGCTGTAAAGGACGGAAACAAAAAATAACGTTATATAATGATTTGCATGGGCAAAATAAAAGACAAAGCATATAGATGTAGTTTAAAACAGGTTCACTTGGTTTATCCATGTGTAGGATACAGTAGAAATTAACGTATTGTACATCTTGGTTTTATGAGGAAAAGACTGCATTTAAGCTCGGTTTTCAACAACAGTATTTCAGAATTGTCTCTGCTTCAGCCAAAGGAGTTCATGCCATCTCAAGTTCACACCTGACTTCTTAAATGCTGTAATGTGAGCCTGTCAAGTTTACGACTGTGCGACTGTGGCTCAGTTGGTAGAGCGGGTCGGCTGACGATCAAAGGGTTGGAGGTTCGATCCCCGCCCTGCCACCTGTGTCATAGTTGTTGTGTCCTTGGGCAAGACACTTCACCCACCTTGCCTCGTGTGAATGTCGATAGTTAGCCTGCTATCGGTGTATGAATGTGTGTGTGAATGGTAACGTGGGAAAGGAAAACAGGTCTCCCTTGCAAAAGAGTCTCCGGTCTCAATGGGATTTACCTGTATAAATAAAGGTTAAAAAAAAAAAAAAAAAAAAAAAATTACCTCCGTCTGATATTTGCATATTGAGCTCAGCCACTAAGTGCATAGAATTTACTCAAATATGCCTGGTAGTGTTATTTGGCTCAGGCTGTTAAAATTCCTCAGATCCAAATTGCGATGCCTTCACTCGCAAAGACATTTGAATACCATGGCATGTGTTACTGTAAACTGTGTTTGGGACCTGACACTTTTCTCACATCTAAAATATAGTGTTTGGGAATCCACGACATACTTTCTAATCAGAAGAATGTCATCTTATTGTAAATAAGCTTCAAAACACATTAAAAGGGGATTGTATGAAGTATTATTGTTCTAGTAAGTGACCCAGTGGTGGACACAATAAATCCCAGTTCAGCACTGAATGTCAGCCAAGAAAACACAGTATAGGAAGCCTCAAGTTCCTTGTGTTCACGCAGTTATACCCATGAGATCAGTTACCATTCAAAGTAGCTGTGTCCCCTGTGGCTGCCTCCATGCAGTCCATGATCGGGTGTCTGCAGCTCCACTCCGAGGTGGAGGTCTGGCTCCCCCTGCAGGTGGCCCAGGAAACGAATGGTCCCAGTGCTAATGCGTCCAGACGGCAGCATGATCCTGACCCGGTGGCCCAGCTCCAGGTCCATGGGGGAGTGGGGCACAAAAACCCGGTGAGGCCCCTCGCTGGTCCTCCATGACTTCAAACTGGAGGAAGAGATAGTGAGTTCATTTAATAATATGATAAAAGATTGGAGATGATTATGGGCTTAGTACTTTAACTGAGTATGCCTATGTTTTACTAAATGTGTAAGCTGTGCAGTGTAGTTTCTCACTTTTTTACGCTTGATTGCTTTCTGGCACAGTTAGATCAGAAGATTCATACCACTTTTTCTTACTGTACATCATATGCAGTAGCCTATATCACATCAGTCAACCACAGGTTAACTTAGCAAAGACTGAAAATAGGAAAACACCTTGCCTGGCTCTGTTCAAAGGACCAAAATCCATCTAACTGTTAAGCTCATTCATTTGCACAATATCTCGTTCTTTTAAACGGTAAAGACACTTTACAGGGGGTCATGTGCTGGACTATTTCATGCATGAAGTCAGTTGTCAGGCCACAAGACTCCAGGAAATATACTGCTAACTCCCTACCTAGAAATAGTCTGGCAAAAAAAAAACTTGTCTTTACTCTTTGGCTTTTGTAGAGATTAATCAAATGAGACATAAATTGTTAGTTAGTAAGCTTTAGAGGAAATGGGAGGGGGAATTTATTTTCGTTGGACAGCGCTTGACTACCTACTTCTCCATTTCCAGTCTTAGTGTGTAGCTAAGCTAACCAGCAGTTGGCTGCAGCTTCATATTTACCACACAGATACAAGAATGATCTATTCTCTCATAACTCTCTCTGCCGAATGATTCCTTAAAGCTCCCATTATATGGTCTTAGTGGTCCCTAATACGTTTTTCTTTAATTGTTTGCTGAAAAAAACTTTCAGATAATTTATTGTACTATGCTGATGTTCAGCTAATCTCACAATGGCCTATTTTTTTAAAAGAGCTGCAGCTCCCCTCGTGAATATACAATCTTTGAGCTCCCCCCGCCCCCTGTCCGGAAGCGAAGCCAGATACGCCTCGCCCTCTGTCTGTCAGGGCCGTGGACCAATAAGAAATAGGGGTGTGCTAGATTTAAAAATCTACCAGCCACTCATCTTTTTTACCAGCCACTTTTTACACGCAATATCTTTTTTAATATATGCGTTAATGTTAAACAATACAATAGTAAGAATAGCTAATGAAAGTGTTTTTCATACAAATGTTTTCCATCAGAAGTGATTTCTACTGTAAGTAGGTGCTACCAGGGAACTGAGGTGCAAATGGTACACTCTTACTATATATGATACACAATACACGCCATGTTTATTTCAAAACATTTTATAATTGAACTCCATATATACTCTGGGTTCAATGCAACTTTTTTTCCCGACTGGCTCGCTTGGCCAGTAGATCCGAGTTTTATGGCCCCTTGTATATTTTCACTGGCCCTGCAGACACCTTTTTTTCATCATTTAGTCAATAATTATAATACAGTATTGAAGTTACCTTTAGATTTATTTTTTCATTTTTAGTTAATTATATGAAATGTTGATATTGTGCATACACATAATATAACACTAGGCAAACATATAAATGTGAAGCCTACAACTGAAAGTATGTGGAAGGAGTCGGCCAGTAATTCGAAGTGCAGTACTTTGATGATTTATTTTATTCTTGAATTTGGGCAGTTTAATGAATAGTTCACCTGCAGAAGTCATGGTCAAACATAGGGGGAAAATAAGAGATGAAGGTCTGATCAGTCTTTGTGGTGTGGTAGTGTTTACTACTTTCTCTATGCATTAGGGATGTTAATGTGTCAAACCAATGACCGGTTTTCCACTTGCGCTCAAGTCGAATTTAAAAATAGAAATCTGAAAATCAGGGTGTTATGCCGTTTTATTAATGGGAGATGTCACCGTGTGAGTTCACGTCTGGTCGTGAGCGCGCTGCAGGAGCGTCACTTCTGCAAGGTGTGTGCATGAAGTAATCAGCTACACAGAAGAGTCCGGTGTGGGACCATGTTTTCACTGTTGATAAAAAACAGTGCAGTGCAAAAGATGCAGCATAATGTTAAACGCTCATCTGAGGCTCTGATGTTAAATCTTCTAGGAACACACGATGCCTTCGTCCGAGCAAAGCAGCGTTTCGCCGTGAGGTCGCACCAGTGAGTGAGCGAGTCGCCGCGCGCGGAAGAACTCTGTGGTCGAGGCTCAAATAATAACCGGGGATATTCTCCCCATTAGCGATATCGATGGGAGAGGCGTCCCTGTTTGTATGCGATCCGTTTGAATGTCTCGAGCCTGAATACACAGAGCCACGTCAGCAAACTGACTGCGCGACTCAAGGGACTGTACCTACAGTGAGCCGAGTCCATCCGTTAGTTTCTGTTTTCAGCCGACACAATTACAATCACCTCCTAAGCACGGACATCGTTTAAATAAAGCATCTCATTTGTATTACCATTAGGGCTTGGATGTAAATACTGTAACATAACGGCGGCAGCTTTGATGCCTAAAGGAAAAGCGCAGTTTTCACTTTATTTTCAGCACCTCAACCTCTGCTGTGGGAAGAAGAAAAGGGGCAAAGTAAGTCGATTGATTAAAGTAAGTCGATTGATTTGTCGACTTATGCCTCCACACGTCAACTCGCAGAAAGTATTTCCTCGCGGAGCGGATCGCGCCGTAGTTCAGTTCGACTAGAAAGGCAAAAAGAAACTGTGGGACTGTGCAGCGCTCTGGCATCATGTTTATGACGAATGTAGGCTATTAAATATGCAAATTCGATCGGACCTGACTGGAAAGTATTACCCGACACAGTGGCGGGTGAAGTGACACAATTTACAAGCCAGCACGCAAATCTACCCGCATTTGGCGTGTGGCGGGTGTTAATTTCCATCCCTGGGGTGTGGGCTGCACAGTGGAAGCTTCTGGCTTTCCAGTTTTTGAGGTCAGAAACGAGGAGAATTCTGACTGGAGTATATTGGGGGGGAGGGGTGGGGGTTTCAGAAAGGGGGAGAGTGAGAAAAGGAGAGATTGTTATTTTTTTTTATATTTTGGCAGTCTCTAGGCACACCGTGGACCCATGGATATGTTAGAGAACACATTTAAAAAGTGCATTTAGCATAATATGTGACCTTTAAAGGGTACCTGGTGGCTGAAGATGAGGAGGAGGCAAGTCTTGAGCTCAGTGCCGATGAGGAGGACAACTGGCTGACTGACAAACTGCTTGCACAGTCGTCGCCCCTTGATGGCACCTCAGAGCCTCTGTGTTGGTACATCATTCTCGAGATTCCACCTGCTGATGAAAGAGAGCCGGAGACATCACTATTGAGGTCAAAAATCATTCAGAGACCATAGGATGGGCTCAGTGTGTAGTACTCTCATTTACTTGAACACTCATCAAATACTTCGCCATTATCCAATCCTGACCGTCCCTCTTCGACATAATGGCCCACTTTCATCATCACTCCAGCCTGAGAAGCCAGCTGAAGAAGAGGAAATAAGTTACTATTAATTAATGGATAGACCCAACTTTCAGCACACTTGCTTGCACACATGTTCACAGACAAGCACACCTGATTGTGTAGCTCTTCGTGTTTTCTTTGCAGCTCTGCAAACCTCCTTTCCCATGATGCTCTCTCACAGGCGATCCTGGTCTTGAGTGACAGTATCTCTTTCTCTGTCTTTGCTATTCTTTTTCGAAGGTCAGTGGCGTGGTCAGGGCTACCCGGTATGGGTGCAATCACTTTACCTTCAGAACCTGACAAATTAAGTCAAACATTAAGGTCATCACATTATATCAATACTTACACGGGTGCTGAGGAGATTTATCACAGCACAGGATGCAAGTAGACCTTCATCGCCATAAACTAGATAAGGCAACACAGCTTGTTGCTGGTTTACATTCAACCTGATTGATGTGATAGGCAGGCTTTTACTCCATAATAACTGTTCATTTTATTAATGACACTGCAAGGTCATCTTTTACAATCTTCTCAAAAAAAAAGAAGCACAAATCCACATTCAAGGCTCTAAGAGATAGAAAACACCAGCCTCACTGAATGGATTTAATCCAGCTAATTAAAGTAAAGATTTTAGTGTGCAATATGTTTTAATGAGGTCCTTACCTGCAAATTGTTTCAGCTGTCGTCTTGTGGCCTGTGGAATTTGTTGTTGCCTCGGCAAGAATTTGACTGCATTGTATGGGCATATCTGCAATTCAAATAAACATGGCTTACGCTCACCATAAAACCCACCGTAATTCAAACATGTTGCAAAACTGAATACAGATGGAAAATTTCAAAGAACATATGCTCACCCAAAAGAACCTGCAAGTGCACAATATCCCCTTGAATGTCCATGTAAACACAGTCCACAGGATGTATGCTGTCATGTTGAAGCATGTTCACTTCACATCGTTGTAATCTGAAGAAATAATCTTTAAAAATGTCATAATATTTTTTAATAAATATGTATACTATTCCACTTTGTGGAGAAAGAAAATATCTACCTATCTATTGGACCTCTATATTACATTGTAGGGATGGCCATAGTTTTACTAAACAGTGGTCTAATGATGTTAAAGCCTTAGGTGTAGCCTGCTAAAGAAAGTAGCTGTAGGTGGAGGTGGATACACACGTAGACACACAAAAAAACAGAAACGTACTGAAAGCTTACTTTTGGAGAATGTAGAGTGAGTGGGACACTGACCCTTGCCAGACGCTGTAGGATAGTAGGGTAACAAGCCCATGTGAGGTCATAGGGAAAACATAGCCCCCGTTTCTGCTCAGTGGGTCTCCGTCCTCAATGCAGCACAGAGGGCTTTCTGACCTGTTGCTATGCACCAAGTCTGTCTGAATCGTCTTGCTGACGACTGCTGGGTAGGTAAATCTGGTCTAATCTTGTTAGTCATGCAGTCACACAGTTCAGTTGCATCCAGGCTGCTTAATTTGGTCTGCTGAGCCTCCACTGTACACAATGTGAATAAGCCTCCACATCACACGCAATGCAACTGTTAACCTTTTTAGGAGGATTCAGTGTTAGCATCCGTCTGTCTTTTGACACTTTCAATTGTAAGAGTTGAAGAAGTAGTAAACAAATCTTAGGGCAAACATTCAAATTAATTTTTTTAAGAAATGACCCATACTTACACTATTTTTGCTAATGAAACAATGGCTAAGAGGTTGAGACACACTCCTGAAGGATGTATGTGCAGCTTCACATAAAGAACGAAAGAAAGAGATATAAGGTGGCTTTTAGGTGGTGGTCAGTGTTGTGTCCTCCTCTGCCCTGGGGAAAGTTCAGAGGTGATAGTTTAACCTTTTATTAAACTTTTTAATTTATTTTCTTATTTGCAAGGGCATGAACCCAAAAAAGAAAACGTGTTACTGTACAAAATGTAAAAATGTAGTGCTCTGCCATCTTATCCGCATCATTACCTAATGTTGTGAATGGTGCTGTACGGACACTGTGCCCTTTTGTTCTGTTCTTCTGAAACAAAATCTCTAGGCCACGCAAATAATTGAATTCATGGTCAAATATTCCACATGACGTGGGATGTGAAAAGCTCTAAAAAACTGACACAATGGGGTGCCACGCAATTACACCCCTGAAACCTCGGTATTCTTTACATATTGAATACACTGTTATTAACTGCTGTGAATATGCACAGTTTGAGTCAAATAGGGTTAATCAAGAGATGTTTGTTCAGTCAACCCTATTGGATCAAATGAATCACGCAAAGAAAATCAAGTGTGACAGAAGGCAGCAAATTACTTCCAAGTTGATTATCCTTTTGAATACCTTGTACAAAAGTATTTGGTTTCAAAGTAAAGCTGGGTATGCAAGTGAAATATGAGCGTACAAGAAATGTTTACATGATTAAGTGTTTTGCTGGGAATAGGAATAATAATTCCCTTCTTGCATGGGCAGTTCTAGTGTAATGTATCTGTCGACTGCATTCAGAGAGACCGAAAACACATTGTCATCTCAGGTCATGTCCCTTATACACACACACAGTACACCTACAAGCCAATTACATTTCCAGCTTAAGAGAATAACAGTGCCTCAGTTATCGGAACTCATTTGACTATTAGTTTGAGGGATGGTGTCTATCAAACAGAAGAGTCTTGTAAAGGACATTTTTGTAATGCAAATATGTGTTGATGGTTGCACAACTATTAGATTATGTGTACCTTAATTTGATTTGCACAAATATAGTGGCCAGTCTCTTACCAGTGTGTACAGTTGTTCTTTAATATCTGGGGAACAGGGCCCAATTCTAATTGTCAGGAGTGTTGTTGTTTTCCGACTTGAAACATTGTTAATTAATCTTTAAAAGACGTATTACATCAGGCATTTCTCTTTTTTTTCTTTTTTTACACTGTTATACAATTTAACACTCTAGCAACAGCAATCAAGCCTTGATGATACTGACCCTCTCTTTACTTCATTATGAAACATGGAAGCCTATCCTAATATGTAAACAGCTCATAGTCTGCCTTTAGAGAATACAAATAAGAATAACATGACATTGCAAATACAATTCAAAGCCAAAGTTGATTCACCACCAACATCATTTTAGAAATAACTCTCACACTCAAGTATATAACACTTTCAATAAGATATCCACGGCAGCCAACATTTCCTGCTTCGCGTGCAGCTGCAATGGAAAAAAAGTAAGGATTTCTGTCACCTGAATTGTGCGAGTGCCTTTTGTGTCGTGCCCAAGAATTCTACGCTCCTTTTCCCACAAAGAGGTAATTGTAGTCAGTGGGGGCTTTATGGCAGGCGGAGAGAGAAGATCTGATTTCACATTGTGTCAAACCGAAACCAGGAGGTTCCCCATACAATCACCCCACAGGGCACTCAAAACTCACCTTTACTCTTATAGGCTAGCAAAGGCTTAATCCACTGAGTTATTTTAGTAAATCTTTAATTGGTGGGTGGTGGTCAGTTTTAGTTAACCTCCATACAAAGTAACCTAACGCTGTGATGCCTAGTAATGTAATATATTCTTTTATGATAAGCTGAGGCAGAGTAAAGTGATTATAGAAGGTAATGTGATAGCTGAACGTAGAAAGGGTGATTAAAGGTATTTGTTTACTTGTTAATGTACTATATTGCAATTTTACTGATTATTTGGAAGAAAATAAATTACAATTTCATTGAATCTGAGTGTTTATTTGACAATATCTCCTAGGTTGACCGGATTCAGGTCTACATCAAAACAATATAATTCATTTTAAATAAGTACTTCAGATTTGTAATGACGTATGTAACCTGTCCATTGTGAAAAAGCAGATTATTTTCCCTGTGGAACAATTACCACATCAATTCTGTGGTACCTTAGACCCACCCAGCAACAGCAGACCTTTAGTCTCCTCCTCTATCACTAGCATAGCTGTGCAGGTGAGAGTGCTGTGGGCAGGGAACGAAGGAGAGGGGGTGACAGAGAGCAAGAGAGAAAGGGAACGCCAGAAAGAGAGAGAGAGAGCTCACTTCAACCACAGCTGACAGAAAACCCCACAAAGCAGGTGAGTGGATCTTAATGGAAACGTTATTGAGTTAAGTTTGAGTCTAAATGTTGTATTTTTGTGAGCATGGTTTAAGTTTGGCTAATGAGAGCTTTTTACACAAGGAATCACAGTGGTACTACTGTAGCCAGAGATTGACAAGGCAGTTATGTTGTGGTATCTCTTGTGTTTTGACATTTCTGCTGCAAACGTTATTTCATGTATTCAATATTAATTTCCTATCTTTTTATTTGGAGAAATATAAGTTACTTGGTCTAATCAACAAATGCATCAGTCAAGTTGATAGGCAATCCAAGTATCAATCAAAGTCCCTTTTTTTCTCTGCATACAAATAACTTTTTCCGTATCAAAATGAATGATTGATTGAGTCATGTCCTTCAAAATATACCATTTTGACTGATTATGAAATTATTTACAACAAATTGTCAGGTTTTCTGTTTTCTGTAGCATTTCCTCGATACAGAGACATCATTTATTCCCATAAACTTTCACAAAGAATAATCTTTTGGGAGGATTTTCTGAAATTGTTGATTTTAGTCAGTTTTATTATTATTATCTTGTACATGTTTCACCAGTTCAGCATGGTGAAAATCGACATAGTGAGTTTATTTAAGACGGCCAACAGGAAGATTTGATTTCCAGCATTAGTGTTTGGCACTTGAACGCACCTGTTGCTCCACTGCACATCATATGGAGTACCCTCTAGAAAGATAATCTTCACGTTTTCTTATTTAACAATGGATTTTGACCTGAAAGCTAAAATGGCTACTGTTGTCATTCAGTTTCCAGGGTGTAGGGCCCATAGGGGCCGGTGCTGGGATCCAAGGGAAAGAGGAAAAAACAAACCCTGCTGCTTTTTCTCCCCAGGGAACTGATCAAGGAACAAACACATTTTAATTGTGTGCACTGACAAACCACTGCACCACATAGAGACACGTACGACGTAATTGTGTCTTATAACATTGAATATATCAAAGGAATTTGGTGCATGCATGAAAAGTGCCTATTATGGCTAAACTTAAAAACATGCCTGACAAAGACTATTGCAGCTTAATTAACATTGTGACTCAACCAAACACTTATGAGATCAGATTCACCATAACAATTGAATGGTTGTAAAAAAGAAGACCACAGATGACTTAGCTGCTGGATCAAAGGAACTTCCCAGGTGGCTTACAATGAATGAGCACAGTTGTATTTCAGGGACCTTTTAGCATGAGTAAACAGTTTGAAATGCGGCCACATTACCATCCCTCACACAGATATGTTGTCAACACAGTCATTTCATCTGTGTAAATCTCTGTGGACAATGCTGGCAGAACGTCCGTCATGTGTTTCATTCATGTGAATTGTATGTTTTACCCTTCCCTTTACCAGGACTTTGACAGAATGACTTCATTACAGCCTGGACAAAGAACTCTACCCATTTCTCCTATTGTGATAATGGCCACAGGTACAAGTGTGTGTGTTTACTTTAAATCACTGTCAGAGGTCCACTGTAGAAGTCAGTCTGTTATTTACACTGACCATGTTTGTCAAGTCAAGTACAGTTGATGTATTGAGGCCGTTTGCCTAAATTAATTAACAATATAAGCACATGATAAGCACATCCTCTATCTTTAGACCCTAAAGTCAAATAGGAAAATGGTTCCAAAAGATATACATTAAACCCGGGTAGAAACACTTTGATAATAGATGTCATATGTATAAAGTAGAGATAATTACAATTGGGAAAATCAGAATGGCAATATAAGGAAAGCACAGGAATATTTTTGGAGGTGGGATTAAGCTCTCTTTTTCTGCGAAGCAACCTGCATGCACTGCAGCACGTCTTGCTAATAAATAAACACATGGCTGGCGCATTGATTTGATAATAACTCTAGAATACCAATCATGATGCTTAGAAAGTGTAATTTAAGTTTATATTCAATAATCAGCACTCGGTACAAAGTAAAGCTGATGCTGATTGGTATGTGATTTATTTTGCAGTTACATTTTCTGCTAGTTTTGTAGTATTGGACAAATTCAATTGGATTTTTTTTTTTAATTAAGGCATCACCAAAGTTGTTTGATTTCATTCTGAGGGGGAAGTGAATATCTGTTTCTGTAAAATGTTGGATGATAATCAAGTGTTTTCAGTGAAAGTGACACATTGAGTATCACTCCAAAGTAACATTGTTACAGCCATTTCGTATTATATCAAATCAAATGGCTACTTGGCTAAGCAAAATAAATGCAATGTATTATATCACATGTTCTGGTTTCTTCTCACTAAAATGCATATTTTCCTATTATGTTTCCCAAAATACCAGGCTACAGAGGTGTCCTGAACCTCTCCCTATTAAGTATACTCCTGCTATTAGTATTAGTATCGGGACAAGATTCTTCTTCTACTACATTGTCCGCCACTGCTGCCCCAACCACCCCAGCAGCTTCAACCTCTGCCCCCCAGTCTGCCAGCTCCACCAACACTGGAGGTACAACAATGATGAGCTCCACCCAGTCTCTTACATCCACAACTAACTCCGGAGGCTCACCATCCACCTCCATGCAATCCACCACATCCACCACAACTAACTCAGGGAGCCCAGCTTCCACCTCCACCACATCCACAATCACCTCCGGAGGCAGCGCAAACCCCACTACCACGCAATCTCCCACAACCTCTCCCACCGCTGGAGGCTCAGCACAACACACAACAACAACTGCCAATTCTGCATCTTCAACACCCATCACCTCTGCACCCAGTACCATGCAATCCACCACAACCACAACTAACTCAGGGGGCTCAGCATCCACCACACCCACGCAATCTCCCACAACCTCTCCCACCTCTGGAGGCTCAGCACAAAACACATCAACAACAACTGGCAATTCTGCATCTTCAACACCCATCACCTCTGCACCCAGTACCACACAATCCACCACATCCACAACTAACTCAGGGGGCAATGTGATCACCACACCCACGCAGTCTCCCACAACATCTCCCACCTCTGGAGGCTCAGCACCCACCACCATGCAGTCTGACACCAGCACAACACCCACTGCCAATTCTGCATCTTCGACACCCACCACCTCCTCTGTTCCCACCAGTGCTACTAATTCAGGAACCCCTTCTGCCTCCTCCACAGTTACTCCAACAGCCATGGCCCAGTCCAGCACCACCATGACGGCCTCAGGTGGGACCAGTTCTTCTCCCCCCATGAATTCAGCATCCATGATGATGACAACCACAGGTAAACAGACTCATATTTTACCTCTATAACTCCCCTGGCCCATAACAGTTAGTTTTATTGATGTTTTTGTTTTCTTCTAACATCCTAACATTGTCCCTTAAAATTACCATAGTTGCTTCAACAGCCATGGCCCATTCCAGCACTACCATGATGGCCTCAGGTGGGACCAGTTCATCTACCTCCATGCATTCAGGCTCTGGTTCTTCAACCTCAATGATGCACACTAGTAAGCCATCTAACTACACTGATATGTTTTGTTACCCAAAAAATATATATGTTTTGACCTACTTTTCAGTTTTTTCCCCAATTAAAATATATATACTGTATATATATTTATTTGTCTTTCGTTCCCTATCCTTCATCCATCTTTGTCCCCTCAGCTGGCATGTCTAGTATGAATGGAACCACTATGGCAAATGAAACTTCAATGAGCATGGCAAGTTCACATTTCAAGAGAGAAGTTTATTGTTGTATTTGCCTGTTTTCATCGTAACCTCTACATCATGCACCTTTCATCTCTCTTCTCAAACACAGATACACTGCCCCTCATTCACCTGTAACTACTCAGACTGCTACACAATGTACATGAGTCATAATACCACTTCCTGTTCCCCTGGTGACTCTTGTCAGGTAGGGTTGCAAAATTCGCCAAACCTCTTGAACCGTCTATTAAAAAATATATATATACAGTGATGTATTGCCATTAAGAAATTCTCAAAAATGACCTAAAATGCATTATATTATTTACTGACATGTATATACAGCAAGGTGTAGTAAAGCAAAGAGAAGGACAATTTAAATGTGTATTCAAATGTGTCATTCTGCAATGTCTCAGCTGATAAGAGAGATGGGCATATGCTACATGGCTAGCTGCGTCGCCTCCTGTGCTGACAGCTGCGTCAATGCCTCTCAGAACAACTGCTCTGTTAACTGCTGCAATTCTACTGGCTGCCTCCATGGCACCTTTGCATCCATGATGATGACAACTACAGGTAAGAAGACTCATATTTTACCTCTATAACCTCCCCCTTTCATGGCTGTTTGTTCATTGTTTCATTAGTTTTACATTCTCCCACTATCCTTTCAAATTATTACTTTACTTTTTTTGAGTCATTAATTAACATTTACAGACGTGACCTTTTAATTCTAAAGTCTGGAATTTGCTCTTCTCTTTACATGATTTTAGTAATTGCCATCACAACAACAGCAGCAACAACCCCGCCAAGGACCAGTCCGCAAACAACAGCAGACAATGTAAGGATGATAGGCTTCATTTGTTAGTGTGTGCTGGCATGTAAATTGATGCATATGTGTGAGCCCTTTTTAATATTTTATTTCAGTATATTACAAGATAACAAAACAATGTTAGTCATATCTAAAGTGAGACTAGTTTCATCCTTTCTTCTGATTTTTTCTTTTAAGGGAAACAAATGCCATCAAGGTCAATGTTTTGGTACAGATTGCTACACAGATTTTAAAAAGGCAGCGCCTCAAACCTGCTCCTCCTCAGAGCTACACTGTCAGGTGAGAACTGCAAAACATATGACAAGATGCTTGAAAAAATGTAACAACTGTACACAAATGTCACCAATAATATAATGCTCTTCTAGCAACATGTTATATGCCATTCCTAAATGTAACATTGGTTAAAAATTTACCCCACTGGGGTTCAGGTTGGTGTTGGTTGATATTTGACACCTTTCTATTTATTTATTTTTAGCAAAAACACAAATATAAGTGTGACTTATCCTTATGCCAATTAAACAATATATTAAACTACAAGAAATACTACACTAATAATACAATACACTACAATATAGTTTATTTACATAATGAAAAGTGATTTTTATCCCAACTTGTTATTTTTTCATAAAATGTTTATGTATGCCTGACTGTACGTCTCAGAAAATATTAATAATTCACAGTTTTAAAAATGTCTTTCATAAAATCTTTTATTGCATGAAGACGTAAATTATACCCTGTGTGAAAGCCTCGCATATGCACTTTTAACTGGTTTTCTTGGCTTGCCTCACATATTTTAATAAAGTTATATTACTACAAATACAAAATGCTCAGTGTATTCACCATAGGCTTAAGAGGGCTTTAAAGAACTTTTAAATATCTAAGTCTCATATTTGTAGTTTCCACACTGTTATTTCTCACATTAGCTATTGCCTTTGCAGCTAAAAAAGATGACCATAGACTCCAAGGTTCAGTGGGTAGCAGGATGCACCAAAAACTGCTCAGGCGAAATGGCATGCATGGACTCTACTACAACACCCCCATGTTATCAAGAGTGCTGCAACGCCACTATGACCTCGTGCCTTATGTTGAATGGCACGTTGAATGTCCACTCTTTTGCCACAAGAGGTCCTCATCTCAACACAGAATTGTTTGCTTCTTTACTTTGCCTGCTCGCCATCACCATGATGCTGTGAGGGACTGAGCACATGAGCTCGCTCAACCGCTGTGTGGGTCATTAGGTAACAAGAGCTTAGCAGTGCAGAGATCTGCAGTACATCATTTACAGCCATTTATCTGACTGATATTCATATGTGATTTTAATGTAAATAAGTATGAAATTATGGAACGCCTCAGTTACAATGTTGATTTTGTTTCTTGGTAAATTCAAACGTCACGTTTTATCGCTGGTTCAGGATCAATAAAAAAAATTGGATTTGAACAGTATTTCTGGATGAAAAAACTATAAGAAAACATTTCAGAAGCAACTCCAGCTTTGCATCACTTCACATTTAAGGCGCAATCACTTCACATTTGTTATCAACAAAATGTTGATTAGCCGGTACAAACAAATAATTCCTTCACAGTGAAGTTTTATGGAATCCTTTCCTTTTGTTTTGGCCATGACCTTGCAAACAACTGTGATTAAATTCAGGTACTTTCTTCTTAAAGAAAGCTAAACGTGGTTTTTGTTTTGGGGTCTTTGGATGGGTGAGTGATCTTAAAGACAACCTTTCTGTTAAAGTGGTTATACATGTTTTAATAGCAAAACCTCAACCTAGATTATCACCCCTTTGAACCATTGGGAGAGTGAAGCAGCTGTGACTCTATATGCACTTTATGAAACACACATGAGCAAGAGGGTGTTGTGAAGGTCTGCTGAAACATTTCAGTCAATGTAATCATAATGTGCAATTTTAGTAACTTTGGCTACCAATATTTTTGTGAATTGTGAGTTGCATGTCTTTACTTTGTGGTTTACAACATACATTTGAAGGTATAATGGTGTCATGTAAATGTTAAATGAAATCAGAATTGTTAAAATGTATTGTAGTTTTGTGTTCTGTATAACATATAATGATTTTGCCTAATAATAAAATAAATCTAATGAACTAATGTCTAATTTATTTTGGAATGATCATACAGTATATGTGGCAAAAGGAAATAACATTTCTAGAGGCTGATAACTGCAAAGGGGCCTACTTTATGTAAATTTTTCTGATAATACTTTGCGTGTGAAGTTTAACTTAAGTAGGAATTTGAAAGCAGGGTTTACTTGTAATGGAGTATTTTTTATTTAAGTAGATGATCAGAATACTTCTACCACGATTCCCAGAGATCTGATCTCAAAGTTAAACACAACACAACAGGTGGTCTTGAAGTGAAGTATGAATAAGTTTACCATAAGCAGTGCAGGAAATAGAATACCTGCTCCCTTTTGAAATATATATTTGCCTGCACGCATGTCTGTTGATAAATCAGATCGATATAGGTCAACATTATCTTATTGCAGATATTAGTCTGTGTACATGTCAGCTACTGAGTAACAAGAAACTGTAATGCCATATTAGATTTGAAGTTTCTAAACAGTTTTTCCATAACATACCCGCTGAAGAGCCATCTTTTTTTAATTATTATCTGCCAATATAGCCTATCATTATCAGTTGTATTAAACTCGCATATGATTCAACCTTTTTTTTAAATAAAGGTATTGGTTGGGCGGTGCCCTGTCAACTGCTTCTCTTCTGCAGGTTTGAACCCAAACTAGGTCAATGTTCTGATGTAAGTTCCTCTATTTTTGGTCTGTTGCAAAACAAAATAGAAAAAAAAGGTTCACAACTGAACAAAAATCTCCAACCAGGAATACAACATGACCTTATTTTTAAAGCTAAATAAATGAAATACAAATAACTTTGTTTTTCCTCCAACAAAAGGCCATTTGAAGCGTTTGACAATTGGCTGCTAAAAAACCTCCTCGAAATGCGATAGGGCTTTGTTGTGTATAGGCAGGCTAAGCCTTTTTTGAGGCCTATAATCCAAACCGAACTGAGTTGATGTTGACAGCCCAGATGTGACGTCACCGCGGGTGCACGCAGCGATTCCGAGTCAGTGCGTGGCAGGCTGGGTCGGGCCAACAGCGCAGGAAGAAGACAACATCTGGATCGAAACGAAAATAATGTCAGATTACGCGTGGGTCCCGAGGCGTCTCCCCTCCTTCAAAACACTTGGAGAGAAATAGCTGGGCTGTCACTGAAACTCCTCCGGGTATTTGCGTGCGTCAAAGCGCGGGGCCGAAGTTGTCTCACAAGAAATAGCCACTTCAACTTCACCATGGATCAATCCGTCGCACTTCAAGAAACTCTGGAAAGGCAAGAAAACTGCATCATAGTATCCTTTGAGACCCGTTGGGCGCTGGTTTATGGGTCCCCCACGTTCAAGGCGAAGGATTACGTGGGTCAAACTAAGTTGAACTAACAGGTCCAGAGCCCGGAGAAAGGCCTGTAAGGTAAGGGCTCTGGCTAAAGGTTGACACCTTTCTGAGGAAAATACTGCAACATCACTTGATTTAAATCGGGACAATCCACTTACAGTGAACGTAGTTTTCAGCACTAGTGTCGGTTAAATCGGGCGTGACTTCCGAAGGATAGCCTATGGGCCAACACTTGTAGAGAGGGTTTTCATCCACAAGGTGGCGACTTTTTCTCGCCAGTGGTGGTGGAAGAAGTGTAGGGCATTCTTCACTGAAGTAAAGTTATCAATACCAATTGAAAGGATATTTAGTCCTAAATGAGTTTTGCATTCGTCATGTTACCAATGTGACAGTCGAAGTTTTATCACTATAATGTTCTGAAATTATCAAAGGTAAAAGTGCTGTTTATGCAGCAAAATTAGGCTTATTTCATTATGTAGGCCTTACTGTATAGGCTATAACAATTTATTAGTCTACTATCGATGACCAGTAACATGTAAGGAGCTATACAATCGTGATATATTTTATAAACTGCAGAGCTTATTTTTAAATTATGAATAAATTGGAGTAATGTGGTAATTTCCTAGTGAAATAGTAAAGGGGTAACTAAAAGAACACAAGCAAATATTTCCGCTATATTCTTAACTAAACTGTCAACATGCTGTACAATGCGATGTCCTCTTTGACAACATTACAGAGAGCAGGCTGCTGGGATTGGTGGAGTCTTCAAAAGAACATGCGTGAGTTTTAATCAATGAGCTATAATATGGCTTTGGTGTATTACTAAACGATATGCTTGTTTGCCAGGGCTTCAATGTTTTTTTGAAAGGAAAGGGGCGCCACCATTATACAACCAGCATTGTGCAATTCCAGGCCAATGGCACAAAGTGGCCTCGAAAAGGACCACAGTGTTGCATCACAGTGACACAGTAACTAAAATTATATCTTCTATTGAAATAGTAACTAACACAGCTAACTAAATTACTAATGTCATATGTTGTAGAATCTTTATCTACACCCATCGAAGGATGGCCATAACTGCTGATGACGTGTCACTGGACGACATCATACCCATCTCCCTCAACTTTGCCGTCGTGGAGGGTGAGCTGCTTTCAGATGATGTCCCTCTTTACAATAAGACTTAGGATACAAAATGGTTACTGTCTGATGGTGTTGTGTTCTTTAGGACAATTGTTTCTACTGAAAGAATGTCATGAGTGTCAATTCTCTGACGTGTCCTTACACATTTGTCTTGCTGCTGCACTCTTTTCTTAGCTTCCTCACCAGAAGAGCTTGCGGTTGTTGGTGAGTTTCCCTCCTCTCCATCACAGCTGCAGTCTTTCTATGCTACAACGTAGCTGATTCACCACAAGATGAACATCTCATTTTCCTTCCTGTGTTCTTCCTCCGACTGTAGGTGGTGACACCAGAGTGATAGTCAGCTACCAGGACGAGGAGCTGGAGCTCAGGCTTCCCTTTGGGTCCCACTCACGATGCTTCCTCAGTGAGGTCAACAGGGTGTGGAGCGGTAGGTCAGGCCCCTGGGAGACATACAGTTCATATGCATTACACGACATCCAGCTGTCACTTCTCTAATTGAGGATTTGCACACTCTTTAAGAATTCTTGAAAGTTTGTGGAAATTGTAAGAGAAAAAAAAAGCAGTTTGAAAATGAATGGGTCGAATTTCACTGACATGACACAGTCGTTGATAACTCATGTACATGTGGAAACTACTCTTCATTCAAACGGTACAGTAACACAAGCATGGAGGCTCATCTCTCAACGTACATTTGCAGACCATTCATTATTTGATGGATTGGATGGTTCAAAAACAGGAAGGCCCTATGTGTGAAAAAACCCACACATAATTATTACCGCATGTGTTTGGAGGAAACCTGCTTAGCCAGTCCACATTTGCCTTAAGGTTACGTAATTTGGCAAGCCATCAGTAGATACGTTTACTTTTCAAATGTTATGTTAGTTTACTGGAAAATAAATGCAAAAACATTTATACATTTGAGGGACTCTTGGTGGATGTGGTTCCAACTTTTTAAAGATATTTTTTTTTGGCATTTTTATGCTTTATTGATAGTGTTGAGACAGAGTTGAAATGGGGCAGAGAGGGGAGTGACATGCAGAGAACAACCGCGGGCTGGAAACGAACCTGGGTCCGCTGCTGGCAGAGGCCCATGGGGGGGACGCCCTACCAACTGAGCTAAGGGCGCCCCCATGTGTTGTCACCTTATACGTCACTGACTGGCTTATGCGTTAAAGCGACTCTTACCTTTGGTGCATTTTTACACTTTTTTTGCACTCCTAGCATGGAACAAGGGTGTGGGGGCATTGGAGGGAGGCGGGATGGTATGATAGTGCTGTAATTCTCAATTGCAGCATGGGTGTGAGTCCCTTTAAGCATGGCTGAAAAATAAAAGGGAGAGACAGGTAGACAGATAGAAGGGGTGGAGTTTGGATGATCTGCTCGGTTTAGTTTCTCTCTGTCACAGCAAACACTTGCAAAGGAACAAGACGAAAGAGGACGTGGAACTTCCTCTTCAAAAGCTTTCTTGAACTCACTTTTACCTTGTGCATGCTGTTCATCCGAATGGAACGGGTCATTTAAGGGTTAACTGACGGTCCGCTTTGTTAGGGATGTGACAGTTTTGCCACTGGCTCACTATTTTTCACAGTGGAAACCCCATATAGGAGCCACAGCCAATATGTGTGTAGTGTGCTCCGTGGGGTTTGACTCCCGGGTGACTGGTTGACGCGCTGTGTGTCTCAGTGTTTGTAGCCTAGTTGTGGTTGTTAAACAATGACTGAACCAAGCGATCATCTCCGGTGCAGACCGTTTATTTTGACACCAATTACGGTACATGTGATTACGGAATACATAGACATTTATAATGTCTATGACGGAATACGTTTGTTAGTTCCTCAGTGATAACAACTGTCAGCTTCTAGCGGTCAAAAACCGTGAGCCCTTCCGGGGTCAAACAACAAACAAACAATCAAGTGACACACCTTTTATACCTGTGCCCCAGGCAATAGGGCAGTGACACCAGGTGGACAACACATGACATGACAACATATAGATACCCAAAACTGGCTCTTACATTCCGGCCCCTAATTGCTAGTGACGGATGGAACTAACAATTCAACTAAATAAACAAAGAGCCATTATGCATTAACATACCTCTTTGGCTACCTTTAATAGACAGTTTCTGTCTCTTTGTGATAGTGTTCCCGCTGAACTATGGTTTCATGAGTGGGAGCTTCCTCCAGCAAAGTGATGTGAGCTAAGCCTTTCCCCATTGAGAATACCTGTTCTCCATCGCATTCTCTCTCTAGCTTCAAGGTCTTCACAAGCCTTTTGGTACAGCTGGAGTTTGTGATCTTTGGTGGTAGAATATTCTTCACCTTGGAGCAGTTGGATGGTTCCGTCTCCATTTGCATGGTCAGACTGAAGCGTTTCCTCCAGTTTATTCGCTTCGATCCTATTCACCAGAGCAGAGGAGAACTCTGCCTCCATGGTGCCACTGTTTCCATTCAGTGGACCACTCACTGACCATCCCATCACCGTCCTGATAGCATACGGGCCATTCCCACAGCTGCTGACGACCTCCCTTGGTTCCAGTAACCTGGGAGCATTGGTTCCAATCAATAGGTCGACGTTTGCCTCAATACTTTGGATGTTAACCTCTGCTAAGTATGGCCACTTAGACAGATCTTCCTGTGTCACTCTGTCGTCAGCAGTCACTGGCATCTTCTCCTGTATGAGAACGTCTGGCAGCGCAAAGAAATCACTGCTGTCGAGAGCAGCAATCTCTAGACCAGCCACAGAGTAAGCAGTTTCAACTCTTTCTTGACCCATTGTTCTTAGTAGAAAGCTGGTTCTTTTACCTGCAGCATTCAGCTTCTTCGCTAGGTGTTCAGAGCAGAATGTGCCTGAGCTGCCAGGATCAAGGAACGCATATGTTGTAATTATATGATTTCCATTAGAAGCCTTCACCTTTACAGGAAGAATAGACAGAGCAGACTGGACCTTACCGGCCCCTGTAAGTCCACATGTTGTGACTACAGCAGGCTGTTCATTGGCAGGTTCCTCTTGCTGGTCCTGAGTTGGTTGCCTTTCTATATGAAGCAAGGTAGGGTGAGTTTGACCACAGATGTTACATTTTATGCGCCTCTCACAGTCACGGCTCATGTGACCCACGCATAAACATGCAAAACAAACTCGCTTTTCACGCAAAAAAATAATTTTTTCTTTGTGTCCTTTTCCAGTGAGCTCCTTACACTCGTCCAATGAATGCCCACGAGCACAGTAGAGGCATCCAGCTTTCTCCATTTCTGTTTGTTCTTCGATTCTTTCAGTGAAGTTTGTAGAAGCTATGGTGGAGGCAACAATACTTTCCTTAGCTCTGTTCCTGGGCTGTGCGGTAAACCGGGTTAAAGTCCTTGGCCCTGCAGCTCCAAAACCGGGGTCCTGTATGTTGCCAAACAATGGGTCTGACAGAATTCTGACATGGCGTTCAACAAACGACACTAGGTCCTTGATGTGTGCTCTGTCGTTTGTTCTTTCCATAATGTCATGAGCTCTGGCTCTCCACTGGTCTCTTGTCCTAAACGGTAGCTTGGAAATAATGGCCCTCATGTTAACTGGCATGTCAAGTTCCTGTAAGTACTGGAGCTCCTCCATAGCGTTGCAGCAACCACGCAAAAACAATGCATAGGCTTGGAGCGCGTCCACATCTTCAGCTCTAATTGACTCCCAGGCCAAAGCTTTCTCCATATAAGCTGTTGCAATTGTATAGTGGTTGCCAAAGTGTTCTTGTAGGAGACCCTTTGCCACTCCATAGCCACTCTCAGGATCCATATGCTGGCAGCTACGCACCAACTCTCGCGGCTGTCCTCTGGTATATTGCTCCAGGTAGTATAGGCAATCGGCTTTGCTTGCCTTTCCTTCAACTCCTTGCTCGAATGCCTTTATGAATGACCTGTATGTGAGAGGGTGTCCTTCAAAGGTGGGAATATCTCTCGGTGGTAGAGACAAGTAGTGCTGTTGTTGCACCAGAGCAGCAGTTATTTCATTTTGCTTGTGCATGATATGAATTATGTCGTCGGACGGATTTGGATGACTACCATATTGTTTTGGTTTGCTATCTGACTGAGCAACTGTAGGCTGGCGCTGTGCATACTGTGATGTTGCCATGATGTTTCCTAACAATTGCACAGGTTGTTTTGGCCGCACGACAGGTTGCTTTGGCCGCACGACAGGTTGCTTTGGCCGCACGTCCATTGATGTTTGTTTGTCAGGTGGTAATGAGGATTGTGCCCAGTGAATTTGTTGCACAGGCCTGCATGTAGGCGTATACTCCTTCGCCATGGGATTTAGGACAATGACAGAGTCCTCTTTCCCTTTTCCCTTTACAAAATATGAATTCATTCCATCTGAGCCTTTGGAAGAAGAACCTTTTGTTTCCCATGCCTGCAGTACTGCCAACTTTGCATTAGATGCAGCAAGGTCGGATTCCAAGTCAAGCTCCTCCATCTTGCTTTTGAGCTGTTGTTGCTGCTCCTCCATCTTGCTTTTGAGCTGTTGTTGCTGCTCCTCCATCTTGCTTTTGAGCTGTTGTTGCTGTTCCTCCAAAGCATGTTTTTCTTTGAGGACAGCTTGGCGAGCAAGAAGTGCAGCTGTCTCGGCCTCGGCTATCATACGGCCAGTGGATGCGGTGCTTGACGTACCACTGCAGTGGCTCTTTTGACCTGAGTGTTTGCTACCCACATTTGAAATACTGTCATCAGGACAGACATCATCCTCCACATGACCAGAATATACACCGAAATGACCATTGCATAAACCCCACTGTTTAGCCTCAGCAATAGATGAATTATTTGACAGCATTTTTGCTTCAAACCAGGTTTCATGCTTTGCTTTTTCTTCAGCTGGCAAAAGGGTTAACAAGGAATCATGGCTGAATTTAGCCTCATTACACACCTTTATCAGTTTGTCAAGAGCATTTTTTACCTCAGTTTCTTCATTATTCAACATTAAACCTTGCAATGTTTTTCTTATCACACCTGCTTGATTTAGTTTGTTTACTCTTTCCTTTTGTAAACTGTCTAATTTACCAACAAGCGCCTTTGCTGTAAGTTTAACCACCCTCTTTGGTGGCAGTGCCTCAGCACCACCAGTAGTGCTACTTGCCTTTTTAGCAGTTGGCATTTTGCCAGTCCCGTTTACAATGTCCGATGCTGCGTTTCCCTCCATGATGACCAACAGTCACAAATCAGTTCAATAGTTCGCGACACAAAAGTCAAGTCAATGCAAAGTCTACCGTCACGTCAGTTGTCACCAATGCATTGGATTTAGAGCCCGGGCATGTGTGCACACATTTTAAATGGCCAGTGTAGCGCTACACGTACCTGCCCTTTAATGTTGCGGTGTGCGCCGTCCAGTAGCTTGCGTACGATGTACTCCACAGCCGTAGCCTCCAGCGTTAACACCGTAGCCCCTGGTTAGACCCGATGATGTAGCTGCAGCCCTGACAGCTCCCGCCGGCGATTCTCCTCGAAATCCCGCAGCCTCCAGACGCCCTCCACCGAAATCCCAACAGCTTCCCGGTCCATCCGCAGCCCGAAAACGTCCTCCAAAAAGGTACAATAGCCGCTGCTGCGCAAAGCTACCGGTAGCTTTCCAAGTCCTTGTGCCGCCTCTGTATTAGTTCACTTACTTGCCGAGGGTTTTCTGCAGATCCAACGGCTAGTTTTGAATAAACGGCGGGTTTTTGACAAATATAGGAGCCACAGCCAATATGTGTGTAGTGTGCTCCGTGGGGTTTGACTCCCGGGTGACTGGTTGACGCGCTGTGTGTCTCAGTGTTTGTAGCCTAGTTGTGGTTGTTAAACAATGACTGAACCAAGCGATCATCTCCGGTGCAGACCGTTTATTTTGACACCAATTACGGTACATGTGATTACGGAATACATAGACATTTATAATGTCTATGACGGAAACGTTTGTTAGTTCCTCAGTGATAACAACTGTCAGCTTCTAGCGGTCAAAAACCGTGAGCCCTTCCGGGGTCAAACAACAAACAAACAATCAAGTGACACACCTTTTATACCTGTGCCCCAGGCAATAGGGCAGTGACACCAGGTGGACAACACATGACATGACAACATATAGATACCCAAAACTGGCTCTTACACCCCACGTGAGCCTGGACGAGGACACGGACATGTTGTTTGTGGCACACTTCTTTGTGATGATCTAATAAGATGAGCCCGGAGATGGAAAGATTAAATGACCTGGTACCTCCTGCTGTTAAAAGGAAGGGGGTGAGAAATGGTAAAGGTAAGCAGATCCAAGTGAGATCTCTGTAATGCTCTGCAACACCTTATGTACAGTTAGATATACCCATATAAAACCTGTGTGTAAGAGAAAAAAACTATAAACCTGTAAAATTCTTACCACTCTTCTATTTCTTTAACACAAGTGGAGATGATGAATAAGAATTATTGGTTATACAATGACTCCATTACCATTATTGTTGTTGCTCTAGCTTCTTCATTTTTGCCTCAGCAAGAGTTCTGACCAGGCTCTAACTCACACAGTATTCCGATCATTCCTAACTAATTTCAACTCTTCTGCTTTCTCTGTTCCTTCAGATGTTTGCAAATCTCCCACACAGGCACCCACGTTTGAATGGATCAGCAAGTACCAACACAAAGCCACCAGAGGCCAGGGAGTTGTCAAACAGGCCCTCAGCACAAGACTCTCTAAACTCAAACAATACCAGAAAACAGGTTTGTAGTCTTATTCCTATTTTTTTCCACAGCCAGCGGTTTTTCATGTTTCATGTCAACACTCAATCGAATGAGGGTCAACCAGAATGACAGACCCACCAGGAGTAAAAACAAACAATGATTTCAATCTCATAATATTATGAAAAATATATATAAAATTCAACCAAGTCTTCTGCATCGTATTTAGTGTTTGACTGGCATAGATAGCATTGCAAGGATAAACATCTATTAAGATGTTGCATTATTTTATTTTATTTTATTTTATTTTATTTTATTTTATTTTATTTTATTTTATTTTATTTTATTTTATTTTATTTTATTTTATTTTATTTTATTTTATTTTATTTTATTTTATTTTATTTTATTTTATTTTATTTTATTTTATTTTTTATTTATTTATTTTTTTTATTTTTTTTTTATTGAATTTAAAGTGGGTGGTTTTGTAACCAGTTGTACAAACCTAAGTTTTAATAAATGCACTGTCAGAGGATGTCGGCACACAATACGACTTGTTTGACATCAGGGCAGAAAAGACACATGGGTGTCACTATTAACATTTACTATTGCTCTCTCTCATTTTGTGTCACAGTAAGTCCTGACAGTGCTGAATGGAATGTGGTCATTGTCATTGTGGCCTGCCGTGGCATAGGGAAATGACTGCCTGGAAAGTGATTCAGTCAGTATGTAAACTTTAAGGTGCACAGAAAATGAAGAACTATAAATACCAATCCAGGGAATGTTGAGACATAGACAATTAGGAAAATAAAAATTAATTATTGTTTAAATAATTAAACAATACAGAATAGTGATATATGAAACACAAATCCAGGGGTAATGTACAATTTGTATGTTTGGTCAGCCATTTCATAAACAAGATTTAATACAACATAATACTTTTGCATGCGGCGCTATGCTGTCAGTGTCTATGACATGTATGCATGTCATATGCAAATCAGACAAAATAAAAGTATGTAGGCCTGAATGTAGGGTTAACAAAAAAAGAAACAAAAAGTAGACTTATGCAAATCATAGCCTTCCAGACTCTCCATCAATATGCCACTCATAATGTTCAGTGTTAGGCTATATAGGACGCTGCAGTCGTATAAACAGGAATGGAAGGATGGTAACAGTATTTGTCCTCTTGAGGTGCATGAGCTATTTTTAATAGACTACCGCTGTACTGTGGTGGAGCAGTGTTCCAGATCTTAGTTAGTTCAGCCTCTCTCCTCTCTGCAGCATACGAAGGTAAACTCCTCCTACTACTACTACAGCGCTAGCATGGGCAGGTCTCACTCAGGCTGGACATTGCTCTTCTACACAGTAATCTGTGGGAGCGGTGCAGGGAGATGTCTGGGCTGATGAGAGACACTGGTATGACCAACATTTCTACATCTGTTTATATTTTAGCAGGTGTTGGAAGCAAACACCACTGCACCACTATGTAGCACTCAGTCGACCTGAATTAACTAGCTTCCTAGCTAATGCTACCGAGTAGAAGTGGTGGTTTTGGTCTTGGAAGCAGCTTTAATTTCACAGAAGCTAACTTTAGCCATATTAGCTGGAAGGCCAGTGTTCGTCAGGCAGGAATAATGATTTGTTTCCCAAAATAATTTTTTCGTCCATGTTGTCTGTTGATATCTTGATATCAAGCTACCGTCAATATATCGGCTTGATACACAGCCACTAGTCTTGACTCCGGGCTAATTAATGTTCATGCTGTTTATGCGGTCGCTAAGTGACTGAAAATGACACACCTGCTGTGGTTGGTGTTGTTACCGACACGAAATTGTGTAATTCACCGATTCCCTGTTTCTTTCTTTTTTTTTGTCTTGCTTCTTGGTCAATTTGCTGTTTTATTCGTTCTGAAGTTTGAGACTTTCACTTGTGGTGCACCCTGTTAGCTTACTTGGCCTGTTAGCTTTAGCTTTGTCTGCAAACTTTCACTGCTTGCTGTTACCTGTGAGGAAAAGACAAAGACAGGGATTTTTTATATATATATATTTTTTTTTTATGTGCAACTGTAAGATCTGGAGTTGAGAATAAAAATACATCCCTAAAATGTTTTCAACTTTACTTGTTAAGTGTTTTTATGACATGTAATTTTGGATCATGCATGCAAAGTGGTGCAATGTTGACCTTTGTGCAGTGGCGGTTAGAAAGATATGACAATTTTAATTCTCAAGAACAACTTGACACTGACTGATCAATCGGAGATAAATAGTGAGGCACAGGCCTGTGGAATTGCAGGCAGTCAGACTCAACTTCTTCTATGAGGAAGTTTTAAGCTCATTAGCTGAAGACTAAAGCATGTGCAGGAATGAAAAATGTACCATGTAACACATGACCCTCATTTGGCCAGGCTGTCATTCAGGTCTTTTGGTTATATATTTTTTTAATTACATATTTTAAATTTATTTATTTTTCAGATGCTAGTGAATCATTCTGGAACTAGGCAGCTAAGTATTTCACTTTGCATTGTGCGTTAATGAGACCAAAAGCTGGTGCATTTACTTTATGTTGATCTGTGAACGCACATGTTTTGGAAGTCAAAATTATTACAACAAGATGTTTCATTAAGTCAGAGATTTAAAAAAAAAAATAACTCTTTATACAGTCATGTTTTATATTACTTTTGATCAACCTGATATTCAAAGCAATTTACCATGAACACTGTAAAGTTACATGTTGGGAATGAACACATGGATAGGAAAGAACACTTTTCATTTAATTATGATAAATGATAATGCTTGTGTTCTCTTTTTTTTAAAAGTTAACTCCGTAAACTCTTGAGGCAATTTAACAAGTGCATGCGGGGTTGTCTGTGTGTCTGTCTGTACACTCTTCAGAAGAGCATTTCACAGTTTGCTGGTGGTTTTCTCTGTCAGACAAAAGGTCATGATCTGAGTGTGAAAAAACGGATGCCACAACCTGTTTTCTAAGAAAAGTTTGAGAGATGTCCTTTTGTTGAAAAAGAAGAATGCAGCAAAAGATAAGGTTGTATGCCAACTTGTAATAATGAGAACAGCAAATTCAGTTTGTCTCAGACATTTTAACTTTTTGGATTGTTTGAATAGGAATTACATTTTTTATTTCCCAGTTCCATTTTTTTCTCTGCATGTTTATGATTCCCTTTCCCATGTAACCCTGTAGTTGAAGACACACGAAAGAAAACAGATGCATCATAGATAGTTTTTCTTCTCACTTTCAGGAGATGAATTGGATTTTTCGGTTGGCCCAGTGGAGGTCATGTTAATCAGAAAAATACAACAATGTTTTCCTGTAGAAAAAAAATCTAATCTTTTTGGTCATTGGGCAGAGCTGTTGGTCAGGTGCTATCTTAATGTATCCTGCTATACTTGTAGAGTTACATTTCCTACTCACAGAGTGTGCCCTTCTTTCAGAGGAGCCAGCTGGGTTCCCTGCCAAGCTGCAGCAGACAGGGGCCATGCTGTCTCATACTTCACAGTGACTCCCCCATTAAAACCAGCTACTTAGGATGCAATAACTGTAACCAACTGCAAAAGACTGTCTCAGCTTAGCCCTCACTTTTATCTTGTTTGTACGTGTCTGTTTTCATTCTTTGTCATGATACACTTTGATTTATTCTCAATAACATTGTTTGAAGGGTTAAAGTAAGGATTTGCTTTGAGCTGATCGTGCTTATTAAGAGTGAGTTGTCCCAGGCTCCGCTGTCAAGACTACCTAGGCCAGATTATAAAATAATTTTGATGGGAAGGGCTCCCTGAAGCAAGCAAGACAAGGTGACATGTTTAGTCTTAACTTGCAGGCAAGGGATTAATTAATATGATTCAATGTGTAGGCAGTTCCAATGGACATGGAACTGTGGTTTAATGCTGATGTTTACTTTTATGCTCTTTGTTTTATCATAGTAAATTAAATCATCACTCAATTAATCATCCTTTATTTCTCTTGCTCTTCCCAAACAGAGAAAACATCGGACAAAAAGGGAACTCCAGAAAAGGAGAAGGGTTCCAACAACGGTGGCACACTGAAGTCCAAAGCACATTCCTTCCCAGAGAGGTAAGGCCTTTGAATCAAACAAAACTCCTCCCACGACTGTATTTAACAGAATGGTAGAAAGAACCTTAGAATATGCTGCTACTAAAGTGGAACTTCAAGATGCCCAGTGGAGTTCTCTTGAAACAAAGTTTTTTTCATCATTTATATTCATTGTTAGTTCACAATATTGTGTTGCTTGTATCCAGATATGTTGGATGCATTTCTTTTGTCAGAAATATGTGTGTTTTGTTATTTTTAAACATTCATGGTTTATCTTAATGTTTATATACCGACTTACTTTATCTTTCCTGCTTTTTGCTTGTGCATTGCTATTGCTGCCTTTCTTGCTGCGTTATTTTGAAGCAATTATATTGATTTGTTTTATTTTACTCTTGTCCCTACATTCATTATTTGATAATTGTATGATCTGCATTCCCTCTCATCTTTATTTCCGATGTATCCTGTCTGGACTTTTGCTGTGATTAAATCAGCCCCCACCACACCTAGGATATTAAATCACATCCTAGGTGTGGGGCGAAACCCTAAACTTCCTGAGGGGTTTAAGTAAACCCATCATATCATTTACCTAATCCTGAGCAACTCCCAGACCCAAATAAGCATTCAGTCATCAAGAGCCAGACTTCATTAATCCATTGTTAATCATCCTACCATTAGACACTGTCAACCTCAAGGTATAAAGCAGCTCATTTTGTGTATAAAACTCAGGCAAGACCCTGGCAATACTCAAAGCAGGATGCTCCTTTCTTCTCTCCATCCTGCATGCTTGGTTCAAACATCTCAGTGTGATGTCACAGGGTACGTTTTGATATAAATTAAGTAAAATGATTGAATATTTTGTAGATTACGCTGAGTCAGCCTAAAATCTACACTCTGTTGTTTAAAGTGTGAACTATTAGTGCATAAAAGAGCTAAGTTCAATTTATTTGAGAACTTTCTTCCACCAGTTTTATAACAGGCAGTGTGTACGTGCCTAGCAGCAGAGTTTTAAATTAAGATGTGATGCAAATTTGTTCAGTGCAGTTGTTTGCTGCCACTTTTGGAATAAAGTATATACTCTATGATGGAGTTTAGTTACAAAATATTCCTAGAAGATTCCTGGACTCTGGGCATATTACATTTCCTCTTCTCCACTCAGCCTAATTTTATATATACCGCATTGGAAATTGAGCTTCACTTCATAGCCAGGGTCCTGTTTTTCACTGGGATCTACTGTACGTCTTGAGCACAGATCAATGTCTCTGTTATGCCTACATTTGTATTTCTATCTTTCAGGTGAGGTATGACTTGATGCATTTAGGCTTGAGAATCTTGAATGTGAACCCGGGGAATCTATATTGGCACTTGAATTGACACATCCAAATCAAATGCACAGCTTTGCAATCAGTCGTTCCCTCTCTGAGAGCACACCACTGTGACAAAATGAGTTGTTTCTATCTTGGTCCGTCTCCTCTCTCAACACACATAACTGTGACTGCTTCTCTCCCTGTGTTCAGTCAGGGCATCGCTGGCCGAGAGGACCGGGATGAGCTGGTGCGCTCCTCCAGCCACACCACGTCTAACAAAGCTCAGATACTGGCCATGCCACAGTTTGGCCTGCGCGACAACCTCATCAAGTGTGAGCTGCTGAAGAATGAGGACATTTACACTTACCTGGAGGACTACAGGTATTTTACTCAATTAACTCATTGTTTTTTTTTTCAGTTTGTAATGCGTTTAAAAATGTACATGTGTTTGGTAGTTTCTTGCAGGCACATGGAGGTAGAACTAGATGATCTTGATACAACCTAATATCACGTCACTATCAGAGAAAAAATGTTGTTCTACCTGAGAATCAGTAATGAATTGAGACTAGGGTGGGGTTAAAGGTGCTTCAATAAACTATCTTATCTAGAGGAGTGTGATAGGATTGTTCCCGGTTGTTCGGCCTGAGACAGCTAAGAAAGTCAATTTGAGTATACCAGAAATACTAAGAAAACGCAAGATTTACTCAAACTCTTTTTGAGCCTCATATTACTGCATTATGATTATTTTAATTTTTTTCAATGGAAACCAAATCTAAAGTTGTGACTTAAGTAGGGCTGGCCCGAATTATTCGAATATCCGAGTATTCGTTTGATAAATTAGTATTCGGAGCTCAATTCAGTATTCGGATTTTTATTTTTTTATTTTTTTTATTCTTTTAAATAAAATTGTAAAAGCACCTCAAACTGCAACATATTTTGTCAGCAAATAATGATTAGATACACAAGTTATACAACAATTGTAAAATACACATTAGATTTTGATTTAAAATATATTATCGAATTATTTGAACTTTGACCTAGTTGGCCGCTGACCTTTCAAAGCACAACCGGTGATATCAGCTATAGGCTACATGATGTTACCAGAGCGAGGCAAACTAAAGCGGCACCAAGCGCAGTAGAGAGAGAGATGGAGGAAGAATAGATTATGTGTTCCTCTTAACTGTATAACACAACATTAGCGCGATTTTGGAAGGAAAAAGTAGCCTAATGCTTGGCGTAATGCTTAAGTTAGCTTACCTTAGCTGTTCGTTTACGTTCGTAATGCAGTGCTGCTATCGCCCATCATCAACAGTGACTTGCTTGCATCATGGGAATACACGGTCAATAATGGATATAATATGGACACAAAAGACTATCAATATTGGACCTTTGTATGGATTAACAAATCCCCGAAAAGATGCATGTTCCGGGATGAATTGAAAAGCTCCTGTAAGGGTTACGATGGCACAGGACAGCTGATTTGGAACGGAACAACAGCTGTTTGCTTCCACGGGGAAAAAAGTAAGGAACTCCGACTTTATTACCGTTCGAAAGTTATTAAAGCATCAACAAACCACGCAGCATGCTGTCTTGGCTCACACACTCGGTTTCAGGGAGTACATTTGGATTATTAATGTTGGTTTTGATGGTGTGTTTTTTTAGAACGAGTATTCGAATACTCGCTCGGAAAATCTAACGAATATTCGAAGCCTGTAAAATGGTATTCAGGCCAGCCCTAGAATAAGTATGTGCACTTCGAGTGTACAATGCAACTGAAAGCACCGTTTGGAAGAGTTATGTAAATGGAATGAGTCGGCGTATGTGGGTTAGTATTTCTGTGAGCACAGCTCTTTGCTAAATTAAGCACTCCCATCAGACACTGAAGAAATGGAGCAATCCAGTGCATTACAATGCTGTAGCTCAGGTTGCAGCTCTTTATCTAATTGCTTATTTATTGTAGAAATGAATATCCCTGTAGGGACCCAGACCTTGTTTTTCTTTAAGGAAATGGTTTGAAGAATAGTTATTTGCTGAAGTCAGTCAGCATCAGTATTTAGCTGTAAACCACACTGCCTCCTGCTGGTGGATCTGTGCCTTTTTTATTATTTACAGCCATATCATAAATATGGCAAATAATAGAAAGATAATAGAGATGTAATGGGAATAGAAGAAGGGATATTATAAATGAAATGTTTAAAATACAACCACATCGATCTAACAAAAGAAAACTACTGTAAATACTGTGCTCATATATGTAAAAATGATTAATGGTATTCAGTGTAAATTTAAAGGGAAAGAAATGATAGGAATATACAGAAGCACTCTATTTAGCATTGTTAGAATGTTAGTTCAGTAGACTGTACTGTTATATTCCAATTCTTGTAAATTACTTATTATTAGTACAAGTTCCCCATAACCCAAACATGAAGCTCTGGTTAAGTGGGAATTCTAGATTGTCTAAAGATGTGAGTCTGAATGGGTTTGGTGGTTCATGTCTATATGAGCTTGAATACTTGCCTTTATCAGAAACATTAGATAGACAGAAACATCTGCGTTGTGTTGTGACATGTGCACATGGCCTGCTTTCATCTCATATTACAGTAAATGCAAAGAATCCTTGCTGACCTGCAGATTAGAATGGAAAACAAAAAGCTCAAGCAAGCAGCATTCCAAGATTTTTGTATAAAGAGCACTTCAGCATCTTTCCAGTTAGCTGAGGGAAGGGCCATTAGCACAGAAAGTCAGCACAAACTAAAGAGCTCTGCTCCGGTGCAGCAGCATTAGCAGAGCAGCAGCTGCCTGAAGGTCAGGGAATAAAGGCTTTTGAATAGAAGGAAGCCCACTTTCAATCTAGAAACTGCAGAAAAAATCTCAGTGGGAATGTAAATGACAAGGGCCCAGACTCTTTCCATTCCTCACCATTTAAGGTGCCCTTCAGCGAGGCTCTTATGTTCCTGTGGGGCTCCCTTAGTGGTGACTATTTTTACTGTCTCTTTGTATTGTATGCAGCTCTTATGTGAAACTGTGTAGGAGTGTAAGAGCTGGAGTATACTCAAAACTACTGTTTACAACATGCAGTTCTGAAGCTATTCGATAAGCAGTTCTGGCAGAGTATACTGGCACCTTAAACAAAATCAGAACAGTTGTGCTCATTCAACCTCTGTAAAATAACATTTCTAGACATGACCATGTGAGGACTACCATCATTGTTTCACTATTATAATCTCCCTACTATTATGTAGATTAGATATTAATATAAAAGACTAGAGATCCTTGAGACCATCCCAGTCAGCAGGATACAACTCAAGATAATCACAACTTGTTCACACAAACTGTGGCTCTGAATACCTCTCCTGTGTCTGCCCACTTCTCAACTTTCTACTGTTCTGTTTCAGCTTTTATCTTGGCACTTACAATGTGAATGGCCAGACACCAAAGGAAAGCCTCCATCCTTGGCTGAGCAGCACTAACAAACCTCCTGACATATACTGCGTGGGGTAAGTCACATTCACCCCGCTGGAGAAAAAGCCTTTTGCTTAATCCCATTACACAGACAGACATATACTGCTCAAACCTTTGACGGATGAATCCAACATTGATCCTGTGTTTTAAGTCGGAGAACAGGCCCACCCACAGATTCAGCACTATGTGTCCACTAATCCTGCCTACGTTTCAGTTTTCTACTTTAGTGTAGAGGAGTTAAAAAGTTTGGAGAAAACCATATAACTTGCTTGGTGAAGCTCAACACAACATAGGGAATCAACTCTTTTACCATTTGTCCCTCCTGATAGTTTCCAGGAGCTTGACCTCAGCAAAGAGGCTTTCTTCTTCAATGACACGCCCAAAGAGCTGGAGTGGACAAAGGCTGTGTCTGAGGCCCTTCATCCCGATGCCAAGTATGCCTTAGTAAGGAACCTTTTTTTTCCTTAAATCTTTTGTTTTTCATGTTTTAACTTTGTTCTTAACCACAAGTTGGTATCTGGAATGGACATATGCATGTTATTGAACAGTTGAACAGCCTTTTTTTTTATATGTATCCGTAGCACATGTAGAGCTCTTCAGTCTGTTCACTTTTGGCTGGTTTTACATGTTAAAACATTTATATAGCAAATTTAATTGTAAAGGGGCAGCTACATCATGCATCACATCATTGCTGCCTGTGCCCGTATTATTGTCTACATAACACTATAGTACCATCACATTACATGAATTGCTACACTATATATTATATATATTATAGCTATATTATTCCTGTTTATTTGACGAGCTTAGTCAGGCTTTACTTGTTTGGTCTTTCTCTTTTTCTTCTACTTTTTCCCTTTTATCTACTTCCCTAATCTGAGCGTGCTGACTCTAGCATATTAGCTTCCTCTTTCTGTGGCAGGACTGTTTTGTTTTTGTCATTTTAGGGCTTACATGATGTCTGTACGTCTGTAGCCTGTATAATCACTTCAGTAATTTCTTTTGCAACTGTCAATGCTCCGACTAAAGCACACTTTGCTGATCTGTGACATACGCTGTATAGCTCAGCGAGCTGAAAAAAAATGTTTTGGTTCATGGAGGATTAACAGAGAGGTTTAGCAAGCTATTATGCTTACTCCCATGCAATATTGCTTCATAACTCTGTAATGTTATTTTCTGCTTCTGTTTTCTTTGAGATAAGACATGGGTGACACTTCACAGTCTTCAACTGTAACTATTGCCATTTGTCATCGTAGTTGCGGGTTGAACCGCAGTTAAGATGCCAATCTTGGCAGCAAAAACTGCATCAAAACACATTTGATCCTTTTTCATGTGGCTACAGGGTCACTTAAACCCCATTGACAATTTATTAAAATAAAAATATCCAGGAATTTTTAATGTCCTCCGTGACATTTTTCCCCCTTGCCTTGTATGTAATGATATTTGTTATCTACTGCTATAGGTGAAATTGGTGCGTCTTGTGGGCATCATGCTGATCTTCTATGTGAAGAAGGAGCATGCAGAGTTCATATCTGATGTGGAGGCTGAGACTGTAGGCACCGGCATCATGGGAAGGATGGTAAGGAATGATTCTCTCTTTAATATATGTTTCTATAAGCACTGAGCTGTTGAGAGAAGCCGGGATCAGAGACCATGCCTCAAGCATGCACCCAAAAGAAAAGTTGTCGCTCATTCCGTCACGTTGCAAAAACCTCCTGTTTTTTTCACTTTGTTTACTGTTGTTCATAAAATATAACATCAGTCCTTGTTGTTTTCTGATTCACTATCCTTTATCTTGCTTTGTAAGAGATGTAGTCAAATGTTTTTCATCCTAATAGAGTTTCAACCCGACAGGTATCAGATACCAAAACTTTCCACATCAATTTTGGACTCTTCACTTTATAGCAAATTCATCCCCAAAGTGCTCCATCCTGTTACTTTAAATCTCTATTGCAGAATAGGTTATTCTTGTCTGGTATGTGGCTGTGCTCACTTAGCAGTCACTGCACTGTAGAGCAAATGGCTGGCTGCTGACCAATGGGGCCTTTTTGTAAGGTTACTCCATCCTTTCTTGCAGTAAAAAGGGACTCGTTTATGGTCTGCACCAATCACCAACTGAAACATTTCAAATAACCAAGTGTTTGCATAACTAATACAACTTTTAGTTGGGGGCTTTTAGTTGTGTTTCTTACATTATTTTGACAGAATTTTTCTCTCTTTATCTCTTTTTATCATTGAATTGCAGGGAAACAAGGGTGCTGTGGCAATCCGTTTCCGCTTCCACAACTCTGATATCTGCGTGGTCAACTCTCACCTAGCTGCCCACATTGAAGAATACGAGAGACGTAATCAAGATTACAAGGACATTTGCAGTCGTCTCCAGTTTCGCCAGCTCGACCCGTCTCAGCCTCCTCTCACTATCATGAAGCACGAGTATGAAACCAATTAAATATTATAGTCACAGTGTCTTCATATGTATTATGTTTTTTGTTTGTTTAACCATTGTTACAGTCATTATTCCACTATATCAAGGACAGACTGAGAATTTGTTGTGTAAAACCTTTTTAATAAAACGGTAACATAAATACAGGGATAAAATGACATAACAAAATAAGATGGAAGTAAATCACACTTAAAATATAAAATAAAATAAAAAGTTAAATAAAATGAGATGAGTAAGAGTGCATATAAGCTTCTGACACGTATTTGTTTTACTTTAGTGGTGTAAATTTGAGACTTAATAAAGCGAAAATTCAATAAGTTATTCACCTTGCCTACGTTAAAGTTAAATCGGCCCCTCTGAAGCCATAAACATAACAGAGCCTATCTAATATCCAATTGGCCCTTACCAAAGTTAACTTAATTTCTCTTCCTCTGGTCCTCTGCTTTCTTCACCAGTGTGATTTTATGGATTGGGGACCTCAACTACAGGATCAGCGACCTTGACGCTGACAATGTGAAGGAGCTAATAAGCAAGAAGGAATTTGATACACTGCACAATTATGATCAGGTAATAACACTGATGGTCCCTATTTAAATATCTCTCAGTCATCGGTGGTGTTTATGAGTGGTGATGCTTAACGTCTGTACATGGTCCCCAGCTCAAGAGGCAGATCGATGAAGAGGCTGTGTTTGTTGGCTTTGTGGAGGGAGGCATTGATTTCCAGCCCACCTACAAATATGACACTGGCTCTGACAAGTGGGATACAAGGTAACCTTATATGAACACCTGACTGGAAATAGCAGAATAGAATTGTTTTGCTAAGGAGATCATTCTTAAATGATACAATTATGTTCATAGTTGATGTAAGGATAATTACAAAAAGAAATGTGAAGTACTCCAACATGATGTGAAGTGGCTTCTTGCAGTGAAACAGAAAACCACAACTAACTTTAATATGCAATGGTGGCTTTTAATAAATCACTTAAAGGCCTACTTCACCGGTTTGAATATGAAGGTGTATTGAATTCTGAGATCCTATGTAGTATAAATGTGCGAAAAAAATTGAAATCGGTTCATCCTAGCCTGAGAAAAGGCCTTCTCGTGACATCTGTGATGTCACGAGAAGGCCTTCTCGTGACATCACAGAAAGAGAAATATAGGGTTAAAAAAAAAAAACTTACTTTGTAAATATTACTGTGATGTCTTTTACTGTGACATCACAGTAATATTTACAAGTACGTTTTTTTTAACCCTATATTTCTCTTTCTGTGATGTCACGAGAAGGAGAAATATAGGGTTAAAAAAAACACTCTTTCTGCCTTTTCTCAGGCTAGGATGAACCGATTTTAATTTTTTTTGCACATTTATACTACATAGGATCTCAGAATTCAATTCACCTTCATATTCAAACCGGTGAAGTAGGCCTTTAAGCCCTCCAGTTTTTTCGCAGGTTTATAAAATAATCAATAAACATGCTACACAGTTATTGTGGCCCTAAATGGCAGGAGCAGTGTTGTGTGTGTGTGTGTGTGTGTTGTTTTCTGCTCCTTCACCTCCTGCTAGCCGAATTTTCCATATGATTTCCTTTGACCAAGTGTGAACTTACAGACCTCATTTTTGCCATACTACTTTGTTTAGTAAAACATGTAATACACGACGTTCTTGAATATTAACATGTGTTCTTCTGCTTTTAAGTGAAAAATGCCGTGCGCCTGCATGGTGTGACCGTATCCTGTGGAGAGGGAAGAACATTAAGCAACAGCATTATCACAGTCACATGGCTCTGAAGACCAGTGACCACAAACCAGTCAGTTCCCTGCTTGTCACTCCGGTAAATGATTCAGCATTCTAACTGATCTCATCTTTAATGTCCCTCATGTAGTCTCTTGTTTGAGGAAATATGCATTTCTCCATCTTTGGAAACTTATTTATACTTTTAAAATGTATGGGAGGAGAGAAGAGATGAGGAATCAATGAAAAGTGCATAAAGATTCAACTTAATCTGCAATGACCATATCACAAACTGTATCTATTGCAGTATTATTTAAGGTTTTATATAACAATTTGATATATGCTGCATTGACATTTTTCCTATATGTTCATACAGATCAAGAGAGTAAATACTGTGGCCTATAAGAAAACCTTCGAAGAGATTGTACGCAATATAGACAAAATGGAGAATGAGTGTATTCCGTCCGTAACCCTGTCCACACAAGAGGTAAAGTTCCCCCATCACATTTACTCCTATTACAGTACAATGGGAGCTTGAATACCACTGATTCACATTGTACAATTGATTTCCTTCTCATTATCTTCCTTTGATAAATCGCTAAGTAAGCTGCCACTGATAAAGCTGTGTATTGATCTCGGGCTGTGAGCCTAATGCACATACTTAAATAATGCATTTGATATGAAATGGAGTACACCTTTGCCATCTTGTCTCATGGACCCTTCCCACTTCTTTCAGTTCCACTTTCAGGACGTGAAATTCATGCAGCACCATGCAGAGACATTGCGCCTCTTCAATGACGGGCAGGTCCCGTGTCAGTTTGAGTTTATCCAGAAGCCCAATGAGCACACTTACTGCAAGCCCTGGCTCACAGCCAACCCCTCCAAAGGCTTTATCGCTCAGGGTGAGTAGCACTTGCTGTCAGTGTCAATAAGGGAGTTAGTTGTTAATAAACTATATTGTCCTGACTTTTAGGTTTTAGAAATGGTGAAGTACACAGGCTTTTTTTTCTTGCAAGATGAATATTCATCATCTATTGCGGTTATCTGGTTGCATTTCAAATCCCTTCAAGAGAACCAGCTCAGTAAGTGCTTGTTGTGACCCGAGCACACAACATAACAACTCACTTGTGAATGTGCATCTCTCTCAACATCTAGGTGGTTCTGTGGACATTGACCTTGAGGTCTTTGTAAACCGCTCAACCGCACCTGAACTCAACTCTGGAAAGGATCAGATAGAAGAGATCCTGGTGCTCCACCTGGAGCGCGGCAAGGACTACTTCATCCCCGTGACGGGAAACTACCGGCCCAGCTGCTACGGCTCCTCCATCCATGCATTGTGTCAGCTGAGGGAGCCCATCCAGGACATGCCACAACACACCCTCCGTCAACTGGTTAGTGCTCCAATGCGTGGAGCAACACTGTCCTTGAAATACCTTCTGTGTTGACTCGTAGGCTACAGCATAGTAGTGCCTTTTCTTATAACTTCGCAAATTTGGAGTTAAACATTTTTTTATTCATTTGATTAAACTTATTTTCTTTGCTTGTCCTCAAAATCAGGCGGAGATGTCTGGAAATGAGAACACGGCAAACACTGAGAAGCCCCTAGACATTCCTAAAGAACTCTGGATGATGGTGGATCACTTGTTCCGCAATGCAATCCAACAGGTCAGATAATGTGTTGCCAAACCGTGTTTCTTGGTGCTTAGAAGATCTTTATTTGTCATCGTTCTCAACATTTACAAAAGCATTTAATGGCGAAGAAATTATTTGCACTCACTCTGTTCAATAATGTAACAGACAAAACATAACCAATGCAAGTAAAATATATGAGTAATCTAAGTTTGCACACACACACACACACACACACACACACACACACACACACACACACACACACACACACACACACACACACACACACACACACAGTCTGACTATATCCATAAAGTTATACAAACAGTAGTAAGTACAATTTGTGTACCAAGGTTCAACAGTTTTATGGTCTGTGGGTTGAAGCTGTCCCTGAGCCCGCTGATATGGGGCCGGCAGAACACGGGGGGGGGGTCCTTAACAATGTCGTCGGCCTCCTTCCTATACTGCTGGGTGTAGAGGTCCTCCATGGGTGGCAGCTCGGTCCTGGTGCATTGCTGTGCAGTTTTCACCACCCTCTGTAAAGTCTTATAGTTGAGGTCGGTGCAGCTGCCATACCCGGTGCTATTTTGTGTTTCTTACAAGGACAAATAAAGGAAAGTTGCTGCACACAGGAGCTCAGTAGTGTTACCTGCAAACCAAGTAGATCTGTAGCCTCTGCATTGATTTAGTGAAGGGAAATATTACATTTTTATAACCATTATTCAGGTAAACGAAAAGCACAACCATGCTTTTGATTTGAATTGTCAGTCCATTGCAGCTTCATTGCTGCTGAAACCATGAGAGCATTTTCTACAGACCTAGCAAACGTTTTCAGCTCCTTGGCTTAATAAATGTGTTATTTTTTTCCAAGTACACAAATGTTTAATATTTACTTTTCTCCATTTGCAGGAAGATATATTTCAGCAACCTGGGCTCCGGAGTGAATTTGCCGAAATAAGGGATTGCCTTGACACTGGCATGCCAGATTCTCTCCGTATCCTTCATAACAATGGTCATCATAGCCATCAGTGGAATAGAAAAATATTGATTATTGAATATTTGAGAAAGTAAAGCAGTGTCATCCATACATTATTTTTTTGTTTTAATAATGTACACTAGTGCACTGGTTTTTTCAATGACACCACAGATCAGCCTTTCAACGTTGAAGGCTTTTTTAGTGTTCACATTCATATTAGACTCACACTGTTGGACTCCAAACCCCTGTAAATAATATACGTTACCCCACCCCCCTCACCTTCGTCTTTGAATAGTGCAGCCAATGCCCTTACCGTGATTTGTTTCAGTAAAGATGCAATATGCTAAAATACAAAAAATGTGTCAGTTTCCACATTTTGCAGTCTATTTCTGTCTTGTCTGGTTAACTGACTGCTTTAAATCAATCCCAGGATGTAATAATGTCATTGATTGTTATTTTGCACCTTCTACATTTCAGAACAGTCAGATTCTGCACAAGAATTATATCCTTGACTCTGTTTGACCTGCAGCTGGCAGTAACCACTCAGTGGCCGAGGCCTTGCTTCTCTTCCTAGATGCCCTCCCAGAGCCTGTGGTTCCCTTCTCCATGTACCAGCAGTGCCTAGAAAGCTGCTCCAGTGCCAGTCAGTGTGAGAAAGTGAGTGAGACAGCCTGCAATTCATCGTGGATCACCGTTTATCTATTCCAAAATGTGTTCAATAATAGTATTTTAAGTTAATCTTTGGCTTTTTTTTAAATCTAAGGTTTATTTATTTTGTCTTCAGGTTATTTCCATGCTACCTCAGTGCCATCAAAATGTGTTCAACTATTTATCTGCCTTTCTCCGTGAGCTGTTGAAGAATTCTGCTAGCAATCATTTAGATTTCAACATCTTGGGTAAGAAAATAAAGCAGCATGCACCTCGGTCTCTTTTCATTTGTGAATTTGTTATTATTAGATCTTTATTTGGTTTGTATTCAGAATGCTGAGTAGGGAAGTAAGGGAAAGAATAACTAATAAAGCGATGGAAAGTGAGTGGAATCCTGTTTATTCTGTATCGTTTGACTGTTCGCACATATTATCTTTAACTGTAAAATGTGCAGGGTCTGTTGAAGATGACTTTATGCTTGCTTAACCTACCTCTAAAATTTGATGATAACAAAAGGAATGATTGTACCATCTAAAATGTAATCGTTTAAGATTGTTTATTTACATTTTTCCTAATCTTTGTCACATTAGTTGAAACGTGCACTTTAGACCCTACAACAAAAAAGGAACCCTTTGAAATACTATTCAATTTGAATAATACATTTTGTTTCTGCACAGCTACCATTTTTGCATCCTTGCTTCTGAAGTCGCCTACGAAGCAGGATCTTCCAGAAAAGAGGAAGACTCAGGAGTTCTTTCAGCACTTCCTGACCCAAGGCTCTTCCTAGATGGAGGACTTCTCCCTCTTGCCCTTCATGCTGATGTATGAACCCTAAAAACTGTACAGAACAGTATTTGAAATAAACCGTAATGATTTCTTATATTCTTAGATGGCTCTTTCTATAGATATAGTTTAATTACTGTAAGTGACAAGCTCTTGTCTTACAATAGTTTGTTTCAAAAACAAAGTTTGTGATCTAATGCACAGATTTTATTGTATATCATTGAGCATCTGTAGAGACCTAACATTTTTTTAATGTATGTATATTTTATTTAAAAAAGAAAATAATTTGTATATTAATGTTTCTGATCTCAACAGCATATTGTTTTTATATATAAAAAACTGTTTCAAACAAGGCGTGTGTCACTGGTTATTTTTATATCAAATTGCATTATTGCATGTTGCCCGTCACATGCATAGATAGTATATAAAAGATCACAAGTCAAGAAATTGAATGTTCCGTTTTCTGTGTGTGTGTGTGTGTGTGTGTGTGTGTGTGTGTGTGTGTGTGTGTGTGGGAGGGTGAGAGAAAGAGAAAATATACATATGCATCTTATTGAATCACATTTGCAACATAAAATATATATTTAAGTCAAACATTTGTAAAAGGAATAATGTTTAATTTCAGCACTAGAATGATATTTAATTTCCCATAATTCATCACGAATAGCTGTGAGTCTGTGACGTATGGTCTCCTAGGGAGGGGATAGAAAGAAATTGCTAAACATCCTAAGCATAGGAAAAAGGCTTAAAATTAAACGCAGGTAAATGTTTTTAATGTCATGTCCTTTCAGTCGATTAATTTAATTCTTAGCATGCTAGTTTATCACTTAGTTACACGAAACGTACATTATACTTGCAGGGCAAATAGGTAATGTCAATTGTCGAAAGTAAACGGGCTAACGTTACTAGCTAGCTCCCTAGCTTAGCTAAGAGCGATTTTTTTGCTAGCTAAAGAAAAAAAGCTATACATGTGTAGAGAAATAATTGACTTGGCTTGCGTGTGTTTGCTACCTAGCGTCCATTTAGCGATCTGTCGTTCGCAAGCTTTAGACTAAATGTTTTCTGGATGTAAGAATAACGATGAAGAGTGTTATTTAAAATAAACGAAGTGTGGGTTGGTTTTGTGTTTGTAGCAGCCAGCTAGCAAAATATGTGTGAAGCTGAAGCTAGCACCGAAGCGTACTGTAGCTAGGTTACTGTGTGAAATGATGTCATGTTACACAGTCTGCTAACGGTGTATGGATAACCACATCAGCACCGTGACAATAAGTACACTTGTCGGTAACTTTCATTGCATTGTCAGTCAAACGAGTACATTGTGGATAATCAGCCCCCTGTATGTTTGGAAACGTTAGCCAGCCATGTCATGTCGAGTATGGAATAGTTAGCTGTCATTGTAAGTTTTACATCTTTCATAACCTTGCTCGTGGCGTTTTATATATTTGTATTATGTAAAACAAAAAGTAAAGCTAGCATGATGCGTATCAATGGATTTTAAATGAAAATCTAATTTCAGTTAACTTAGTTGAGTTAAGCTTCTCCTGCCTCGTTACTTCTGTCATTGAAATCAGAAACTTCTAGATCTCGGTGTGGCGACCTAAACAATCTAGGCTAACGTATTGCATTCGGGGTTCGTGCAGATCCTCAACAAGTATTGTAAGGCATTGATCTAAATGTAAAGGCCTTAATTGAAATTAAAATGTCTTAAATCAATCATTTAAAAGTCTTTAAAATGCTAATACATGGCTTTCAGCTATTGTTTTTCTTCTGGCTTTGTAGTTTCAACATCTCAAAATAAATGTCAGAATCTTTTTTTATTTAAATACAATTTACAAATACCTCGAATTAATGTCACGCACATTGGTATTTGGCATGATCCTTTATGCTCATGTTGTGACATTTAGTTGATATATTTTTATTAGTGGTACTTTGGCGTGTATTATTAATGTCCCCTCCCCCCCCACACACACACACTCACACACACTAATATCTCATATCTGTCTTATATTGTGTTCTAAGTCTTTTGTCTCGTACACCACTTTTTAAAACTGCCTTGTCGTTGAAAGGTGCTATACAACTCGCCGTCCCTCTCCTTGAAAGTACTCCATGACTGACTCACATTGATAAGCAAAGATAACGACAACAAATATTTTTGCTTTATTTTTAACATTTCAGGCTGTGACGTTTCCAGTGTGAGTGTGCGGTCCTCCTTGCCAAGGGAAGGAGGAGGCACCAGGGACCATGAGTGAGAATGGCCCTCATACAGAGGCGGCCATGTACTTTGAGGTGGAGGTGGATCATCTGGGGCGGGATGACGAAGACAAGATCCGCTTTGACAAAGACGATGACCTGATGCACGAGCCTTCGTCTTCCTCCGGCCGGGTGTACGACCGCACCACCGTGCTCATTGAACGGGACCCTATTCGGCTGGACGAGGAGGGCGAAGAGGAGGGTCACTGTGGTGGCAACGAAGACGGGGTCCACTTCTTAACCGAAGGGGAAGGCGACGGAGATGAGGAAGAGGAGGATGGCGGCTCTCTGACCTTTATGAGCGACCCGGACAACATGTCACAGGGTTATGTGCACCACACCATTTCCGCAGACCAGATCATGTTCACAATAAATCCAGGCTCCACGCCCATGCCACGCAACATCGAGGGGGCCACGCTCACACTGCACTCCGAGTGCCCAGAGACCAGGCAGAGAGAGGTAAGCTGAAGTGCCGCGCACAGTGGCAAGGGGCACACGGATTTTGATAAGCAGATGCGGTTTGTGTATTATGCTTTTGTGATTCTATCCCATAACATATGGTGTAATTTCATTTTCACATATTAGTTAATGCACAGATGGAGGTTGAATATGGCCAGTAGAATGTCAATTATTATTGCTGAAGTAATTGCTTGGTTTGATTATTGCTGAAGTAATTTCCTGGGTTGGTTTGTGATAGCTGTGTAGTCAGCTAATTGCTTAACAGATTGTTAATTATCTAGATTGTGCTAACGCATTTTATGCTCTTACAAACTGTGGGAAGCATAGACACATAATGTAACAATATTAGCCAGTTTAAAAGAAACACGTTTTAATTATTTTCTGGGGTGAAATGCAAAGAACAGTAAGTAAATTGCATATCTACATGCTGGATCGGTGATTGTAAATGTGTTTATGTGTTGGAAAGGTTTTTCAAAATGAGCCTCTGTGACAGCTTGACCCTGATTGCTCACTTGGCTTAGTTTACCACCGTAATGCAAAAAAGAATTGCGATAATATTTGTTGGTTACTTCTGAGTTATTCACGCCGTTCCAAACCACGGTCTAGCCCACTAACAACCTATTCTGCCCCCTATTCTTGTTCATGTGGTGAATCTACATTATTTTAACATCTGTGCCGGGCTAATTTGTGGAAGTGGACCATTGGACAGCAAGTGCACACTGGTGAAGCAGCTGTTCTTTGCTGTAAAACTCAAAGTGCTGAAGGACTGCAGGGAACAACTAGTCTGTTGTTTCAAATGTCATATGATACACAGGGAAACATCACAGGGAGATCCCACAACAAAACAAGAGGTTGTTAATGATTGACGAGTTGCCATAAACATCTACTATAATGAAGTGTCTTATAAGGATTGTGATAGTTCCGGTTTTCGGTGCAAAGTCATTTTTTCCTGTTCGTAGGAGGGGCTGAAGCATAGAAGATGCAATGTTGTGTATTCTTCATTAGGGCTGGCCCGAATACCATTTTACAGGCTTCGAATACTCGTTGGATTTTTCGAGCGAGTATTCGAGTACTCATTCTAAAAAAAACACCATCAAACCAACATAAATAATGCCAATGTACTCACTGAAACCGAGTGTGTGAGCCGAGACAGCAAGCTACGTAGTTTGTTGATGCTTTAATAACTTTCGAACGGTAGTAAAGTCAGAGTTCCTTACTTTTTCCCCGTGGAAGCGAACAGCTGTTGTTCCGTTCCAAATCAGCTGTCCTGTGCCATCGCATCGTAACCCTTACAGGAGCTTATCAATTCATCCAGGAAGGTGCATCTTTTCGGCGATTTATAAATCCATACAAAGATCCAATATTGATAGTCTTTTTTGTCCATATTATATCCATTATTGACCGCCTATTCCCATGATGCAAGCAAGTCACGGTTGATGATGGGCAATAGCAGCGCTGAATGTAAACAAACAGCTGAGCTAAGCTTACGTTAGCATTACGCCAAGCATTACCTTTCCTTCCTAAATCGCGCTAATGGTGTGGTATTGCACACAATCTATTCTTCCCCCATCTCTCTCTCCCTCCTGCGCTTGGTGCCGCTTTTAGTTTGCCTCACTCTGGTAACATCACGTAGCCTACTACAGCTGATATCACCGGTTGCGCTTTGAAAGGTCAGCGGCCAACTAGGTCAAAGTTCAAATAATTCGATAATATATTTTAAATGAACGTCTAATTTGTATTTTACATTTGTTTTATAACTTGTGTATCCAAATATTATTTGCTGACAAAATATACTTCAGTTTAAGCTACCTTTGCATTTTTTTTTTTTTTAATAAATAACGAATATTCCGAATACTGAATTGAGCTCCGAATACTAATTTAACAAACGAATACTCGGATATTCGAATAATTCGGGCCAGCCCTATTCTGCTGTCTCTGTAGACCCTGACCCAGGTACTATGCCCCAGTCATGTTTGTTGTTTAATTTGTTTGTTTTTAATAGTTAAATTTTATTTTAATGAAGATACTTCTCTGGCAAGATGTGATCACACTAACATGATGACATGGGTGGAGTGCTGTTTTTCCCTAATGTTATTAACACAGAGGGTCCACAAGGGAGCCCGTTCTCCCCAATGCTGTAAATCCCAACGCCAAGGTGGGTTTGATAAGAGATGATGAAACAAAGTATTGTGAATAGTGATTGTGAATGGTGTTCTGATGGTTGTGAGTCACAAGAAAAGGACAGACATTTTTTGGTGATGATGTATCACATCCCCTTTTTTGTGAAATTATTTGTTTGAGGCTGAGGGAAGGTAATGTGCCTGGAAGTCAAGTCCTGTGGAACCCATGGGTGTAATATCACTTAACAAACAATATGAAATACGATACTGTGTGTGTGGAGGTTAGACAATGTTTGTTCGTATTTCTGTTGAACACTAGGCATTTTATTAGTTTAATCTCAATGTAATGTTGGATTGTCTTCTTGATCACCGTCATTGTGCTTGCATTGTTGCCTTTGTCATTGTCATGACACTATGACTTTATTGAAGCTTCACTATCCCTGAGAAAAAGTGCACGTGCCAGAAAATAGAAGAAACCTCTAACAAAATGAAGCTCCATCTAACTACTTGTTCATGTGGTGCTGATGTAAATATGAGGGCACTTTGATGTATACCAAATTACACTGTGCATTCAATTGGGACTGTACTTCTTAAAAAAAACATAACAAAAAACTATTGTATCCTCACTGTGTGACAAGTCAAGCACTTAGTGAAATTGCTGTAAAAACTCTCACATAAGCATTTAATTCATGAAGTGGACTTTGTTCCTATGCATTTGGGAGACCAAAGAATACAGTGTTCTCTTACAATGATCCAAGTGATGTTGGTGTAGAGTCACGATGGTGTGGGAGATAAATACAGTACTGAGCTACAAGCTTTAACGGGCTTAGCACGTTGGCTTTGCATGGATCTTTACTATAATACTACAAATTATCACTTTCTTAAAAACAGAATGAATGGCATTTGACTAGCCATCAATCAGATTAGTCAGGGCTGTACACTTATTTTTTTAGGTGGTAGCACTGGTGCTAGCAATCAAAAAAATTCAGTAGCACAAAAATAAATTTGGTAGCACACAAAGTATGATCGAAAACTTGCATAACCTTAACCCTTACATTTCGCTCTAATTACCTTTGAGCATGTCATCTTGGTCTCATTTGAGATTCTCAATTAATATTATATCCTAGGGTGTGCAGTAATAATTGTAGAACAATGAATAGGGGTGCACTGATTGCAATTTAGACAAAAGAATCTAACCTGCCAATTGCAATGTTTTGCTGATTCAGAATTATTTCTCCCCATAAAAATATAAAAATTATATCTATATATTTTTTGTATATACTTATAATTATTATATTAATAATAATAAACATTTTTAGAAAATGTCCTTCTGTTAATTAAAACCAAACTTTAAAAGATTAAACATAGCCTATTAAATAAATAAGTATACATATTGGTACAATTTAGGATAAATTAAATAGGTTGTTGTGAATATGTTGGGAGTAGTTTTTCAGTGGCTTATTGTGTAATTTACACAAAGTTTGAAATAGACTACTGTTGACTTTTCTCTGCAGCTGAATGAGTTGCCTTTCAAGCTAGAGCACTACAGGGCTGTAAAGCGCTAACTTCCTGTTCTTACCGGCTTCAAAATAAAAGTCAACTCATGTTTGGCGAAGAACAGGCTTTTAATGTGAAGGCGCACAGGAAATGTTCTGTTTGCACAACTTAAACCTGCAGTGTGTAGAATTTTGGGTTTTATTTCCTAGCAGATTTTGTAGAAAGTAATTATAATATCCATAAGTACATTTAATTCAGTGCATAATAGCTGAAAAAAATGCATTCTAGAACTTTGTAGAACTTTCTTGGTGATGTCATATTACACACTGCACCTTTAACTGCGTTAATGTAAAGAGAGCAGAGAGCCTTGTCCTTCCGGTTATTACCGTTGGTGAAGTTTATTAGACGCTAGAATCGCCGCACGAGCACAGATCCCGAGCACACATCTTTCACCAGCCAAAGTGGAGGGTGGACTCAATAACTTACTTGCCTAAGACTCATTTACCCGCAGTGTTTGTAGAGCCCTCTAAGCAGTGTTGTGCAGCGCTCCTCTGTGTTTCAAAGACAGCCTCTCCTCATTAGCACTAGTGCGAGTGGACTTGTATTCATCATCGCACGTGATCAATTTCAGTAGCAAATGCGATCAAAACTGTCGCACTCTACAGCCCTGTTAGTGTTTTGTTAGTAAGACTGAAGCTAAGCATGTTTGGTATTTTTCTTGGTATTGAGACTGCAAGGTTGCATCAAAAAAAAATTTGTCAGTTATTTTTAAACTGGCACATAATCAAATGCTCAATAAATAATGTATAACCTTCTGCATATTGAAAGAAATAAAAATGCATTAGCAATTTAGTGCTACTTTTACTATTATTCACAATGAGATATTTGGCCTGTCATGAAACAAAATATATACATAATATATATACTTAAACACACATAATATAAAGTTACCTCTGTTACCTTGCTTTCATGTTAATCGTGCCGAAGTTTCGTCGAAAGACACTTTAAAAACAATTATCCTTATCTTTGCAGGTTACTTAGCAGTGGGGAAATGCCAGAAGGGGGTAAACATGTAGTCTTTTGTTTTGTGTCAGAAATTGGTATGGAAGGGTTGAAACAGTAAGTTACAGAAATAATATTAGCTAGTAAAGGGTTTCGCTTGTTGAGATTGCCACAAGCTTCCGTATTTGACTATGTGTGCGTTGCATGACAGCTTTTTCAGACGGAGAGAATGGACTTGCTTTTACTCACATTGCCGCAGGGCTTTTATGTGAAAAGAGAGCAGGAGACTGACACACTGCAGTGGAGACTGGTGCTGTAAAACAAATTGTATGGGATGTATTGCATGGTCATGGGGGTTTAGTCATCATTGCTTTTGTGCTCACCAGCTTCATGTGCACATTTGCTGAGTCATAGAGATCGAGTCCGGTCTGAAAGGTCACAGTGACTCTGACTGTCATTTGATTGTACAGCAAGGCTGGTTACTACTGAAATTAATTAACAAATTGAAATACAGGTTCAAGCCTATTTTGATTGATATCATTAAGGTTATATTATCTTTTTCCATAGCTTCAGGTAGGTAGTACGATGCTTAAACATTGTACTATTTATTTTTGTGATATCTGTATCGATTTCCCACTCGAAAATCAATATTTTTATGTTTTGATTTGATGTATTAGGACTACCCAGGTCGTACACAGCAACTTGAAACTCAACTCTTAGCGAACTATGTGGAATACCGTAATATGCATCTTATTAGGGATGGCCATTTAGAATTTTTTATTTAACCGGTTAACCACAAGAATTAACGGTTATTAACCGGTGAACCATTAAGATTTAATGTAGCCTATTTATAGTGAAATACATGAAGCATTATCGCAGGGCTCCCAACCTTTTTTTGTTCCAAGGACCTGCATATTAATTTAAAAACAATTCAGGGACCAGTAGCCAATTTAAATGCCTACATTTTGACATTCACACGGCACCTCGTCTGTTGTGAGAAGAGGTCTAGTATGCGAATGTAGGAGCAGAACGTGAAATAAGTGACTGAAAAGGGACATTTACACACACACAGGCTTAGGGGATGGGTAGCCAACCGAAACCCGGTGCTAAGTAGTGCTGAGCACGGGGCAACATTTTGAAAGGCCGTAGTATTGATACGCTCCGACGTTATCAGTACTGCATAACGATACTTAACGCTTTTGTTTATGACGGATTTTCGTTATAGATCCTCGCACACAAGCATGGCAGACCTCTCTGTGTCTGTGCAGGGGCACTCACTGCCTGTCTGTCACTCTCTCACACTCACTGAGACGGTGATAGATGCAGTACAGCATCCACCTCAAGAAGGCTAATTCTAGCGCTATGTTAAGCTAGCGGGAGCCCACGCTGTTAATTAAATTATACAAACACATGGCAGGGGAGTGTTGTGACCATAAATTGTGACTGGCTATCTTTCTGGGAGCGTACCATGGACCTATTATAAAGTTGAGAGTAGCCTACACGACTCGTTTCATTCTTTACCGACAGTTGGCATTCTTACATCCGGTTTAGCGATATCAAAATAAGAGTCTGGATTTAAGAGAAATTAAGATGATTTAATTTTTTTTAACCGTTTAACCTTTAGTTAACCAGTTAACCATGGACATCCCTACATCTTATAGAAATATATTGTGATTTATCATATCGTGATCCAGCATATTGTTCTGTAAAGGCCTTGCCAATACCCAGCCCTAGATTCAGAGTTGTGTCATATAGTGGAGCTGATCTCAATTTATGTTTAGGCGCTGTCTGATTTCCCCTTCCACTTGTTCCCGTCAGGTGAAGCGCTACCAGTGCATGTTCGAAGGCTGCACGAGGACGTACAGCACGGCAGGAAACCTGCGAACACACCAGAAGACACACAGGGGAGAGTACACATTTGTGTGCAATCAACAAGGCTGTGGAAAGGCCTTCCTCACCTCTTACAGCCTCAAGATACATGTCCGTGTTCACACCAAGGAGAAGCCGTTTGAGTGTGATGTTCAAGGCTGTGAGAAGGCCTTCAACACGTTATACAGGTAAATCGTCATGCAGATATGTGCTGTTGTGCTTTATTTCTTTTCATGATGCTTTGTAGGTCATTATCACCACTGTAGGTTATGTTAGCACTGTCCAGTTTTTCAGCCTCCAGTTCCAATAGTATCCAGCTGCAGCCCCGGAGAACAATACTGAGTCGGGGCGGGAGTACTGAGTCGGGGCGGAAGAAAATACAAATACATTTCGAACGTTATTTAGACAAATTATATTGTTTTGCCGATTAAGTTCAGGCATCACAGCTGGGTGGTAGGGCAAGGGGACAGAGAGAGGTTAGAATATAGATAGAACATTAGATTAGCCACGGCGCTAGCTCCACTCGGCTAACGGAACACCGCGGCGGCCATCTTGAGAAGGTCACGTCAAACAATAAAAAAGACAGCAGACCGATAGGCTACTAGCCCCGACACAGTACTCCCGCCCCGACTCAGTACTCCCGCCCCGACTCAGTATTGTTCTCCGGGGCTGCAGCTAGACTCTACTCTCCAGTTCACCTCAAAAGAGGGCTACAGGCCACATGATGTATTACTTAGATTTTAGTATAAGAAATAAAGATTGGATTATCCTGATATAAAATCAGTGATGATAAGGCAGGCCATGACATAAAGTATGTGGCCCAACTAGTGACTTTAAAGTAATGCAATATGTAGATGGACATAATTCAACATGGCAACACAGCGCTGTGAGGATTGCTTGACAAAGTCCTGGGGGTTTCATCTTACGTAGAAGACTTTTTGGTTCAACTCAATTCTAGTGAAAATCTATAACATTTAAGAAGAGTTGTTGTGTTTAATTTTCAGAATCAAAATGCATTTAAAAAATATATATATATATAATTTTGACAACATCAGGCACAATTACTTGTGATTGTTGGTAGCGTTTTCACCATTTAGATGTGGCTACTGGCTATGATCTCAAGGGTTTCACAACCAAGCTCTGTGGTCTTTATTGTTTCAGTTGCTATAACAAAATATCTGGGGCTAGGTGAAGCTGTACCACTGCCATCAACTCCCTGTCTGCGGTTGTTACTCAGGGCAGCCAAGCAATGCCAACCATAGGTGATGGTTGGCATAGGGTGTGTGTGTGTGTGTGTGTGTGTGTGTGTGTGTGTGTGTGTGTGTGTGTGTGTGTGTGTGTGTGTGTGTGTGTGTGTGTGTGTGTGTGTGTGTGTGTGTGTGTGTGTGTGTGTGTGTGTGTGTGTGTGTGTGTGTGTGTGTGTGTGTGTGTGTGTGTGTGTGTGTGTGTGTGTGTGTGTGTGTGTAGGCCTGTCGCGATATGCAATAAATCAATTAATTGCGCGATAAATTAAAATGAGCAATAATTTTTTGCCAGCTGCGATAATTTGCTTGTTTGTTTTCCTCGTGTCTCTCTCTATCAAAGACACTGGATATCAAACGTTTTTACTCCGGTGTATCTGCCCTCTCGCCGGGATTGGTGTTTTTTTTGCCCCAAGTGAATTCTTCAAGGCAGCGCGCAGGGTTAGGGCATTCGGTGATGTTTAATGGTGCCTTTCCTGCAGCGCTGCCTTTAAGGCCGAGTTGAGGGCACAACGAGTAAACCACCTTGTCACGTGTCAGTCACTTTTTGCATGGTCTCTGTGTGGGAGGCGGAGCCCTGGCGTTACACAGAGTGCAGCACGAGAGCCCCGTGAGGAGGAGAGCAACAAAACAAAAATGTGGAGGAATAAAAAGTTGGTGTCTAAGCCGAACGCGACAGCTGCCGTGTGGTAGCACATCGGCTTCAAACCCAACGGCCGGGGCGAACCAACTAACCTGAGCGAGCCGACATGTCGCATTTGTTTAAAAACAATAGCCTTGTTTGAGTAGGAGCCGTCTTGCTCAGACCTGCGCAATTATGATGCGCTTGCTGAGAGCACAAACGCGCCAATACAACACACCTGAATCTTCACCTTAAACACAATCACCCGATGCAGTTTTCCCAGCTTGGGAAAAAAACAAATAGACTGAGTCAATTTTATTTATTGTTTTTGGTTGTTTTGTTAATTTATTCTGGATATTTTAAATGTCTTCCAGACGTCCAGTTCCAGTGTTCTTTAAAAATGAAAGTTTATTGATCTTCGAAAGGGTGTACTTGCATTATTATGCCATTATCATTATATTTGTTGAAAATGGTCTCAAAACGGCAATATTATCGCTTATCGCAATAATTTCTGGGGCAATTAATCGCACAGAAAAAATTGTTATCGTGACAGGCCTATGTGTGTGTGTGTACTAAGTTTAGCCGTGTTCCCTGCCTGGCATTCCCAGACCTGCCACTAGGCGCTGGCAAATTAAATTTGCTGCGCGTGTTGGTCTGGACACGCTCCGTTGAAGCTTTATCAAGAAAACCAGAAATCTGGCTATGGTTTCAATTGGTTCTATCTAATATGGGCGCGCCAGAGCCCTTTATATGGTACTCTGGGGAGGACGTAACCGGATGACGACAGTGACGTGCATGCGACGTCGAAGCCGTGATAGTAAACATCAAAGATGGCTGCGGATATGTTGCGTGAGTTTGAGACTGCTTTGGCCTCGACCCTTAACGATTTGGAAGACGGCACTCAAATCTTTCATTAGCTGTAAGTGGAATGTTCTGTTTTGCCAACCGACAACGGCAAACGTAATTTAACAGCTGTTCGCTAAACGAACAGCTGTGCATCGCACCTTGTGCATCGCTCTGATTGGTTGTAGTGCTATCCAACTGCGTGCAGTGGCATTTGAAATGCACGAGTAGGAGCCGCCCCTTGAGTTGGAAATTACTATTGATCGTGGCCAGACCCTCTATCGTTCAAGATATCAGGGTCTGGATTTCCAGGCTACTGCCTGACTAGATTCCATTATTATCTCATTGGGGACAGTTTCTTGAATATGTTTTTTTAGACCTAAGCCCCTTTTACACAGCCAGTGAAAGCCGGGAATATGCCGGCCTTTCGGCCCTCCGCCCTGCTGTTTAAATGCGACAGTTGTGGAACGAGGGAAGAAAGGTGCGAGAGATTGTTCCGGGAATTTTACTACCTCAGGGGGTAGTAAGATTCCCGACGCAATCAGTTCCGCCTCTCTGTTTAAATGCTCCAGCTTGTTGTTGCGGAACAGGGGGGCGTTTGACGTTCCATAGCCTACGTTCTAAACATGCGACCATGTTAGCAGTTGAAGGACGTGTCCTGTAAAAATCACCAAATAAAAGGAACGGCGTATAATCTAGCTGGTCATAAGGTCCGTTGCTCAATCCAAACCCCCGCGCTTCATTTTGCAGAGTGTATGAGTCTATTTCTGCCCAGGAGAAGTTGTACAATGGGAAAGATTATCCCCCCGCCCGCACACAACCGGGTCAGTTAACTAATGCTATACGGCGCTAACTTGTTTTATCGGCTAAAGCACAGCCGCACATATTCACTGAATTAACCAGGAAGTCCATTTTCCTGGTTTACTCTCTCCCTGGTTTTGTCTTCTATTCCCGAGCGGCTTCATACAGCACCGGGCCGCCTGCAATACATTTTCCTCCTCGGTGTCTCTCATCAGCCTCTGTGTACAGTACACTGTTCTCCAACCGTGCCAATGTATGTGACGTCGGGTCAAGCCCAACGCTGATTGGCCAACGCGGGTAATCGTCATGCGTAGGAGCGTAAAAAGTTAAATTTTTTGAACTCCACGCGTAGGTGCGTATATACGCGGCTAACGCGGCTAAAATGTTGCTTTAGCGCAAGTAACGCATCTACGCGCCATGTACGTGCGTAAACCAATGGTTCCCTATGGAAAAATAGCCGATTTTATACGTGTCTGTACGCGTGTAAAGCGTGTAGTGTGTTCGCACCTTAACTGTCAATATAAGATAAGATAAGATAAGAAAAACTTTATTGTCTGTCACAATTGACAGAAATTCATCTTTGACAGGGCAGGTTCAATGTACACAAAATAAATAAATACATACAAAACAGAGAGTCCCAAACAATGACAATAAATAAATACCAACAAATGCAAGCAGTGCAAAGGGGTGACTGAGTGGAGTGAGATATGTTGCCTATTTGTGACTGTTCAGTGTGGTGATGGCAGTGGGGATAAAAAGATTTTTTGTAGGTGTGTTTCCGTGCCAACGGGACCCTGTAGCGTCGACCTGATGGCAGTAAATCAAAGGATTGGTGGAGGGGGTGGGTGGGGTCCTGTGTGATTGTATTGGCTTTCCTGAGTACTGACCGGGTGTACAGTTGTGGTAGGGGGGTTTGGGGAGAGCCAATTATTTTGCAGCCAAACATACTCACGTCGTCTTGACTGGATTCCTGTCGGACATTAACCATGACTCCTGTGTTCCCTGCTCTCCTGATACATGCAAAGTCATGTTGAAAAAGTATTCCATTGTTTTCTGAACGAGTAGTAGCCCTGTTTGTAGACGTCTATCCATCAAAACTATGACGTAGATCCTTAGCAACGGTCATTATACCCTTGACAGCAGTCTGTCAATACGGCCCTCTTACTGCATGCTCCAGCACTTCTGCTCTCAATTCACCAGCCAGTGTTGTTGTTGTAAAGCAGCTGACCGGCGCGGCGCTAAATGTTTACGTCACACCTGACGCTGTTTACAAGCACCTCTTTCATTCCGTAACGCTGTGTAAAAGGAGCTACTGATGCGCCAGCAGGCCGGCGTTGCTTGGTTCTGTGTAGATAAAACAGAAGCAAGCAAAGCCGGCATTTTGGAGTGATGTTGTTCCGTCAATATGCCGTAATCTCTGTGTAAAAGGGGCTTTATTTGCAACAGGAATCAACACATGCCATTGTGTTTAGTTTGTTAATCTCTGTATGTCTCCCACTGTGGTTTAATGAACCATGCTTGATTGTCTCTTCAGACTAAAAGCACACCAGAGACTTCACACAGGCAAGACGTTCAACTGTGATTCAGAGGGATGCACAAAGTACTTTACCACACTCAGTGACCTGAGGAAGCACATTCGCACACACACTGGGGAGAAGCCATTCCGGTCAGTATTTCCATTAACACACAAGGTTTAATCTGCCCATAGCATCAAAATTAAGGAATTCTGATACTAATAGATACTCACAGATAGCTGTTTTATTAGGTTTTAATGTTTGCTTCTTTACACACAGTTTAAAAAATATATGAAATGCATTTTCTCGTAGTGTCTTACACTGTGTTGTTTTGAGTATGAACTGTTCAGCACTAATTAATTTCCCATCTGCTGTGCGCACACACACTTATGCGTTGTGTGTGTATGATTCAGGGGCATGGTTTACTGTGGAAGAATGATAAAATCCAGTGTGACATGTTTTTGTTTGTTTTTTTTGCCTTCAGGTGTGACCACGATGGCTGTGGCAAAGCCTTTGCTGCAAGTCATCACCTAAAAACCCATGTACGGACACACACAGGTACATATTACACATCTTTTTTATATACACTTGATTTATCAAGAGAATCTTACATACTTATTTTTCAGCTTTGCTCCATTTGTATTAACATTGTTACCAGTTCCTCCTACAGTTCATTCGATAGCCCAACCACATTGATTTTTCCTGCAGCAAAACAAGGCTTTCATGTGACTTTGTGTTTTAAAGTCAGTGGAGAAATGTTATGTAGTTAACAGATCAGTGAATGAATAGGCTGTGTCCATGTGTATTTGACAAAAAACTTACCCAATTGTGGTTGGCAAAGCTCCTGGACTGTATGGCTTAGAGGCTCAGGGGGCCTTCACACCCACCTAGTTTGTTCTGGACTTTTGGACTTTCCCGTTTGATCCTTACCTACGTTACATGTGTGAAACCTCACTCGGACCACGGTCCGTATTAGACAGGCAACCTTGTGTTGGCTGGATAGAAAAGCAAATCATTAGAGTCTCTGCACAACCTACTTGACAGTGTTCCCAGTTATTTAGTGAGCATCCTCTGACTGATTATGTATTTTCTGTTGTTTTATTGTTTGTTATTGTAACATAAGTGGCGGTTTCCTTTATACCACCTGCGTGAGGTGTAAGATTTTTTTTGTAGCATTTTGTCTGAAGATAAAAAGTAAAGAAGCAAATTCTATCTTGTCCAAATTCAAAAGATTAAGCTGTGAAAATTAGATCTTAACCATCCGTATTATTCCCTCTCTGTCATTCCTTGTTCTGTAGGGGAGAAGCCTTTCAACTGCCCCAGTGATGGCTGTGTGAAAACTTTTAGCAGCCAGTACAGTCTGAAGAGTCACATCCGAGGCCATGACAAAGGACAGCCCTTCACCGTCACTCTCACCCACCCCCTCTCTGAAGTGAGTCAACTTGAAGAACACGTTGTTGCTCTTTGTTGGCATAGTTGTCATGCACAGCCAGAGAGCAACATTACAATACGCTACTCAGATTATTCACTTAATTAAAAACTGCTGAACTTCTTACCTGTACTATGCTCCATGAGTACAATGTGCTTTTGATGTTTAGAAGAGGGGCAGTTCACATACACATGGCAAGTTGTATTACTAGATGGGAGCAGTCTAGATAGCACGTTAGCCAAAACACATTCCTACATGCATGAAGTGAAAAAGTTAGTATGGATTTTCTCCAAAATCATCTTGAGGGGAATTTGTTATTAGTTATATAGTTATGTAATTAATTCATCATTTAGGGGCACTTTACACGGTGAAAACGTGACAGTTTTCCCGTTTTTGGTTTAAAAAAAAAAACCCCGTTCAGACACAATTTATTTGAAATATTCACTCGTACACATGTTTTCAGAGCAAACGGGCCGACATCGCTGTTGTAAGCATGCCAAGCCAATAGTCAGCGGTGACACTTAGCCTAGTAGATAGCTCTTCCGGTACAATTTGATGCATAAAACCTTACTGTAACGCCACTAACGTTCATAAAGCGGTTGGTGTAAGCTTGGGGTTACAAGTAATGTAAATTACAAGCTTTCTGTCCTCTTATTTCACCGCATTGAACTCGTGAAAACAGAAGACCTGCTGAAGGGGCTTTGTGAGCGGCTACCTTCCTGTTAGGCGTACTTCAAAATAAAAGTCAACTCACGTGTGTACAGTGAAATGCGATTGTTTAGCCAGTGAAAGGCTTTTACTGTGAAGCCGTAGCCTTAATGCTCCTTTTGTTGAACAGTAGAATAACTTAACCTCTGCGTGCTGATAGTGTTTTTTAATGTAGAGAGAGCCGTGTCCCTGGCATATAGAAGTGACACACGTTTATTTTGCTAGAAAAACAGGCAGAGCACAAATCTTTCCCCAGACAAAGTGGCGGGTGGTCTCAATAACTTACTGCGGAAATCGCTTGGACTAAATTGGCGAGTGTTAGCCTATATTTTAGCCCTGCACGTCACTCTCCGCTGATCACAGTGATGGTGCCGTGGAGACACCGTGCATGTTGTCTTCTAACTTTATAACTCGCGTGTGGGTATTTTGACAGCAAATGTTATAGACTATGCATGTGTGAGGTTGGAGCCGTGACGTCAGCGTTACCAGGGAAAATGGTTTCGGTGTTTACAAGAAACCAAAACTGTTGTGTCTTCCAAAAAATCCTCCCTGGGAGGTGATCTCAAAAACCTGCGGTTTCATGCCTGCGTTTGCTGTTTTCATGTAAATGATATAGTGCAACCGCGAGAACATTTTCGCGTATGCACCGTTTCGTGTTGTCGTGTAAAGTGCCCCTTAGTTTGCTTTCTGTGGTACACTTTTCCCTTCAATTAACCATTGTTGGCACATTAGCATACAGTACCTTTTTGCATTCTTTGCCAATCTGGCTCCCCTATCTTGTTTTCATGACTCAGCAGTCTATCCCATAGCAGTGGCAAGCTTAATTAGGACCTGTTCATCTCTTAATTACAGGATGCAAATCACTCGCTGTGCCTCAGTGACTTGAGTCTCATCTCTACAGACTCGGAGCTACGAGAGAACATCCATAATGTAAGTCTTTGTCAAACAGACTTTGGATTGAAGATGTTGAGAGCATTCAGTAAAGATGTCAATTAAAGGTGGAGTCATCAATTCTGGAGAATGCTTTCTGTTAAAATCAGTGAATATCTGCTACCTGTCCGCACTATGTGCGCGCTGAAAGAAATCTGGTGTTTATACACAGCCTAGGCCCTTTAAACTAGTATGAAAACAAATGGTATGTAAACAAATGGGTCAACCGTAGTTAGTAATATGCCCATTTACAGAGTCTAGGCTGTGTATTAACACAATTATTTATTCAGCGCACACTCAGTACGGACAGGTAGCTGATCGTGAGGAGATATTCACTGATATTGACAAAGTGATTTTGACAATAACAAGCATTCTCTAGATTAGCCTACCTTTAACAGGTAGCTATTGTGACACCTAAGTTCAATTGTCACTTTAATAAGAATTAAGTACTATAAGGAGTACTTCCTAAGTACTATTATAACTTTTAATCATCATTACAGGCGCAACATTTGGATCTGAGCAGTGTGACCCCTGTGAAAATCTTTGAGCTCATGTTCCAGAGTCCCGAAAATAGTGTCAGTCAAGATGATGCCCATCCCAACGGTCAGTACACTTCAAAGTCTGTCTGCTTGAATTCCATCAAAACTTCTTGTTCACTGACAGTTTTTCTTCTTTCCTTAGAGAGCCTTGAACCCTTCTGCCTAGAGACCTCTACCCAACCAGGAGTGACTGATGCCTCGTCTCTCATCTCTTTCTCTCTCACCCCTTCCTGCTCATCGTCCTGTTCACACACTACTGCAGTCATCGAGGCCTCTCCCGCCGCCTCTCAAACCTCCATCCCGGCTTCTGTTACTGTTACGGTCAGCTCCACACAGCCTCCTCCCCCTTTCATGCAACTCCCCGGGCCTCAGCGCTCATTCTCTGATGTCCCTGTACAGGCTTCTGTCCAGGCACCAAACCCTGTCACCCCCCAGCACTACGTGGCACTGCCCCCCACATTCCTGCAGCCGGACAGTGGCACCCAGCCCGCTCCTCTGCCCCAACCCAACCCTGATGCTCCGCCAGCGGCTCCAGTTCTGACCGCCACAGCACCAGGCAACGCGGCCGCCGCTGCTGCGTCTGTTGTTGCAGCCACCACGACAGAAACCCTGACAGCCGTGGCTCAACCCGTGCCTTTGGCCAACAACCCTGTCCCCAACAACTCTGGCCCTGGTTTGCCCACCGCCTCGGCAACCATCACCATAGCGCCCACACAGAACCTCCTGCAGCCAAGCCTGGTAATGTCTGACCAGAACCTCCAGTGGATCCTTAGCAGTGCGGCCAACAGCCAGCAGAACCCAGAGCAAGCAGTGAGTTTTACATCATGTCATGCACATAAGTGACTATACAAAAATGTATTCTATTCATTTAACAAATTAATTTAAAGTTTAAGAGGTTAGCTATGGCTTTTAACAATGTGTTGGCTCTTTAATCAGTTAGAAATCTGGTGGGAATCAATGTCATATGCTTTTAATCCTGCTTGAACTGGTGGTGTTTTAATATTTGTTTCCAGACACATCAAGGAGCTCCAAAAGTGGAAAAGCTTTTCTTCACTACAGCCATCCCAATGGGAGGAAATGCAGGTGAGTCAATAAATAGTGGATTATTATATTACTTTGTGTTGTGGGCATTTGGCGAAAGGCTGTAATGAATTCATAAATTTGTTTTGACATCCAGCATCTTAGCTTTATTAGGGTCAATTAAATAGTAGATTGGTGTCCAGAGAGCTCCACTAAGATACTTTCACAGTGGTTTTATTATACAAATGCAGTTCCAAGATGCTGGCCCTCAATGAATGCACATTGCGAGAGCAGTAAAAACTGTATCCCATTATTAAATGTAATAATAAAATTTAAATGTAACAGCACAGAAGCAATAACATTTACAGCATTCAGGATAAGAAGAGAACAAGTATTATAGATACTGTATATAATTTACCAAAAAGTATTTATTTTCTTCTTCTGAAGATATGTTATCCTTCTTTCAGATTCCGTATTTAATTTTTTGACCGAGAGGTCTATAAATACACATGGCATTAACCCTTCTCTTCTTCTCAGTCCAAGCAGATGACTGCCAAATTATACTACGCAGTTTTTCATTTCGCCCCACTTATTTTTATCTCTTTTTTTCTCTTAAATATTTTGGACATTGATAAAGAATTTCTTCTCAGTTTAGACACTTTGTTTGGTTCTTTTTATTTTCAGGCAACTCGGTCCAGCAGATCGGACTCAGCCTTCCTGTCATCATCATCAAACAGGAGGAATCCTGCCAGTGCCAGTGTGCCTGTCGGGACGCTGCTAAAGACAAGAGTTCAAAGAGTGCCTCCACTTCCTCCTCCATTGTTTCGGCCCCAGCGCAGCCTCAACCACCAGAGCCCCCTCCGCCCCCACCACCACGGCCCCCCGAGCCTCCCCAGCATCCAGCCACCTCGTCTGCCTCGTGCTGCCTCCCTGAGGCTTCCTCCGAGTTGGGTGAGGTGAGGCTAGAGGCCCCCTCTACTACTTCTTCTTCCTCCTCAGCTCAGACTTTCCCCACCATAGTGAGCAGCGCTGCCACCAACCCTCCCTCAGCTGACGGGTTATCCAACATGGATGTCTCGGACTTCCTCTCCCTGCAGAGTCCTGAGACCACTGCCAACATTGAGGCTCTGCTGCTGGTCGCTCATGACTTCAACATGGCCACTGAGGGCAATCCTTAGAAGAGCTGGCCTCCTCAGTCTGGCACCATGTGTTTGTTGCACCCACTCATCCAGAGGCATCTATTCCACCTACACCTCCAGTCATTCTCCACAGTGATGCCCCCCTCCCCCCATACCTGCAGTGCTTTCTGTTCTGTATGGCATTGGGCAACATATATACACAAACTATGAATACTGTTTCTGTTCCATTGCAGTAGTTGAGTTTTTAAAATCAGGATTAGTTTGCTTATCGAGATTGAGCTACATTAATGCTTATTGATGCAGGGGAAAAAAGAAAGTAGATCCTTTGTTGAGAACATAAACTGTATATAATAGCCCTCAATATCCACTCTGAATTCATAGAATGAAACAAATTAGTGTTGTCCAAGCACTGATAAATTGAGAGTTCCATTTATTTCCTGGTTTGAAGGTTACATACCTGAACAGGAAAAACAAATCTTGTCTGTATATCCTTGTACTGTACTACAGGTCCTAACAAATGCTTCAAGCTGGTATGCAACTGACCAGAATGCACTGTATATTAGAGGAATTTGTTATTATTTTATCAAGCTTTGCTCCCAGCAGGAACTTGATTGGGTTGGCCACATAGCCTCATAAGGCTGTCATACAATATGAAGTGATTCCTTGATATTTTTGTTTCCTAGGAAGACTAGTGTAGTCCAGATAATGTGATTTATTATTTTCTACTTTTGACAGTTACTTACTAATTGCTAAAAAATAATAACCTGTGACCAGATCTGCCTGTCTTTAAGTGAAATTAAGTCAATACATCAATAAGTTGCCTATAACTTAAACTAATTTAAAATTGTACATGTTAATTTATTTAAATGCTTGATTCTTTCATTATACTGGTAATATTATCTTGAAAATAGCAGAGAAATCTATTATTAATTTATTCCAATCACTTGTTTTTTTAAGTTGAGCTGTTTTTGTGTTACTGATTTTTTTCTTTTTAAAGAACATAATGGTTATTGCTGAGAGTTTGAGAGAAGAGGCACCTTTGATAGACTGCACATTGACTCAAATTGACCTATAGGATCTACTTGTTTGCAAACGTTGTCCACAATGAAACGGTAAGAAACTACTGTCAACATCCCATGTTATATAGGGTTGTGACCCTCTCAGGGATGCATCAAGTCATAACTGATCCTGGTTCCCTCAATTTGTTACACAGATATAATTTCTTCTTCCCATATGCCCCGCACTGGCAGTAGTCCTACGTTTCGATGCACTCTTCCCTGTTTATTGCACACACACTTCATTAATCAGACAGCTTGTTAGCTGAGGTGCAGCACCACTACAAACTTTTGTATCCAACTGCTGAAAGTAGCATTTAAAAGATGGTGTCCTGGCGACCCTGTAAATACAATACATTTCAGTGTAAACATATTTGAGGAACCTGTAGATTATTCTAGAATTTGTATTTTTGTATAGACTTTTGAATTACTAACTCTGAGTTTGGAGCTAATGTATGCTTGCATTCTTTCCCCAGTCACATTGATGCAGAATAGAATTTGCTGTGTTTGGTTGAATAGTTCTACTTGCAGCTGGGCCTTTGTACACCCATAGTAACAAAATATATGTAACAACGTCCGCCTGCTCAGAGTATAATTTAACAGTATTGTTTTACATGGGACACATGCAATGATGATAATAGTGTGTAGGCATAATGCCCTGTATACTAGAGTGTAGAGCTACTTAGCCTTACAACAGAACTGTTCTTTGAGCCTCCTTGCCTTGACAGCGCCTGATTCAGACTTGCCATTGACATGCCAACACACTTGTCTTCATTGAGTCTCAGGCATTCACTTTGGCAGCAGCAGATCACAATAACTCAAAAAGCATTGAGACGACGACGCTTATGGTTTTCCTAGAATCTGCATTGTTTTCCAGCTGTCTGTTTAGCAAGCCATTAATGGATATGCAGCATTGCTAAAACTATGATCCACCACATTAACAGATACATGTGGTGGGAGTCTACACTTTATGTCCAGTCGGCAGGATCAAAACCAAAACGACATGCATTTCACAAAAACTCATGTCCATTTATTTTTTGTCTTTTTCACCTTCTTTCTGCTATAATTTAGGAGTGGAGCTTCCCCTCGATTCACAGGTGCCCAGAAGGCGATTAGATATGTAGTAAAAATGCTACAGTCACACTTTGTGCTCTAAATCATTCCACATATGCAGTATTAGATATCAGGAGAGTCTCAACTTAGCTCCATTGATTTACAAAATGGCAATCTACTCACCGTTTCCCTGTTAATGCACTTGGTGAAATTACTGCCAGGAGTCAAGCTCATACATGAATACTGTCATCGAACACAACTATGCAATTTTACGTGTGGCATTCACAAGTTTAGATACAGAATCCAAGACAATGTTATTTATTTCTCCCTCCATTGAATTATATTCTGCTCTTATATATAAACGTATATGCAGAACTCAAAGAGGCAGACATTGCATACATTTTAAGCATGCTCTCTGAACTCCAGTATATTTCATTTAATGTTCCATATTTGGAGTGGTGTAGGTACTTTTCCCATGAACGTTGCACCACAGATATTCTTCATTGTTTAAACCCAACTGGATTTGTTCATAGGAGTACTGAGTGAATGATTCTGTTTTAAGAATTATTTTGGTCAAGGCATACAGAGGTTTTTCTTTTTTTACACTTTATGCGTAAATTGTTTCACTCCAATTATGTAATCATCTCAGCCTTTTACATATTGACATTTGATGTGGATAAGTTGTTGGCTCATTTTCACCAATGAAAGTCAAACTTACAGCTGCCGATTTTTTTGTTTTAATCATTAAGCAGAAGTGGTTTTCGACTGGTGGCCCAGGTTGTTCTTTTCTGAAGTTTACCTGAAATGGTAACATCAGTAAATCACTGATGGTGACATTTGTTTGGAAGCACATGTTTGATCACAAATGTATAGCCTGAGAGTTTTGGGAACTTAGGATCCAAAATTTCTGCCAACATTTTTCCAAAAAGGCAATATTTAAAAAGTAAATACAAGCGGAGGGGGAACTATGCTTCCAAAGGAATGTCTCAACACCCAAAGAGTGAGGAATTGTTATGGATTTGTATTTTTTAAGAATGTATAATGTGAAAATGCTTGCTTATGCTTGGTTCATATAAAAGTATGATAAATAACTTTCTGAATTGAGAGCAATATAATACTAATAAAACCTTATCCTTGTCACTGAAATGTTTTTTGTTATGCGTTTTACAGTTAAAAATAGCAGTTGACTTGTAATTGAATGTATTTATTAAACATAACAGACATTGGGAGGCTAAAATGAAAAAAATAATGCATGGTCACTTCTGGGTCGGTATAGACACATCCTGGAGAGATTTTCGCTGTGGGACATAACCAAAGGAAAGATTAATTTTCGTGATATGTCAAAATACGAATCCGAGCAGAGAAAACGTGAACTCACCACTAGAACCTCACTTAAGTCTTTCAAGTCACTTAGGACTCTGCTGCACAGGGTTAGCCTGTCAGACAGTGTCGCCAGTCTGTCATTCACGTCCTCCATGGTGTCACCAGCAGTCAGTGTGGTGCAGTCGACCGGTGAAACGACCTCATCAGCCCGCAGGGTTGTGGTGTCTTCAGTACCATCTGCAACTGTTAAACAATTAGCCTACATTTAAAGAAATATCGATAATGTATCAACTAAGCTGAAATGCGTCATGTTTTATTACCTGTGTCCGAGGCCATGACCGTAGACATTGCTTGTCCTGTAAACTCTGCGTTTACCCATTGAGTGTGCCCTCTGCGTCCTTAAGATGGCTATTATCACAGGTGATTTCAATTTCCCTAATTAATGAGCGATGAGGAGAACGGACAGGTAGGATAAAATATAAATCAAACAGCATGCGGCAGTAGCCTAGTGTGCGCATTAGCCTATCTGTTGGAGAGTTTGAAGAAGTCACAAAATGATCAAGATATTCATATTTCTATAATCAAATATAGGCCTACAGTTTGAGCCCAGATCCAAATCATTTGATGCATGCATTTCTATAGCAAAACTATGTGATACAATCTCAATACATAGGTAGGCCTACGTTATGCAGGCTATTGAATGTTGTTATTATAGGCTAGTTGGAGTTTTTTTTTGTGGACATTTTTAAAACAGGTAATCTCTTGAAGGTACTTTTGGGAGGTGCGATATTAATATGATGATTTAAATGTAGGAAACCGCGGCTAGCGCAAATTGTTATAAACTGCAGACTTCATAAAACAGGAAAAATAAAATAAAAACTGCGACCACAGAAAAATAACTTACAATCACTAGCCTACCTTAATTGTTTTGTTTTGTTTGCAGGGAAGGTTTTGTCATTTAATTAGCCAACGCAAACTTTCCACCTTGGATATTTATTTTAATGTGCTACTGGCCCTTTAGGATAGCTCGCGTCATTGTTTGGGGGCGTGACCCGGAAGACATAAGCGACAACATGCTTCCCGGCTGAGAAACGACCAACGACGCATCCGTGGCTGGGCTACAGCTGTGGTTTTTATGAAGGCCGTTTGTAACATCGCTGTTGGATTGATCAAACCTAGAGGAACTCACAGCGCGGCCGCAGCTCGTCGACTCGGGGCAGAGATGTGTAAAGAACTAAAGACCAAAATGCTGCGTTTGTTGCCGCCGACCTCTAACGGACCGTCTGTCCATCAGGAGGGCCACATAGGTGAGCTCTGTCGTTCACAACAAAAGTGCACGTGGGTCCCTTTAGACTGTAGGTTTTTAGACGAAACGTTGAATGATTTTGATGGATTTTAGCTACTGTGGAAAGATTTACATGAGATGTTTGACTGTAACGTAAACATTCCGGTGTGTTACGTCAGATTCATGATTTTCCTGTCATGTGGGACATGGCCCTGCCCATACCTACGTGGGCTTCAGAAAGCAATCCCACCCCCTTCACTTTATGCATACTTTGTAACTTTCAATGGGTAAAATCCGCATTTTCACCACCAATATACACTCCATAATAACCCATAATGACAAAGAGAAAACATTTTCTTTAAACATAATAATTCAGACACTTTGCTGTGACACTACCAACCTGTGTCAGTTGCATCCTGTAGAACTTGACAAACTAATTAATTGATTGAACATATAGTTTAGAAATACGCACTTATATGTATGTACAGTAGGCCTGCATACTGTCCCACTAGACACTCCTGCAGGAGGGCAAGAACAAGCCATGACTCAGCCCAGACAAAGCTTGCATGACAGTTTGTGCAGATCTCTTGTTGTTCTTGAGTGGCCCAGCCAAAGCCCAAACTTTAACCTCATATAATATGGAGAAGACTGCAGATCCGCACTGCTCCTCTCACAGATTCTTCCCATTCATTCTGATGGAGCTTGAGAGGAGAGAATGGGATACTCTTCCTTGACTCAGGTGTGCAAAGCTTGTAGAGACTTTCCCAACAAGACGTGAAGCTGTAATAGCTGCCCAAGGGGCTTATACAAACTAATAAATGGTTTATATCATTTTTAACACTCCTGTGTTTCGTTATTACTGTGACTCTTGTGATGGATGACACATAAACTGCAGATGCTGCTGAAATCCTGAGTTGCACGGCGAAGGCTCTGAAGGAGGGCGAAGTGGTTGGCGTGCCAACAGACACCATCTACGGCCTGGCATGTCTGGCACAGAACTCAGAAGCCATTAGAAAAACCTACGACATCAAAGGACGAAACGGACAGAAGCCGCTGGCCATCTGTGTGGGAGAAATTCAGGACATCTATAAGTAAGTGTGTGTGTGTGTGTGTGTGTGTGTGTGTGTGTGTGTGTGTGTGTGTGTGTGTGTGTGTGTGTGTGTGTGTGTGTGTGTGTGTGTGTGTGTGTGTGTGTGTGTGTGTGTGTGTGTGTGTGTGTGTGTGTGTGTGTGTGTGTGTGTGTGTGTGTGTGTGTGTGTGTGTGTGTGTGTGTGTGTGTGTGTGTGTGTTTCACAGCCAGAACGAGAGGCAATAAATCCTAAACATGGGCCCAGTTAGTTGTCTGGTGGATAGTGAATGTGATCAACTACAATTTAAACTTCAGTATACTTTTTTCATATAAAAAATGTAGTAACCGTTGCATTTCGGTGTCGATCCCTCAATCGTGTGATAGTTTCTCTGAATATTTACCATTTTGCCTGAATACATTAGCCAAAGAGACGAGTCACACGCACAAGAGGCAGAGATTCCATGTATAACATGCTCAAGACATATTTTACATTTTGAGTGACAGGCACACCTGCTGTCAAATATATGACCCCAGTATTTGATTATTCATTAGTTGGTTAACTACAAGAGTGGTAAGTTTATTCACAATAAAATGAAATGGAGATTAGGCAGACAACCGAAACAACATCCATAACATAAAACTCTGCATTATTAATCTTGGATTGCTCAGATAATGACATGCAGACTTTGCTAAGCATACACATGGCTTGTTTTTATTTCTGCGGACAGGTACTGTAAGGTGACAGTGAAGATGGGGCTGTTAGGTGACCTCCTGCCTGGACCCGTCACTCTGGTGTTTGAAAGATCAGCAGAGCTCAACACAGATCTCAACCCCTTCACTTCAGTAAGTTTCCTGTAACCAGAAAGGACTTGAAAATAAAGGTTCCATCAACTGGTTTGTTAATTGATTAGTCGATGTCGATGGGTCTCTGTTCTTAACGTGTCCATGTGCTGCTCAGCTTGTAGGCGTACGTATCCCAGACCACGCCTTCATGAGACGCCTCTGCCAGATGTGTGGGGAACCCCTCGCACTCACCAGCGCCAACATCAGCTCACACACCAGCACCGTGGCTGTGCATGTAAGTGGAAAAATAATATGCATAGCAAGATGAGTCGCACGTTCATTCATTCAAATTTAATTAAGTATATTCTCCAGCATTTTGGAATTCAATGGTTGGAAGTTTTCTTTTTGTGCTTTATTTTTTTTTGTCATTTAAGTTTACAAAAATGTATTTTTTTTTTTTTATATATAATTTAAAGGAGAAGTAAGTGATATGGTCCTTTTAGCTCACTTCCTGTCAGTGAGTGCGGTTAGCAGTCCCCTCCCTCGTCCTGAGGGACCGCAACATGAACGTACAACCTTCTTCGTCAGAAAGTGCCGCGATGGAGAGCAGCAAGTCATCGTTCACGGGCACAGAGACCCGCCTCTTTATAGTGCTCTGTCTCCATATTGGAAAGAAACAAGCCTGATACTCAACATTTTATGTGGCAATTACTGCAAAGCTGAATGACTGGGAGACCTGTGTTTTTGAAGTGCGCATACTGTTTAAGTGATTGCTATATGAATAAAAAGTGATATAACATGTGTATATTAACAAAAAAATATCACTTAATTCTCCTTTTTAGATGTTGTATTTTTCACCCCTCAGGAGTTTCAGGACCTCTGGCCCAAACTATCAGTGGTGGTGGATGGCGGACCAATAGGAGACCACAGCCGCCTCGGATCAACAGTGGTCGACCTATCAGTGCTCGGCAAATACCGCATCATCAGACCTGGCTGGTGAGTTGGTGCTGTTACTGGAATCCGATTAGCTTTCACTTGCTGCAGTTACATTTGCACAATTTCTGTCTCTCAAAATTAGAAGAAGTAAAACCTATTAATGATATGCTCCATTAATTAAAGGTGAACAAAATATTCAGGCAAAGAAAAACTTTCTTTTTAAATGAAAAAAGAAAAACGTGCATGAATGCTTGTGTTCACAATGGAAAAGTGACAACATTAAGTAAACCCAAAGCAGACTGCATGCATACTAAATATGGTCAGTTCTTTTTAGTGTGCTGTTGAAGCACACTTCTCTCCCACGGGACAATGCACAAAGGAGAAGACGGATGTCTATATACAACTGTGGGTGGTGGTAAAATGTACTCAATTGTTTGAAAAGTCTTTAATCTTGGGGGAAACACTTTGATTTCATCACAAATTGTATAATTTCCTGTTAGAATGAAATTTTATATATGTTAATCTTGTATTCAAACTTCTAAAACTATATACTATTACAAGTATGTTCTTACATATTGTGTAGATTTAGTATGTACTGTATAGGTTTGGTACACAGCTATTCTCACATTTGCAGGGCAATGGTTACATCATCACATAAAAGAATGCCTCCCTCCAACCTTTGACCCCTTCCAATTTGCATACAAAGCAAACGGATCAATCGATGATGCCATCTCCACAGCCCTCCACACAGCACTCAGCCACCTAGAACACCCGGGGACCTACGTAAGGATGCTCTTCGTCGACTACAGTGCGGCCTTTAATACCAGTATCCCGGACATCCTTGTGAGCAAGCTGGCTGCCCTGGACTTCCCCCCCGCCACCTGTGCCTGGATAAAAGATTTTCTTACAAATCGGCCGCAGTCTGTTAAAATTGGCACCCACAGCTCCTCCACCCTCATGCTCAGAACGGGTTCTCCACAAGGCTGTGTGCTGAGCCCACTCCTGTATGCCATCTACACACATGACTGTACTCCCACCCACCCCACCAACACAATAGTCAAATTTGCGGATGATACGACTGTGGTGGGGCTCATAACCGGAGGAGATGAGTCGGCCTATAGGGATGAGGTGCAGCGGCTGGTGGATTGGTGTGCTGCAAACAACCTGACCCTTAACACCACAAAAACAAAGGAGGTCATAATGGATTTCAGGAGACACAGAGCTGACCCCGCTCCTCTCCACATAAATGGTGACTGTGTGGAGAGAGTCTCCACCTTTTAAGTTCCTGGGAACTCACATCTCTGAGGACATATCCTGGTCAGCTAACACGAAAGCGGTGGTGAAGAAGGCCCAACAACGACTCCACTTTCTGAGGGTACTCAAGAGGAACAGACTGGAGGAGAAGCTGCTGGTGACTTTCTACCGCTCAACCATTGAGTGTGCTGGCCTTCTCCATCACTGTGTGGTATGCTGGCTGCAGAGTGGCTGACAGAAAAAGGCTGCAGAGGGTGATAAGGTCAGCTGAAAAGACTATTGGCTCTCCTTTGCCCTCCTTGGATAACATCGCCAGCTCTCGATGCCTCTCAAGAGCAAAGAAGATCATCCGTGACCACTTCCATCCCAGCCACCACCTGCTCAGCCTACTGCCCTCTGGTAGGAGGTACAGGAGCCTGAAGAGCAGAACCAACAGACTGGCTAACAGCTTCTTTCCTTGGGCAATCAGGACACTTAACTCTCATAAAACATTAAACAGACATACATATAGGCTACCTCACTTTCCACAAGTGCAATATGCTTTCTGCCTTTTATATTTATTTATTATGACATTGCCTGTCCTTGTCTTGCTTTTTTTGTTATTTCTGTGTCTTGTTTTTATACTATTTTTAACTTAAATTGCTTGTCTGTTTTTTCTGTATGTGTAATGCACCTTCAGTTGGCACTCCCAATTTCGTTGTATAGGTGACTGTACAATGACAATAAAGACTATCTTATCTTAAACAAAGTAACTGTCATCACAATTGAATCCACTACTGTGATGATAAGCCTACTGCAGCAACTTCTATGACTAGGAATGTCCTGTAAACTAGTGAACAAAGAATGTTCAGACAGAATATATAAATATTTTTCCCACGTTTACACTGAATTGTACCCCAATTTAAATGAGAAATGACGGTAGTTCTGTTTTGTTTGTTTTTTTGCAGTGCCTTTTCTTCCACGGTTGATGTGCTGAATCACAAATACGGACTGTCAGAAGACTTGGGGGAAGCGTAACCTTTTGAACTGTCTACAACACACGCTGAGACACACAAGCAGCTCCAACCCGAGGCTTCATCACAAAAGATGAGTCCTCTTTCATGTTGACATGGATGAGGATTTTCCCGGGAAAGACGAGAACTCAGGAACAACTCGGACATTAAGCTGATGGGCCAGTATTGTTCCACTGGATGCTTTAAGGTCCTGAGTAACTTTGTTTTTCGAGGAGCTTATTTTCTGACTTACTTATGTGTCTGCTATCATCGGATTATGTAGAATTTTAAATTTAAGGAATTCAATTCTCAACCATTTACTCAGAAATTTAGAACTTGGTCTGCTTCATGGTATGGGATTTTCTTTTTTATAAAAATAAAACTATTTATCTTTTTAGACTACAATGGTTTGTTATTTCGACCTACTATTTCTATAATGTTTAGAGGTGTTATGCACCTTTTTGTATGGCTGAAATAATAGTGTGTGACAACATAAGGGATGGGAGCTCTTTGAATTGCATTAACTATACATCAAATATTTAGAGTACAGAAGAAAAACATTTGAATCCCCTGTATTTATTTTTAGAGGCTTGAACTGTTACAATAACCCTTGTTTTAGTTTGCAGCTTAAACTTTGTTTAAAATATGTAAAATACCGTAATAATAGGTTCATCCAATCTGATGATCAGTATGAAACACATCTGTTCATGTCAAATTCTCATTGCCTCATGTAAACTTGTTTTGATGGTTTTTGCAACCTTGGCACAGCCACAATAAAAGTAGTGTTTTTCACTATCAGTCTTATTCATGCATAAGAAGTTACTTATGTCTTTATTTTTAGGTGTCTGGCATTTACTTACATTCATAATGGCGTGTGAAATCAAGAGTCTGATCACAAGTGTTGAGAAGAGGGGGGGGGGGCGCTCTTCACACCCTGAGACATATCAAATAGCAGACCTTTATTCACAAAAATGCTTGTGTGATAAAGTACCATTTCCTCAAATGGCAAGTAGCATTCACATCTAAATCACACAAATCCAATTAAGGGTGTGCCACTCAGTTGTTTTATTCACACGTTCACTCAAACATAAAGCCGCAGCTGACTTTCAACTCTTCATTCTTTTGTTTTTACATAAGAGAAAACATGTCATGTGTCCATGATGAAAATGGCTTCTTCATTCAGGGAAATAAACCAAAAATGAATATGGTAGGTTTGTTAATATTAGGAATAGTTTACGCAAAACTTTGAGATTTTTACCACCTTTAGGTCAACGTGTGTTCGCTCTAACCAAGATACAGACATTGAACACCTTTGTTGATTAGCATGTTAGTGGAGAGGAGCAGTGCAAATCTGCATGCTAGGAATATATATACACTTTAAGGGTATTTTAGTTTACTAACCACCTAACAAAACCAACAAGCTTTTCTTGAATTTTTTGAAGTGTTTTTGTTGGTGAAGCTGCACCTGGCCAAGAAACAGTCCAGTGTGTAACCCCTCGCAAAACCACAACTTTCACAGCATTTTTACATATTTCGTACGGACTGAACAACAGACAGACATGTTCATGAATTAGGGTTAGAGGTTGTAGTTGATTCATTTCCTTACCACTGGACAGAACCAGTCTGGCCGGTTCCGCTTCTATTCAGTCATTATGCTATGCTAAGCTAATAGACTGCTGACTGTGATGAGAGAGTGGTGTCAACCTTCTCACCAGTCTGCCAAAAAGATTTTTTTTATATTTCCCTAATACACTGAAGTTTCTTTTAATTTCATCAGAATTTTGTGGAAGATTTGGGATTTTTGCCTGAAAAAAATCCTTCATTTCACTTGCATGCTTAATTCCTACTTACTTATTTTGAAACACGATGTCATCATCATTTTAACGAGCTTACCTCACTGGGATGAAGGAAAGATCAACAGTATTGTCTCATTCTGTTTGCAGGCCTGTTGTGTATGAAAGGAAAACTATAACAGTGTTCTCACTATTGTGATGAATTCTATTATGTAGCAGAGAAGAGGGAACGAGGCCCTTATGTACGAGTATGTGAGGCAGGAGTTTCTCAGATAGAGAGTGGTGTTCGAGATAAATGTTCATAAAGTTGCATTAAGTGAAGATCTCAGACAGACGTACAGAGCATTGTAGAAGCCAGGATTGTCAATAGCAAACAACAAAGTCCCAGCATGACCCTTTAAAGCTGCCGAGAACTCAATCAAGACCCTGTGGTATTCTTGCAGACCTCCCAGAAACTCTCAAATCCAGTCAATTTAAGGTCCATGTCATTAGGTATTTCACATCTGTACCGATCAATCTCGACATTCTCTCTCTTTAGTTCTCTTTCATGTAAACTCACACACACACTTCCACTAGAACAAGCTGTTCATATAGTCAGTCTAATAGAAGCTCACATGAGCCACTGCTCCTTCTCCTTGTTGAACTGCTGCGCCCAGCGACGGGTCAACTCCAGGTAGTGTTCTGGTCCGTGTGGCTGATAGTCCAAGTACACACGGGTCACTGTCTTTTTGGGCATGGCCCTCTCTATCTGTGTCCCCTCGTGCCATTCATTAAAAGACGTGATGGTGACCATCTCTGGCCTCACGTTGAGCGCCGCCTGCAGGGCCGTCTCGTAGTAGCGGCCGTTCACTCTGTTGCGCATGTTGTGGTTGTTCCAAGGCCGGATGCTGGTGTCGATATAGCCCGGTCCGACGCTGGGGATGAAGAGGAGATTGTTGCCGTCGCAGAAAGCTTTGATGGCCTTCCAGTTCTGGTGAGAGGAGCCGAAGGAGAAGCCGTTGGAGGCAAAGTAAGTGTACATGCCGTCAAAGCCACCTGCCAGGATGTCGTGCTTGTGGCGCTCCTCCACAATCAGGGCGATGAAGATGGAGTCGTAGGCCGAGTCGCGCACACTGTGGGAGCCGGTGGGAGTCAGAAATTCAGACCAGGACTCTGGTGGAGTCAGGTAGGAGTCATAGATGTAAAACAGTGGGAGGCTCTTCCCCATGCTGGAGATAAACTTGTAGAAGGCTCCATGGTCACCGTACCTTTTAAAGACAGAAATACAGCAGTGTTCATCAATACAGTAGTAGCAACATGGTGGGGATCAAAATGTACACTTCCTCCTGAGTCTGGGGGGAAAGAAAAGCCAATGGTTGTCATTGAAAAATGTAGGCCTAGGTCTGTTCAAAAGGGTGGTTTGTCGCACTTGTCAACAAGTGTCGTGAAAATCCGACTGTTAGATTATTAGATTGCTTTTATGTCCAGTTGACTGTGGGACATGAGGATAACAGGAAGAGAAAGCTATTGTTGAAAATCTTAAGAGTTTATTGCTAGGCAGCACAAATCTGTTTTTGGGGAATATTTTCTATATCTGTTAGGAACAAATTGATATTTTCGCCTGATGTCACCTAAACCCTTTAACAAGCTATTGGCCACCACAGACCAATCATTACATTTCATTTTGTAGCCAAAACATATTGTTCATATTGTTTATGTTGCTGCCTGGTGAACATAGAGGAGGATTTAGAAGCTGAAAACCAGATATTTTCACTCAAATATTTGCAGCTCAGCAAAAGATGAGTGAGTATGGGATCTAACATTCACCACATAGCCAGAGACAAGACCTACATTGAGTCATAATGTCAGTCTGTAACTTTTGGATGTGTTAATTAGAAACAATTGGAAACAAATGAAGAAACTGTAATTTACGTGTTTGAAGAAGTAATGAAGTTAATAGGGATACCATGGTAGGGATATCCGAGGCAAAATATGAACATTTGCTTGCCATTTCTTGTTTAAATTTGTCGAATACTGCAATATGTTTGATTATATTTAGCGTTTATAATGTTAACGTTAAAAAGTTATTGACAGGTTCTCCACCTCAGAGCAACCTCAAAACTAAAAGGTTTGGAAAAATAGCTTTTGGCTAAAAACTCATTCATAAGTCATGATATTGGCCTTATATAATCGGAAATCCCTTGTAAAAGTTTTGTTACTACTGTTCTTTCACTTCTGCATTAAAACTTAATGGTTTTATATTTAAGTTGACGGAAGAGTGCAGCTAGACGGACAGACGATTGCCTACCTGTCAATGATATACTTGATGTTCTCATGCACACTCTGGTCGTTTCGTCCTCTGTATGGCTGGATGTGAAATGCAACCTAGGGAAACATGCAGAGAGACAGCCCTTTGTAGGTTTCCATCAATCATAACACTGAAAGATACCACAGTCAGCACTCACAGATGACCTTAGCCAGTATTGGCTTAAAATCAACATTCCGCTTCTTGGGGGTGGGGGGGGGAACTTCTCATAATAGAGGGATATAGCGATCCTCTGGTTTTTAATGTTAGTTTGAGAATTCATCAGGAAGAAAGTAGGTTGATTGTACAGTAGAGTTCTTCTGTTCTAATTGTTCAATTAAAAGTAAGTGATGTACCATCTCTCTACTGTAGTAGCATGCTACAGATGACTGCTTGTTAACATGTTTTCTAGAAACCTATGAATAAAAGAGAATAACACTGACTTTGGCCACCGGTACAACTCAACATGTTAAGCTTTTCAAGCAGAACATTTTAAGACAGGATGTGACTGTAAAGAACCAAGTTAACACACTTTCACTTTTATGACACATTCTGTCACACTGTAGGAGAGATGTTTTTTGTGTTGTGGCCTTCGGGGACGTTTGTAAACAGGTTGTAATGTACAGTTGATGAACGAAGGCAGGAGAACAAAGGGACATATGGTGACATACTGTATGTACTAAAAGTGCTTAAGCTGAATATTTTTAAAGACATGGCCAGCGAGTTCAGCGATTTTTCAATAATGCATGATTTAAGTAAAACACTCAGGCAGAGGACCCCCAAGGGGAAACATGTGAAGGAAATGGCTTTTTAAGATTATGGAGGACAACAGCAACTAAATGGATGTTAGATGTAATTTTTGTTACCCCTGATGCCTACCTCATGAAAGTCTTCATTTAGCCCAGGGTTTCAATGTTAAGCTGATGGTGCTAGATGAAATATGAAGTGATTATGAGAGTTATTACAGTTAATCCCTAGAGGGATATGAATGTGTTAAATTCAATGGTTTATGGTGCACACTGCATTAATGTTTTTATTTGGTCTATTTGTGGAAAAGGGACTGTTGGCAGCACTGAGTTTCAGAATGACATTGAACGTAAGTGTACTAATGGATTAAAGTGATGTTTGGAATAGGCTACAGCCTAGAAAATAGTTTTAAACTGCAAATGTCTATGGACAAACTGTCAGCTGGATGCATGAAAAGCATAACCACTTCGGCCACTAATGGTTAGTGCTTTTATGCGCAACGAAACATACATTTTAATGATGCCCGGTGCACTTTGATGCCAAAATATCAGTTTGAAGAAAGATAAGAGGAAGCAGGAAATCCGGCCATCTGAGTAAATCATGATATATAATATTTCCTATTCTATTATTTTTCTGGACTTTTTGTGAAGTAAATAAAGTGAGATCTAATATGAACCTATTTGGAAAACCCTGAGGTATGAGAGCATATGAAGCTTCATAATTACCATCAACAGAGATGGGGGGGGGAAAGCTGTTATGGTCTACTGTTCACTGCGGTAGATCACAATACATTCAGCTCATTTTCCAAACGATTTTTTTTTCATTTTCTCCCATTCCTCTGTGGTAATTTAGAAGCAAATGAGACAGAGTCAACACATTTTAATACCTCATCAACATTGACGCTATGAGCCTGGAACAATCTCAGCAGGATTTATGCTGAGCAGGGTGTAATTTCCTGCCATGTCATGCAAAAAGATATTAAGGGAGGAATATGAACCAACACACTGATAAAAGGTCCAGACCGCTATAACAATTAGATTCATTTCAACAAAGCTGAGCACATTTCTTCATACAAGAGTGTCAGCTTCACTCTGAGGACAAAGTGAGTGGACATTCACAATAACGGATGGTCATGTTAAGATCTAATGTAGTATCTGGAAACAAGAAAGTGTGGCCAATGCCATCATAGGGCACCCATGGGCCTAATTCCCCTGTGCACATGCTGCTACATGGCCTACTTACTGGATAGAACTTTTACAGCCCCCTAGGGTGCACATTGTTCACAGAGGCAAACTGAGTCATGGGACACATGATGCACAATTCTCCTCTGCTCGTGCACCCAGCTTTCAATTGCCCCCACCCTGTCCCCACCATACCGCCCCCACTCTCCCCTAGGCAACGGGACTATTTCTGCTTCTCTTCAGGCTGAGGTCAAACAGTGGCCTTGCTGTGGAGGCTCCATATGATCTGCTGCTCCGTTGTTCTAAATACAGGATACACAAGCTGTGTGTGGGTGCTGCCGAAATACTCTTCAACTTATATAATAAAAGAGTACATAGTTTTCCTGTGCAGCATCATCCAAAGAGGGGTCAGTGTCTTTTTAGCTGTGTGCGGTGTGCTATTGCCGGTATGATGGAAGGTGGATTTGTTTTTTTCGGTGAGCCAGCTCTGCTCCTGTTTCCGTTCACCTCCATTTTAAAACTAAAGTAATTTAGTGTATGTTTTCATATAACACATTTGGGTGCATATTACTTATCCAATCTTGGCATATCTGTATTACCAACCAGGCAAAATAGGCAACTGCTATAATTTCTGGAGGGGCTTTGTAAAAAAAAATCTAGTTTACATTTACAAAATGCGATTTTAACACGTCAACTTCAGCCTGTAATGTTAATATTTTTTGTTTTGCCCAACAGCAAATGTTTGCCCATTGCCCTCGAAAAGGTTCATCCAGCCTTGAATCTTGAAAAGGTAAAAGCCATGTTAATGCCCCAACGAGCTACATATAAAATACTCATTCACATGCTGTCTCCGATCTTTCAAGCAGTTAGTTAGGAAGGTGCCAAAGTCACTGTAATACTCAGCCATACATTTAGAGGAATGCTGCTGGGCAAACAAGACAAGAAGGCGCAGAAAACAAAGTCCTAATGACAGGCTTCCCCTCTCTTTATTTAACAGAATCAACATTACAATTGTTTTATAGACATGAAGAAGATGTCTGAATATATTTCCTCCTTCTATTTTCTGTCTTTATTGAATCTTTGTACCATTTGCTCATGTTTTTCCCAGTAATCCAGTATTCCAAGGACCTGATGTATCAAAACAAAACATTTATTTGACTTTTTATGTAAAGCAGGTTGCCAATCTATTATTATTCCTGAATCATGATCTGATATATGTTTGGCTTTTGCCATTACTCCTGCGGGACCAACTGTACTCCTCACTTGGCCTTCCCTTCTCTCATTAGAAAAAAGCAAAGAAATGTGTGTTACTTTAGAACATTTGCATTACAGTTCCAAATAAAAAGAGACAAAGTTGTTGTGTTTTTTTTTACCCTGTCAGCATTTTTTGCTGAATATATGCAAGAAGAAGCACTCCAAAGATAAACGTCCTTCTGTACAGAGGGGGGTAGGAGGTGTCTATAAAAAACAAGGAGAACTGGAAGAGGATGCATTCAATATGCTATACATTAATTCATTTTATTCCATGGCTTTCTCAGCCCTGCTCTATAAATGTGATCATCTAAGTGCTTGCGCAGGACACAAAGATACGCAATTCCTTCTTAAATCAATGAGATACTGAAATGTTCAGTTGATCTGTACACGTGTCATGTTCGTTCATTCATTCCACCCACGCTTTGCTGGGTCACCGATTACAATGAAGCACATCATTAAATCCAATAAATTAGCTTCTCTCCTGACATGTGTGTAAAACCTCATCAGCTCAGTGTTGCATGTCTAATCCCTGCATTCTTGTTTTCTCATCGCAGAGATGCATTATGTCTTTGCCTGCAGCCAAAGACCAGACCAAACCAACGCGATATCAATTCTGACAAACCCATTCCCTCACATCAGAGCTGTTTAAACAGATGGACAAGGTCAATAAGTGCTACATCGCAGCTGGAAAATAAATTATCCTATTCTTGACAGCAGGATACAAACAATGGCATGATAATGAAAACTGTTACAATTATAATCCTTCAAACTAATTCACCTTGTAAATGGTGATAACTTTATGTAGCAAGGCTGTTTCCTTTATTGATAACTAAGTTATATTTCGCCATGTACATTACAATAGGAACATAACCTACATGGTAACCACCAAGCTTATAGAAAAATAAAATTTCACCATTTTTGCTAGAACATTTTGTCGATTATCAACATTTTTAATAATTTTTTTCTGTCAATCAATCAGTGTACTCAAACAAAACCTCACTGTAACACTGATGCTTTTATCTAGCTTGTGGCCCCCTGGGTTGCATGTTTTCCTTTACTTAAACATGTAGTGTGTTGCACAAATGCCTCTAGTGCATTATTAATGCCACTTGCTCTGACATAGGAACACTCTTAAAAGTCTGTATCTCGTATACGTCAGTTCAATTTCAAACTGCTACTCCAACCCTGCACTATTTTGGAAGGCTGTGAATTATAACAAAAACAATTCTAGCACTGTTCCCAGTCAGTTAAAAATAAATGATCATATTTTAAATGATCAGAAAGAAATTGGTTTAGCTTTCAATAAACACTTTATAGCTGCTGGTAAACTCTTTCACAATGGAGTATCTACGCCTTCTACGCCTACCACCACGAGAAATAAAAATAGCATACCACCTGTCTCTAAAACTCCTCTTTTCAGCCTTGTTCAAGTCCCAACAAGTATTGTTGTAGATGCGCTTCTTGCCATCAACCCCAGGAAGTACATGGGAGAGGACAATTTGGACCCATTTTCAATAAATCTCTCTGCACTTATCATATCAAAACAAATAACCCATATTTTTAATCTTTCCATCTCTTCTGGTATTGTTCCTAAAGTCTGGAAAAAAGCTCACGTCATTCCATTACATAAAGGGGGTGACAAAAGTGATCTTAACAATTACAGGCCAATTTCCAAACTCCCATGCCTGGCAAAAATTCTAGAATCAGTCATTAATACTCAGTTGAAATCCTTTTTATCCAGTGCTTCCATTTTGAGTCCATTTCAATCTGGTTTTAGGGCAGGCCACAGTACTATATCTGCTGTCACTTTGGTCTTAGACAACATTGTTACAGCTATCGATAAAAAAATGCACTGTGCAGCACTTTTTGTTGATCTGTCAAAAGCTTTTGATACTTTAGATCACCATTTGCTTTTAGAGAGGCTGCATGAAATTGGTTTTGATTATTCTACATGTAGCTGGTTTAGGGACTATCTCTCTGATAGACAGCAGTCAGTTAAGCTGGGAAGCTACCAAACTGAGTTTTTAACAGTTACAAATGGTGTTCCGCAGGGCTCAATTTTAGGTCCAGTCCTATTCACAATTTACATCAATAACATTGTTTCATCACTACAAAACTGCCATGCCCATTTGTATGCTGACGACACTGTACTGTATTGCATTTCTGATTCAGTGCAACAATCTGTTCAGAACCTACAGAGCTCTTTTAACACCCTGCAGAACTGTCTAGTGGATCTCAGGCTTGTCCTTAATATAGAAAAAACAAAATATATGTGCTTTTCCAGAGCAAGAATTACACATTTTAATGATCTTATTATTCACACAAATAATGGATCTCATATTGAAAGAGTCACTGAATATAAATATCTTGGCATCTGGATAGATGAAAAACTCTCTTTTACATTTCACATAAAAAATCTTGTCTGTCGTCTCCGACAAAAGATTGGCTATTTTTATAGGAATAAAGCCACCTTCCCGTTGTTCAGTAGGAAAAGGATTATTGAGGCAGTTTTTATGTCTGTCCTTGATTACGGTGATGTGGTTTATCGGCATGCATCTCGTTCATGCCTTAAACTCCTAGACTCTGTATTTCACTCTGCTTTGAGATTCATTACAGGAGATGCTTATGATACACACCATTGTGTTTTATATGAAAAGGTTGGGTGGTCCTCCCTTAAGGAGAGACGTGATGCACATTGGCATATTTTTATATATAAAGCTCTGACTGGAAAGCTACCACTATATTTGACAGAAATGCTGCTTATTTCAGATGGGCTTTATCAAACCCGCTCAACTGACATGCTCATGTTATATGTCCCCTATGCCCGGTCTGAGCTTGGTAAAACCGCTTTTAGCCATAGTGCCCCTGACTCCTGGAACAGCCTACAACATACAATTAAAATAAATACACTCATAACTGTTAACCAATTTAAAATTATTATTTTGAATCAGCCCCTCTACACTTGTAACTGTTTTAATTAGGCTATTATGTCTCTCATTCAATTGATCTGAATGTTTTAAATTGTTGTTGTCTGTGTGTGTGTGTGTGTGTGTGTGTGTAAACTTGTTATGTATTCTCATTGTATATTGTGTATATGTACAAACTCGACGTCATTGTAAAAGAGGGTCACCCCTCAATTGATCTTTCGAGGTTAAATAAAGGAAAATGAATACAGGAAGAAGGCTTACTTTGCCAGGTTAATGTACCGGAGCATGCACATAGACACTGGATGTTCCCCTCTTACACCATCTGATCAGGTCATTATGTTAATCAAAAGCTGACCGCTTTGTGATTAAAGACAGTGTCATAATCTTGTATCTCTCTTTCTCCTCCCACCGCCTTTCTTCACCTACCATCTCTACCTGTGTCTGGAGAGCATCTGACCTGAGTTTCATTACTAGCCAGCAAGCGTTCCCTGTGAAAGTTTATTAAGTCTTCGATACGGTCACAGGCTGACGCGAGCCCATTGTGGATGGAAGTCATTTCCTTTAACTTGACTTTTTCCAACCTAATTGGCAATTGGTCATGTACTTTTGCTACCCCCCCCCCCCCCCCCCACCCCCCACCATGCTGATTACGGCTCCAAAGCTCATTCAGGCCTCACTGAACAACTGATCCAGCAACAACAGCAGCAGCAGCAGCAGCTCTTTGACCTGTTTTCTGCTCTAATGCCGGAGATGTCACTCCTGCTGCAAACATCCGGAGTGAAATCCCTGAGTAGAACAGACAGCTTTTTAGGGGGCAGCAGAACAAGTACAACGGCTCTCAATCTTACTCTCCCGTGACAAAAAAAGAAAATGTCTCTTCTGTGCATAACTCACTGCGCCACCAAGGCTGCTCCGGGATTGCTATACTGAACTTACCTCTATGAAGCATCAACGATCCCTTATTAGCTCGTCTATCGCTGCTTTCTTGCAATCATTCAGAAATAAAATAAGGGGCATCCCTCCAGACAATATTTGGGATTACCAAGCTAGAAGCTTTACAAAATGTGTTCTACTCAACAGAACCTTGTCAGTAGCGGTTGTAGCCTTTTGGTTGTATAGTTTGATTTGTACTGCGTGAAGGTCAGTGGGCAAAGTACAAGCTGACTTATGGTAGTTAATGGATTGCCTCAATGTTGTGTGATTGGGCTACTAAGATTTTCTCTTTACAGAAATAATTTAGTTGATGTTTAGTATCATAAAGTATAAAAAAACTAATAAAAAAAGACCAGCATACACCATAACATCTCCTGACTTAAATTGGAATATAAATTGAACATGAACCACGATTTTTTTCTGTAACCATTTGGGAGTAAAGATTTTGTAGAATAACATGCCTCAGTACAGATCATATATCACTCTCCTTACAGCCTTTGATTCTTTCTTCACTTAGTGTCATGCCTCAGACACACTGTTACACACCTAAACACACAGAAAATGTGCTTATGCCTTTTACCTTGAGGTTGTGTCTATATGCAGCATCCAGCACAGCGGGTACCAAATCCTCGGCGGGTTCCCCGTTGTCGTCAGCCAGGCCCGGGGGATACCAGGACAGGACCAGAACCCCTGGAGACACACGGAAACTCATGAATCGGATCATCCATCTTGGACCAAGGACACTGGTTAATACAGCAGAGAACATGTCCAAAATGCATATGAACCTGAAGTGTTATCTAAGGCACTGTTGCAGTGATGTATGGATAACATGCTCTTTGTAAGAAATGCTCACAATCCTGTGTAGAGAAACAGGAACTGAAAAAAACTTGTGCTTTCATTTATCAACTGTGGGTTTTTTCAAGCAGCCTTTCACTCAGTGTTACACTCATTTGAGACCATTGAACGAACACAGTCACTTGCACTTTTATTGAACCTGCTGAAAGTTTTACGCCTTGGTAATCCATTAGGGTAATTACCGCATGTATTGTACAAGAGTCAGGATGCTGAGACAGATGCTAGAAGAATATGGCAAGATGCCAACAAATTAGGAGACAATGGCTCCTCCTCACACTTCTCGACAGGAGCGAGAACCCATGTGATGATTCTGAAGTCTCTTTGTGATCTCTTACTTTGTTGTAATTTTATGTTTTTTTAAATTGTCCATAAGAGATGTTGTGGGACTCTGACCCCCTTTGCCTGTGCAGTCATGGCTGTACGGAGGAGAGTCGGCTCTTTGTATCTGAATGCCTATCTGTCCCTCACCTATATCCTGAACATGATCGGTGAATATGCATCTGTCATCTTTGGACTATGTATTATGTCTTCCTTAAGTGGCAATCTCTCTGCACAGGTCGACTGTGTGACAGCTCGTAAATGTCAGTCCAGAAATGCTACCTCATGCTCGGATGCTGGCTGAAAAAATAACATCAGCCCCAGTGGTACCTGGCACCACAGAGGATCTGGCACATCGGATATGCACTCAGCGCTAATTCATTAAATTCATGTCCACGAGCTATGGACCAGTGTGGGGACTATTAGATATCAACACGCGACTATGTCTTTGTGTATTAGGAATATGGCCGCAGCTATTTATTTTATTTATGGACCTCTGTGAAGTGGCGGGGAATCAATCATCAAGCCAAGTGGAATTAATTAGAGTTTGGCTGGCTGTGGTTACTAATTAAATGGATTGTTTTAACTGAGCATGGTGAACAGGCACTCCCATGATCCATCTGTCAAGGCAGGGATGTTTTATAAAGGAATGGAGGGTCTGGTCATCCTTCCGGATGGTGTACAATAACCCACTGAGCCGCAAGACAGAAACATCAGGGCCTATCATGTGTGGGCTGCTGATGGCTGGGCAAAACCAGGCCGTTACTCGACACCAGGCTAAAGGACTATCACATGAGACGACCGACACAGAACACAATCCAAATAAAGGATTATACACCTTTTCCATTTTAGAGCATTCCCCTTGAAGACTTTACAATTCTACTATCAGATGTTTTTTCATGACTCATGTCATTTGTTTAAATTATAGCCTATTTGACTCACTCGTCGTCACTTCATTGTCTGACTTTTGATGGTTTGTTTTTTTTGGCTGCTGTTTGCTTGGTTGTCCTACTGTAAATGTTTTGCTTGTTAAAAAGACATTTGGATTTCAACAAGAGTATCTGATTAGATACAAAAATATTGCCGTTCATTGACTCTCAGTAGCCAAATGTATCCTGCCATATTGATAATTTAAAATATATACTGTATTAACCTCTATAATAATTTCCTTATATAGATTGCACACATTGCCCAGCCCTAAAAAAAATATTAAATAATAATAAATCATTTAAATTAAAAAGAAATATATTTAAAAAAACATGTCAAGTTGAAGCACACTTAGAATTTAGAGTTGTGACATTGTGATAGTCAATAAGGTAATCTAGACCTAAGAAGTAAATTACTGGAGCTTTTAAACTCATGAAGTTTCTCTCTGTGTTTTGGAGGACTTGAACTGAGCGTGTAGGGAGCTGTCCAGAGGATGTGTGGTGCTGAAAATGTTCTGTGCCTCCTTAAAGCGAAAATAAGGCAGCTTCGCGCCGAGGAGAGAGGAAATAGTTTGTGAAGATGCCTAGCACGAAAAACAAAACTCTTCTTTATCTATTTCATGGCAAGAAATTGCACATCTGAATTGTACCTGCCGCAGATTCTCCGATCTGCTCCATGTGGGACTCCAGCACGTCCGGGTCCCTCGAGCTGTACGGGTTGAGTTCGGGGTAGAAACTCGAGCCGATGTCTTCGGGAGGCATGTGTCTACCTCTCGGGTAGCTGGATGCGACTTTGGGGTCCCAGTGTGGAACCAGGATGTGGTCCCAATGAATGTATTTGCCGTCCATATGTGGGTTGCCGTACCAGGTGTAGTAAAAAATGTGAACATCATAAAATATAGTCCCCTCTGGACCGGAGTTGGACAACACTGCTTTGGTGTTGCTGCCAGCCGGGCGGGCTTGACCCGGGGACGCCGTGGCGGTGTCACGGGACACGGAGCGCCGGTCCAGCTTCCCCGCGATCATGGGCAAGAGCTCCAAGCCCGGAGCCAGATCCGAGAAGCCGTCACTGGGCTTCAGGGTCCGCAGTCCCATCATTGTACCAAACACGAATATTGTGAAGAGTAACAGAGCTATGCATGCTTTCCTGCGTAGTCTTGCCATGTTTATCCAGGAGCGGCACAATCTGAAAACTGCGTGGACGGGACAAGGAGCGCAAGCCTCCCTCTGTCCTGTTTCTGCTCTACCACACCGAGCGTTCACCCACCCGAACTACGAGCTAGGCTACTTATCGAAGTGTCCTGCGAGGCATCTGCTAATGGCATATCCTTCTGAATTGGTCACTAAAAAGTGGCTACATGGTTGCAGGCCAGTCGCAGCAGACTATCTGACAGTTGGCCGTGAGATTTTTAACTTTCTTCTGCAGCCGCAATATTTGCATTCTTCCGAGCTTAACCTGTATCACCGCATCAGGAACTTGCTTCCCATTCCGTTCACTGTATGGAGAAACTATATGGATACATTTATGTGTAATGCTCTAACTGGGCGGATAGTGCAGATATTGTTCCCATCAATAGGCGCCTCGCCCAATGATCTCAAAACGCTCACTCTCTGATCTTCTCCTCCAGCTGGCTACCGCGTCCTGCCCAGAAGCGGATCCGTTCACCTGACACCGGACAGATGCTCGCCGTCAAGATGCGGAGTGATGCTCTCCGGTGGTGGTATCAATAGGGGGTTTCCAGCCTCACTGGTTGGCTGGTTGGTTTTGTCCTCATACGCAGTTCCCGTTTGGGATACCAAAGAGGCGGGACTCTTCTGGTCTGTGTGCGTGTGTGCATGGTTGCAGAGCTTTGCGCTGACAGCAATTATATAATGTTTAAGAAAGAAAGAAAAAAAATATGAATGCTGTCTGCAAATCCGCAACGAAAATAAAGCAAGGCTATAGTCACGTTATTATGTCAGAAGTAACTATTGTCTATGAATCTATTCTTAGTTGGAGAAATCTGGGTCAATGGTGTCAGTTGCAATAATATTGTTTCTTAAGTTCAAGCTTCAAACTCCTGTGCCTGTCTCTGTGGCATGCTCTTCACACGATGAGTTCAGAAGTATGTTGACATCTAGTGGTCATTTTATATAACACAAGGAGGCTTCACCATGCTGCCTTCGGGTACTGCCGGGAATATTGACACCCTGTGTCTAGATCTAGTGAATTGCAGTTTTATAAAGATAACTGACACATTTGTTTCATAACCTATATATTTATTTTTCTTTTCTTTTTTTCGAAATCACCAAACGTTTGAAAACATTGATATGGACCTATAGCTTTCTCTCTCGATAAGCTTCTCTCCTGGGTAGGCCTATATCACTTTGGGATATTGAATGCATTCGGTTTGTTTAATGTCATAAAGACGCGTGTTTTGAGGGTCCACAAGGGGTCGTTGTGGTAGTTGTGATGAAATCGACAGGTACCCTCTGAAACGTCCATCATGATACAGGCTGAGGTGGAGCTGTGTGAAATAAAATAAATAAATAAACTTCAAGGTAATCTTCCCCGATCAATCCAACTAATCCGACTGATAAATCTCTCTGTCTAAGTCTGGTCGAAATTAAAATAAACTAACACTAACCACACACACACTAAACATTAACTACATATAAAAATACACATCTAATTTGGTTCATGTTTGTTTGTAGGCCTGCCTATAATTAGAACGACTTAATTTTTCAAAAACACTTTTTATTTCTTAATATTATCTTTAGGCTTTTTCGTTATGCAAGGACGTTAATGTCTGAGTTTAATGTTTTTAATGTATCATTTAGTTTTGATGTATTATTATTTGTTTAAACTTATTAGTCTATTATTAGGCCTATATGATTATATAAGTCGTTCGGGGTTTTTTCTTAAACTTTGGACTCTTCCACTTTAAGCTTGGTAAAAAATATCACTCTCCTCTGTCTTTGATTCATCCATCATGTCCACAAGGACACGAGTCAACATCTTAACATGATGTGATCAATCACTATTGATCCTTGAATTCGTTTGACCAGCTTGGCTTGTTTTCATGCTGCCAACTTGTATTGTGGGTTGTTTGCAAGAAAAATAGGATATCTCCTATTTTTTTATAGCCTACGTTCGTTTATTTCAAGTATTCCGTCGTTTCTATATTTTAACCCTCCCTACTCAGTTGTTACTCCTCTCCTGAATTGTAAGAACATCACCCCCCCCCCCCCCCCCCCTCCATGTATCATCTGGATTAACATTACAATCCTTTATTTGGCGTGTTGGGACAGCAACAAGCTCATGCAAGGAAACGAATGAACACATGGCGAGAGACAGGCTATGGAGTATTAGGCTATGAATATTGTCTTTTTGAAATATATCATTGTTTTTTTTTAAACAAAACACGTAAATGAAACCAAAATTGATTTTAAATGCCCCCAAACCATCATGCATTAAGAAAATATGATAAGGGGGTCGAAATGTGTAGGCTAATTCTAGTGTCACACCTTTTGGTTGAGCAGTGTTTGTTTTCGAAAAACATATAATATGGGCAATCAAATCTGCAAATAAATAAAATAACTGACAATTGGACAGTTCCTGTTACACATTCATAAAGTTACTGCGAGTAGCCTACCAAAGAAGTCTTTGAAATATGAAAAAATTATGGAATTATGACAATATTATACAGGGCTTTTTCGGTTAGAAGTGATTGGTCACTTCCCACGTTTGGGCCCTTCCATCACAATCCATCCTTAGGGACTATAATTGTGAATCACGTGGACATGACCGAGAGTGTGGGGGGTTTCGTTTGGATTGGAAAATTGTCATTTGTATTGACCAACAGAGCTGACCGCTGCAGGACAGAGAGAGAGGGGAGAAACGCGTTTCAGAGAAAGAAAGCCAGAAGGCAGCAGCAGCGGACACGGAGTGGGCTAAACTAAACATGGCAGAAGGTATGTTTGGGGGTTTCTCTATCTCTGGAAATGGATGGAGTGCTATCTGGAGGGTCTGTGTGTCCTTACATTGTTTTAGAGGGGTTTTTTTTGCAAAGAAAAAAGGAAGAACTACCCACTGACCCCCACCATCCCTCATTGTTTAGGGTTAGGTTGCCAGCCCCCTTTTGTTTACCTCCCTCTCCCGCTTTCCCTCTCGGTGCGCAGTGTCTGTCTTTCACAGCATTTTGCATGAAAGTGGCAACCTGTGAGGATTTCCCAGTTTGAGGGCTAAAAAGGATACTGTAGCTTGGGTGCTAATTTGGACTCAAGGCAGAACTGAAAACATGGGCTCCGTTTCTAACCAGGAATTCCCAGGTTGAGTAACAGAATAAGATGAATTAAGTTAATTTTTCTGTTAGGTAGGCTATAACATTGAGTTAATTAACTTGTCTTCTGATTAACTGTCCATCTGATTGTAATGGGACATGTTATGGCTTTGTTCGCACGCGTGATGTGTAATCCCCGTGTCTATCAATGCATTCATCGCTCTTTAGAAATGTTTGACATCATGCAACCTCCAAGATCACTTATTTTGCACAAACCCCTGGCTACTCCTTTAGAAGATCGCATTGCTTTGGGGGATCGTTTTATTCAAATTTAAGGCAAAATACAACCTGGGGTTGCTACTAGTGTGTCCATTGCATTTAATCATATTGATTGATCAGGCAGCCACGCGAAATAATGGGAAGAAAACTTTTATACCTCTCTGAAAATGTCCCTTTTTTGGATAAAGTTAATGCATTTCAATCATCTAAGCATTTGCAAACGTTTACATTTATTTATTTGTCATTCCCTTCCGTAAACACGTCTACTTTTCGTTGCAGGAGTGTGTAAGCCCGAGGAGGATGAGGGACCGAGCACCGAGGAGGATTCACAGTCTTTCCACGGGGTTGGCGTGTGCAAATGGTTCAACGTCCGCATGGGCTTCGGGTTCCTGTCCATGACCAACCGGGAGGGAGTGCCACTGGACGAGCCGGTTGATGTGTTTGTCCATCAGGTAGGGCTACTCTCCGCTGAAACCGAAACTACTAACGAAATAAAAATCCAGCGGCGATGTTACCTTTCGACGTGAATTACTTGAGCATCCCACCCACGCTGCAAAAAATATCACAATGTCTAAGTCTGGAAAAAGTGCAATTTCCTAACTTCCCCAAGTCAAAGTGAATTTCATCCCACCTGTTTCCAATGCAGCCTAATTAATTCAGGCTACATTTTCTTTCAACCTTTACTTTCTGAGAAACTAAGGCAGCAGTGACTCACTGGAGTAAAATTTACTCAAACAAAAAGCCAACAAAATTTAAAGTGTGTCAAAACACTGTGTCAAAACACTGAATAGCAGGCGTTTTAAGAAAGGAACGTAATTATGCCTATGCTAAATGTTTAACCCTTTCTTTTGCAGTGTGTGTATGGTGGGTGTTTCTCCCTCAGGGAACACGTGTTGGAGCCAGAGGAGGGCTGCAGGCCTCCCTCGTGGTTTTTTTTAGAGGGCCTTTGATATAAAGTGACGGAGACACAAAAGTGTGCTCACAGCTAACGCTCTTTAATAAGCAGGCATCGATGCTTAATGGTGAATATAGATCTCAGCGGGTGCTGTTGTGTGAGCGGCATGAAAACTGGCCCTTAAAATGATGTAATTGATGAATGATCAATAATTGAGTTTATTTCTTTTTTAATATGATGATTGGATGTCACATTTGACCTTGTATGGTTGCATATGTTTCAAGACAAGACAAAAGCTTTTAAAATTATTCATCTAATCGAACATATCTTTTGATTCTTCACTTGAGGTTTTATTGTTTTCCTCAGTCTGAGGAGATAAAAGGAAACTCCTCGGTTCATCCAGGTTTACGGAAAACTTCCATTCACCTTTTCATGTACAACTTTTGAGTTGGGATGTAAAGAGGGGGAGGGGTTACATTTCCCCACTACTTCTCATGTGAGTGAGTGCCTCCATTTCTGTCTGATAAGATAAAGGCTTAGCATGTGAATGAGAGTCCCCACTAGCTGCTCATTCACCTCAAGGTTCCTGCCATAAAGTGATTAAAGGCTCTTTGCTGTCTGCACAACCCCCTCTATGTGTGTGTGGCACTATTTTATAGCTTTAAAGATGAACGGAAGTTTCTGGGTTTACTTGAGATAAATGGCCTTTTCTACACAATGCCAGCACTCCTCAAAGCATAATGCTGTTGAGACATTTGTCGATCAAAGAGCAATTCCTCTATTTCAAAGATTTAACTTAATGTTCTCTACATACAACCATTTAAAGTCTGCCTACCATCCACACTGCATGTTCCACACTTGGTAGTTTTTCCATTTATTTGCCTGTGATGATGCATATAGAGAGTTGTCAATGTCATGTGCAGCAGTTGTAACTGAAATATTGTTTGACTATACAGGAAGTTGGTACCTGATTAATCATATCGCAAACCAAAGCATAGGTTAAACTGGTGATAGACACTTACAGTTTGTTGCTCCAGTGGTAACAGGCATTTTAAAATAAATAGAAACAAATGGATTGGATGGTATACTGCCAACTGCTTTAGTATGAAGCTTAAAAAAAATAGGACGCTTGAATTGAGAAAGAAACGTTGTAATGCTCTCTGCTTTACCTAAATAGTAACTTTACAATGTGCTCTCGTTTTATGTACGAGCAATGCATAACCAATGACTTACTTCCCTCTCAGTTACTACAGAAAGGTAGACACACGCGTGTCAATGATATATGTGAAGGGGTTATGGCAACGTTAAAGGCCTCAACCCTAAAATTAGTGGCCGCATGTCAAGGAATATTAACTCCCAGGGTCCACTGGCCTTTTGTGCAGGTGGACAATGGAGCCATGCATCCGAATGAAGCACCCCTCAACCGTGACCGAGCCCCTCTTTGTCTCAGCAGTAGTCCTACTATTGTCCCTCGCTGCTCTGATGTCTTTCTCTGCCTCACTTGGCTTCCACACTCATTCTTGACAGAGTTCACTGTAGACCCCACTAATAGCACCTCAGCATTTGGTCCTTGATGTTTAGGGCCCACCATGATCTGTACCTGTGTGTGTGGATAACCTGATGTAGGGCATGTGGCTGCTGAAGATACGTTATGGGGGTGGGGAAGGTCACACATGGGAGAGGAAGTGGGTTAACGGTCAGCAGAGCAGAGAGGCCTGATGGGATTGGGGCTCTGCGTATGTCCATGGTGCCACTCAAATGTCATGGTTCATCAATTGTGTTTCAATGCCGTTAGAGTATGTCATTTGCTTGTTTTTGTTCTCATATTATGGAAGGTTTTGTTAGTTGCGTTGTGGTTTACTGTGGCTGTGTTTGTAATGATTCCAACGTAAAGTTTTAGGGCTGAAGTGTCCTTGTTGGTTGATCATTCTGAAGCTGCGGCTTTAATATTTACTACTTGCATCCTTTAAATAATAGGGTTATACTGTTGGATTTGGTTTAGAGACAGCACTCACAATACACCGTGTGCTTTGAGAAGCTCAGTTTGATTCCTGGTGGGTTTACGGTCTGTGGAGTGCAGACCGTTGCTTATTATTACCGGTGAATGTGACTTTACTCCAACACTAAAGGAAGAAAACGGGATTAATGTCTATCAAAACAAACTTGCTACATCATAGATCTTTCTTCCTGTGTCAACATTCTGAGTTGTGACAAGTTAATCTCACAGCCCCACCAAGGGAATTTTAGAGAGGGGGTTCCCAACCTGTATTAGCCAGATTGTATCCTTAACACCTTCCTTCATGTCTCATTACGTTTCCCTGGAATCGGAAATGCTTCTGGCAAGACAAAAGAAGAATCTCTACAAAGGTCACACCAGGTGACCATCATTTCCGTGAATATGTATTTAGGCAGGAGGCTAAGTAAGTGTTTACTCAGCAAATTCAAACATCCAGTTCCATTGTTGATCAATTCATCTAACACGCCTCTCTAATGTTCCTATTCAATCACTACATAATGGAACCAGGTTTTTTTTTACATAAAACAAATAAGTCACTTTTTACAATCACTGATATAAAAGGAAGATATCAATCATTTGTGCTTTCTCTCAACTTCTTTCTTCCACTTCTTTCTGCCAAACAACTATCCAAGGAATGTCACCCTGACCCCCAACCTCCCAGAGAAGCCACGCTGCCTTCTCACCCCACCCCCCAGCCGTAGCACCAAACCCTGCATCCTGCAGTTTAGGGTTAGATGTGGTGGTCAGTGTGTTAGTGGAGCTTTATGATGTGGGTGGGAAGAGGGATGGGGTGGGGGCAGCATTGTGGAATGCCGTTCCTCTAGAGCGGGGGATGGGTTGATTGATGACAAATTTACCACTCAAACACGGCTAAAAGACAAAGCAGCATTAATGCAACAGTGCCTTTTTATGCAAGGTCTTATGTCTACAAACTGATATCTAGAGTGGGAACAGCAAGCTTTGTAGTGCTTGTTTGTTTATCAGGTGAGACATAATGATCACCTTAAAATACCTGATAAGTGCTATCAGGCTCTGATGGTCTCACACGGTGAAGAATTGTTGGGGGTTTTCTTAAGGGGCCGAAGTATCCAGAATCTCTTTGTGGAGGCAATTTGGTCCCTGGTTGTTTGTAAAATGGCAGGATTTAAAAAAAATCTGTCAATCAATATATTTATATCCTACTAAGAACGATCCCCAACCTTTTGTTGGTTGACTCTTCCTACATTTTGTATTATGGCTTGACAAACCTAAGTCACCCAAAAACTGGAGTTTCCCAAACAGTAGTTTTGATGCCAAATTCTCTGTGTGTCTCTTTTCAGAGCAAGTTACACATGGAAGGCTTCCGCAGCCTGAAGGAAAGCGAGTTGGTCGAGTTTACCTTCAAGAAGTCATCAAAGGGCCTGGAGTCGCAGCGCGTCACCGGTCCGAGTGGCATCCACTGTGTGGGCAGTGAAAGGAGACCCAAAGGCAAGAAGGTCCAGAAGCGACGTTCAAAGGGCGATAGGTAAGCAGGGATGAACTGAGAAAGAACAGAAAAGACATCTAAACGATAAACCAGTGTCAAGTAAACTGTGAAAATGTGTTTGGATGCACACTAATAAATAACAGAAAGCGTGGAAAATCAAGCTGGATCCATGGCAGCTATTAATTTAAGAATTTTACTTTGGATCAAAAATATGATTTGTATTATCGAACAGGACATCTCATACATGTTCACTGCCCAGGGAAAAACCATGCATATCGAAAACATCAACTTTCCTAAAATCAAAACGAATCACCAATTTTTGAGATGTGTGGTTTTCGTTGGACAGCGATAGATAATCCACCTTTGCATTGGAGACCCTCAGCAGTCCACAAACAGTCATTGTTGTGTCCACTTCGGTTCAACACAATTGTGTTTCACTTTCTCCCCATCGTCCTTATTCTTCCTGAACCCCAACCCCCACCTCCAGCCCTAGCAAGGGTCACACCAGCAGGCTTGACGTGTGACCTGGATCAATAACTGTTTAAATCTGCTGGCCCCAAGTGAATTCATACTCACCGACTCTCTCCCTAAACCTCTTCTACCAATACCAAAACCAAAATTATAAAAACAATATTTGAGTAACAAACATTGATAATTTTTTTTTTATCTTACTCGTGTACTTTCTTTTCTCAGGAATAGGAATTTTTTGTTTACTGTAACAAATGTAGCCTATTCCAAAAATATCTCTATGCATTGTTGCACTTTAATGAGTTCAGGTCTTGTGAAAGTTACAAAATATACAGCACATATATATTTATTCATGACATTTTGTCTGAATAATGAATGGTTTCATGCAGAGACAACAATGTCCCTCCAACTGAAACAGATTTTTTGGTCTTTCTTTGAAAAGCAATATAGAACAGGGTTAGAGGTGTATCAACTTCACCCTCCTGTCAGTTGTGATTAGAGCCAGAGAGTAGTCAGTGTGAGAACAGGGATCATTACTGACTCAAAGAGTCCTAGGAGGCCCGTTGTGGTTCAATAACTCTCCCTAGACCACACTGATCCATTGATAAGATATCGTTACCCTCTGGCGTATATCATTATGCAACACTGGATGGTGTTTCATTGGTGCATGTACAATTTATTGATCATATTTATAGTCAATAGTTGTGTGTGTGTGTGTGTGTGTATGTATGTATGTATATAGATAAGCAGTTTTATTATCATTCTTATTTCTTGGTTCATGTTTTGCCACCAAAGTGAACCAGCTGTTTTTAGGCCTACATTTTACGGACCACCTTTGTGAATATGTGTGTATATGAGTGAGGGTGGGGAAAATGCTCCTGTCTATTTAATTGATCACAGATGTAAGAGCCCGGGCAAGGGGGTGAAAGGTCATTGTTTCCATGGCAACAGTGTATGAGTAAATGCAAGAGGGCTGGGGGCAGGGTTGAGATTGGGGGTTAGAGAAATGGGTTGAGGGGGCGGAGTTCAGAGGTCATTACTGCAGCTTTTTTAGACAAAGGGACCACTTCCCCTTCCCTCCACTTTCCTCCTGATGGATACTGATGTAAAGAGCTTCTGTGATGTGACGGTATAGACCTTGACACCACCCCAACGGCCACTGCCACAAAGCCATACTGACCCCTTCAGCAGCTGCCCTGTCCATACCTCATCTGTCGCTACAATGGTGGCAGGGGGTCTGCAGTGGCACACACTGACCACCCCACGCCCACCACCCATCTGTCTTGCGACCCTCCACGCGTGGCCATTCTATAGGTTGTGTTCGAACAGAGGTGGCCGATGGCTCCCGCTGACCCCTTATGGTGTTCATTTCTAAAGTTCAGTGCCGATGAAAGTAACGGATGTCGTACTTACAATAGAGTTCAACGGGAAGCTTTTGGAAGTGTCAAACTTACAAATAGGGCAAGCTGTTTCGATGCCATGAGTGATTTAAGCCATGGTAACCATACAAGGTCCATGGAATAAAGGAGTCCTGCCACTTACATTTGGAAATGATTCTTTCAACTTGAATAGTTACATTTTCCAGAGATTTCTGCTAGCCTAAAGGTTCCTAATGAGATGATTTTGGTAGTCCATGGTGGCACATTTTGACCATCCAAGAAACATGACATGCCTCGAATTGTTTTAAACCTGGCGTGATCCTATGTGACCTGGAATGCCCTTGCAGGATGTATGACCAAATGCAAACTCAAGTCGTTCCTGTTGAATTGTGGCCATCTAGTGGCAAACAGGTGATACTTAAAGCCCCGATCTGCTCAAAATGTGGTTTGGTTATCGTTACCTCCTTGCTATTCACTTTGCAGAGTTTCCTGATAGATGGCTGTTTTTACAATTATAATCCTGGTCAATCTTATATCCGAGTTAGAGATGTGCATGTAACTATAATGATTTTGAGTCAAAAACCTAGCTGAAAGGATAGTCAATATTGGATTTGGAAATGCCAGGTGACCAGGAATACGACTCCGAATGACTATAATTGTTGCTTTCCTGGATATGTAAATCAGCAAATGATTGTCAACAACCATTTAAACTAAAATGTTCGTACTGGTTGCATTGTTGTGGTCAAATCTTTAAACGATATCCATTATTGAACTTTGACTAACTGCTGTCAATTCGTGTAGGTGCTACAACTGCGGGGGCCTGGACCATCATGCCAAAGAGTGCAAGTTACCACCCCAGCCCAAGAAGTGCCATTTCTGCCAGAGCATCGACCACATGGTTGCCAATTGCCCAATCAAAGCACAACAGTCTTCACCAGGTTCTCAGGGAAAACCGTCCCCCTCGAAAGGAGACGAGGAGGAGCACAGCCACTCGGCACCACCTCCAGAACCCTCTGATTAAACGGGAAATCAGGCAACACTGACGCCGGGGGAAGCACAGCGGCCAATCAAACTGCTTTGATGGAGAGATGGGACACATGGTCCCCTTCCACCCATTGAAGCTGCTTTTGGAACTACCTCAGGTTACAAAAAATTGCTTGTGAAAAATGTTGCTGAAATTTCTTTTTGTTTATTTTCATTTGGTGTAACACTCAGGAATTTTGTATTATTGCACTCAGGAAGCTCCCTACATTTCTGAATCACTGCTGTTTTTGACGGGTTTGAGATTGTAGTGAGCAATGCCATATATCAGATTATTTTGATGAGTATTTGTAGAATCTGCTTTTTTTGTGATACTGTGCCTCTCTTGTGGGCAATATACCTCTTATGTGTTTGCGTATAATACTCTGTGTGTTTTAGAATGGAACTTTTGCTGCCTTACCATTTACTCTACTTCCTGACTGTTACACCTTACTATCCGACAAGGCAGAGACGTGACAGTTGGTACCTCTGTAATGAATGTTCGTTTGCATATCGCATGGGGGACGGGAGGGTTTTGCAACACATGGGACGGGTTTTAGGGTATAGCTTTAGGCAATGTATTGGCATATGCCAATATTGAAGTTGACCATCCAGTAATCCTGGGGCCAAATGAATGTCAGACCAAAAGTGGTTCCAATTTTTGGTCAGTTATTTTTTGTGGTTTCATTGTTTTCATCCAGCATCTTGCTGGCTTTATAGGTGCACGGTCTACCTCATTGGTGCATGTTTGGTTTGCCACAATAACCGTAATTTTTTAACCACTGATGGTAAACTAAATATTCTCAGAATACAGTTTGAGATTGTAATTTGAATTGGGATTATATCAAATCCTCTTTGCACTACAGTAGTTACACAGCATTGCTATGAACAGTACACATCTTTTAAACCTCTGTCCACGACTAAATCAATGCTGGATGTGGTCTGTTGTACTTAGCTGTACTTCTGACTGCAGAAAAACAAGCCAGATTATTAGACTGGGTGTAGTCGTAGTTTCACCAAGAGAGGGCAGCAAAACACTGCTTTTTCAACCTTCAACTCACTCCTCTCAGGGAACTGGAGGCTGTGTGAAATACTGCTGGCTTTATAATTACCTCACTGTGGATTTGATAGAATTTCAACCAATTTGATACTTTCACCCAATACATGTACATCATCACTTTTAAAAAGATACTTGAACTGGACTGATTTACTGAGGGGTCCAGCTAGCTCTTCTCTTGATACTTGAATAAAATGAGGCAGAATCAGCTATGATGTTGCCAGTGGGACGGCTAGTATTTTTTCGTTTATATCCAGTGCGATCCATTTCTAGGTAGTTATTTAAAACTTTACCTCTCTATGACCTTTAGTAGGGTAATAGTTCAGGAACACCTAGCCTGTACAAAGGAGCATGTAGAACTAGCTAGCTAGTCAGCATTTTACTCTGGTTTTACAGGAGAAGCTGAGGAGACTTTTACACTCAATTAATATATATGTAAAATTATACTAAAGCCTTTAAAAAAAAATCATTTTCCTTATTTATTTTCATCCAAGAGTTTTACCGCTTCTCCTTTTGCGCCTGTTGAAGCCTCTCAGAAATGAATGTTCCAGTAGAAATTAAATTATCCAGAATGCAACTTGTCATTCAAAGCGCCTATGACACAAATGTATATTTGGTTAACACCATTTCAACATCAAGGTACTATTACTTTGTACAAATGTGCTCGATATATCATTGTCATTGTCCTTAACGATAATGAATAGTGCAACCGAACCAACAGTAATATATTGCAACATTAGAATAACAATACAGTACATCCTGTATAGGTAGTATTATGAGGACTGACAAACTGATTTTCTTTTTCTTTGCCTTGCTGCGCAATTATTTTATTTTCTATTTTTGTGCACAAGGAGCCTTCCAGATTAGTCGCATTGTTCTATCTATATCTATCTATATATTTCTCTATCTTTCTCTCTATCTATGCCAAAACCAATGCAATGTTTATCTGCACTAATCACGTGTAAGATGCATACAATTTTTATATTCAGTTTATTCTGTTTTTGATTATATGTTCCATACTTTATATATATTTTTAGATTTTCATATAACCTATACAGTCAGTTGCTACTTGAGGAAGACAAAAACACTCTTAGACTCATCTCAGGAAATGTCAGTCTGAAAACTCAGGGAATACTTCAGATTGATTGGAAGGAGTCGACGAGTGTTTATTCTAGACTAAGCAGGTACTGAATGCTCATCTGCACGGTTAGAAGCATAGTACGAGGAGCCAAAGTAAAAGTTTTTCTTATTACTCGTGAGAAATACACTAAAATTGTCGCCGAAAAACAATGATTGTGATGTGAAACCGTTCAAATTGACAAGCTTTTTGACTTATATTTGGTAAGTAATAAGTAATACAAGAACTAAGATTATTACCAACCAGTGTGGTGATGGTCTTTCTATAATCTTTATCTTTGATATAACTTGCCCTGATATATGATATGAAGAAAAATGTTCCGCTATAATTGTATTTTTTCCTCTTTAATTGTTGTAGATGGGGATGTAGTAGAATGATGTTAAAGGGATTGGGGCTAGTAGTATATAATCCGGGGTTGTCTCAATTCATGGCCAGTACTGGGTTTTTCAGACTATCAATGCTTATGACAAAAAGAATGTGTCATGAATGACTCAACACTCAAATTTTTTTTTGCATTATACTTTGCTGTTTGGTTGTGTTTAAATGTTTTCCGAGTTTTAAAGAATGCAGCAGCAAACACTGTTTTGATAATTCCACTCAGGATATGAAATGAAGATTGTTGAAGTAAGTGCTCTGCTTAGATAAAATGGTTTCCTTTTCTGTGTATTTTTATGTTGAGTTAACCACTTACAGTTGCAGTGCCATTGTGCCCTCTAACTGTAACATTTTCCTTTCTCTCCATTTAAAAAAAAAGGAACACATGGATGGCTTTTGTTAACCATTTCTGTAATTGACAGTCTTTTTTGAATATCTGATGACCAACTCATCTGTCAAACTCTTGATGGGAATTTGACACCCACTATTTGGATAAAGTTTTAATGACAGTTGTAACAAGTTGTATTGTAATGTCTGTAATATTTTGCTGTGCTTGATGTTTTCAAAGTATAATTTGGAAACCAAGATCGATGAAAGACATTCTGATTTCAACAAACCTGTTTAACCCTTTAGTGGTGTGTTATTGTGATATGATTGTTGGGTATTAGATGGGTTAGATATACCTTGAAAATCCAAAGACCTGTACCACTATTTGCTCAGGGTAAGATTTGAAGCATGCAAAAGTCATTTTGTATCACAATTTGCTTTATGTGTGCTTTTCATTGTACATCTTGTTTTTGACCATTCAGCCATTTCATTTGTGGTGTTGCATTATATCAAAAAAATGTCTGGAGCAACTTTTTTTTAAAATGAATAAATGTGCATTTATTACCGAGGAATGTATCAATGTTTACTGCCATAAAACTACAACTATCTTGATCTGTTATCTTGATTTGATGGCAAGATGTTCAATGATGAGCAGCATGTAGGCTTTTCAAAGTATTACTGTGATTATGTTTCTACATGTAAAGATCCGCTCTATTTCCTAGTAAATACGTCAATATTCATGTTTCTTTTTTTGCCTTCTTTATCTTACAAAAGACATTACAACTAAATAACTTACATTCAACATCTTCCTGAAGTGAATGAGGCTGGAATGTGAATAATATATCAGAAACATAGTAAACACATTAAAACACTACAAGACACTAAGTATTTTGAACCAATCATATCAGGGTAGTTCTCTGCCGAACGTTTTAGAAAATTATAGAACATTTATTTTAATTAAAGACACCCAACTTTGATATCATATATTGATTTACAAGATTTTAGACCAGGGGCCTGTTTCAGGTAGCTGGTTTTACATACTCTGGGTTTAATCATACGCTCTGAGTTGGTTAACTCAGAGCGCAGGGTTGATAAGCAACTCTGGGTTTTCGGTTTCAGAACAGTGGATCAGCGTTGGGTTAATCAACTCTGAGCGTGTTCACTCTGGGTGGAGCGTGTGCATAAAAGCCATCGTCAATGGATCGCTGATAACATGATTCACCATGGAAACAGAAGAAACAAATGCGTGATCCTCCCACTTCTCCACTTCTCAAAAAAAGAAAAAAAAACTTCTCCGCTCCTCCCACTGGAGTTAGAAATATTAACGAATGAGTTTATGGTAGCCTATGGAGAAGAATTAACGGGTATATTGTCACATAACTCTGATCTAATCTCCTCGGCAATTCAGAAAAAATATATAGTACATAGTCCATTTTAAAAAGTTACGCATATCAGCAGTAAAGTAATAAAGCTGGCGCGGCACAGCATTTCTGACAGTGTTTTATATTCGCTGTATTTGGGAAGCTGTAGCCTAATAGCCCACTGTGCAGTAAACAGACTGTCGCTTCTTTTAAATGGGGAGTGAAAGACATTAACGTCTGACACATAAGGTGACAGTTTCCATTGAAGAGCCTGATTGATTTATTATCAGATCCATTTTCCTCAAGTGATCACAGTTTAAATTATTATATAATTATTTATGTAATTTTTATATTCATATTAGGCTATAATATGAATATAAAAGGGCTCGTCTGTGACTTTAGGATCGCACAAGTGAACAGTAACAATCGCGTGCAGCCGCAGCGTTACACGAATCCACCTGACATAAATCTGTTCAGTGGCACAGACGTTAAAAAGCATACAATACAAATAGGTTTATTAATCTGAATGTAGAGCATGTCACGATGTGTAAGGTGGCCGCCTATATGAACGGACCGAGGGCTGAGAACAAGGCTACTGATCAGATAAATGATCGGTCAAACGTAAAATCATCAGGAAATGATAAAAACATCCCGATGGAGATTTCTGTGGAGTGATTTTGCTTCAAACTGTACAGGGACGCGTGTGACAGTGACACTCCTTCTTCAGTCGGAGCTGCAGCGTAAAGTGAAAACAAACTCAGGGTAGGTCTAACCACCTATCCAGCAGGTTAGACCCACGGCGTATGTTGCCGCAGTAACTGACTCTCGGTCGCGCTGAACCTGCTACCTGAAACGGGAAACCCAGAGTTTCCACTAACTCAGAGCGAACAAACTCTGGGTTGCCTCAAAACCAGCTACCTGAAACAGGCCCCTGGTTTCCAGAAGATGGGGTCATCATCTGAGCACATTTGTATTGGCTACGGGCTACAACTCAAAACAGAAATGAGAAACACCTGAATAGACATTTCACAGTCTCACAGTGAAGTGAGCATCCAAAGAAAAACAATCAATTCCTCTTTTTTCCTTTTGCCTGGTAAACACCTGGGGCCTGTTTCAGGTAGCTGGTTTTACATACTCTGGGTTTAACCCTGCGCTCTGAGTTGGTCAACTCAGAGCGCAGGGTTGATAAGCAACTCTGGGTTTTGGGTTTCAGAACAGTGGATCAGCGTTGGGTTTATCAACTCTGAGCGTGTTCACTCTGGGTGGAGCGTGTGCATAAAAGCCATCGTCAATGGATCGCTGATAACATGATTCACCATGGAAACAGAAGAAACAAATGATTGATCCTCCCACTTCTCCACTTCTCAAAAAAGAAAAAAAGAAATCTCGGCTCCTCCCACTAGAGTTAGAAATATTAACGAATGAGTTTATGGTAGCCTATGGAGAAGAATTAACGGGATATTGTCTCATAACTCTGATCTAATCTCCTCGGCAATTCAGAAAAAAAACAGAACAAACATTTTTTGTCAAGATAATCATTTCGCTTCCGTATGAGAAGCCATATCTATTTTAAAAAGTTACGCATATCAGCTGTAAAGTAATAAAGCTGGCGCAGCACAGCATTGCTGATAGTGTTTTATATTTGCTGTAGGCTATAATATGTTGGCAAGCTATAGCCTAATAGCCTACTGTGCAGTAAACAGAACAGACTGTCGCTTCTTTTAAATGGGGAGTGAAAGACATTAACGTCAAGACACATTAGGAGACAGTTTCCATTGAAGAGCCTGATTGATTTATTACCAGATCCATTTTCCTCAAGTGATCACAGTTTAAATTATTATATCATTTTTATATTCATATTAGGCTATTTAACGAGGCTTGTCTGTGACTTTAGGATCGCACAAGTGAACTACAACGATCGCGTGCAGCTGCAGCGTTACATGAATCCACCTGACATAAATCTGTTCAGTGGCACAGACGTTAAAAAACATACAATAGGCTACAAATAGGTTTATTAATCTGAATGTAGAGCATGTCACGATGTGTAAGGTGGCCGCCTATATGAACGGACCGAGGGCTGAGAACAAGGCTACTGATCAGATAAATGATCGGTCAAACGTAAAATCATCAGGAAATGATAAAAACATCCCGATGGAGATTTTTATGGAGTGATTTTGCTTCAAACTGTACAGGGACGCGTGTGACAGTGACTCTTTCTTCAGTCGGAGCTGCAGCGTAAAGTGAAAACAAACTCAGGGTAGGTCTAACACCTATCCAGCAGGTTAGACCCATGGCGTATGTTGCCGCAGTAACTGACTCTCGGTTGCACTGAACCTGCTACCTGAAACGGAAAACCCTGAGTTTCCACCAGAGCGAACAAACTCTGGGTTGCCTCAAAACCAGCTACCTGAAACAGGCCCCTGAAAGCCAAAGAACTGATGGTAGGCTAAGTTTCCAACTGAGCGATTTACCGCTTGTCCACCCGTGGCGCTGTTCTCTGTTTATATTTTCAATGACACAACCTCATATGTAAAATCCAATATGGCCGTGTACAGCTAGAAGGAGAAGGACCGAGAGGGACACAGCTCACATGTCAAATATTGTTGCACAGAAGTGTTATTTGTATAACTAACTCTCGTGTCGCGAATCGCAATGCAGCTGCCACTTCACACAGTGTGCAGAAGAAGCTTCGTCACTGTTTTAAAATGTAGGAATAGCGGTAATGCTAACGCGTCTCTATTCAGTCATTCAGCTGGACTTGCGACACAAACATGCAAGGCTCTTCGGTACTGGAAACACGGAGACCCTTCTCGAGTCCTACAGTAAGAGTGCTTAAACACCACACATGTCGTTTATTCGTTCCTTATACCCTGACAAGTATATTGTTATAACATGAGTTAACGAGTGTCTAAAAGTAGGCTAAAGCTAAGGGGAGAGGCTGTGGGTTGGTTTACCAGACGTGCCATACCAACCAGTTTGTCTTCATTTTTGAAGTATTTCCTTTTGGATAACTGGACTCCGCAAATACTGCTAGCATATTATAAATCTCACCTTTGACAGCCCGCGTAAGTATTGTATTGCGGCGCCTTCTTCGCTTTATTGTGATGTGCGGAGTCGTAATGGGCTCAGTGCTGCCCCCCAGAGGTTGGCGTGTGAAAAGCGCCCAATGGTACTCAACATGAATTATAACAAACTTGGTAAAAAAAAAAGTTTTTAAATGAATAAATATATGTTTAAGAAAACCAATATTTAAAATGATAGATTGTGGAAAAATTTTAATATACAAATTAAGAAAAATGTATGAAATCATGCGATAAAGAGTAGTAAAAGCACTCTGATGGCTTATGTGCAACTATACCATCAAAACCCATTGATAGAAAACAGCATGCAAATAGCGGTCCAGTAACCAGTGTACAAGAAAGTGCCAAACAATTGAAGTGGATATTTTTTTCAAACGACCCTAGGCCCAAGGGGGAACAATCAGCCTCTTCCACACTGGAAGACACAAAGATGAGATGCTTTATCTTAAGTATTTCAAACTATATCTGGGGGGTGTATAGGAGAAAACAAGGCGTCAATAATGAAGACTAGTTGGCTAGTTTGTCAAATGTACATCTGGTCAACCATCCACCTGAGGTGGACAATAACCAGCCGCCATTTCCTTAAACTTTTAAGAAACTTTTAATTAATTTTTTGTCTATTTTTATAATTATTTTATTTTGTATAAAAAATAATTTATACAAGAATTACATTTGTTATTTTGGTTGCCAGGTTGGAAGATGTTGATCTACCCCCCATAGGTGCAAAGGATGTCCTGATTCAAATGCTTGCAGCTCCAATTAACCCATCCGACATCAACATGATTCAAGGTATTTGGTTTGTGATTTACCTCCACCACACTGGACAGCAACACCCTTCAGCAGTAGCCTCATTTAAAAGCAGCTCTACCAGCAGGAACACGATAGCCAAGAAAACCAATTTTTTTAACAGTATGAAGATCAGTTGTTCATTAACTAGTGTTTTCAGGTACGTATGCCATCCTGCCTGACCTACCAGCTGTTGGGGGTAACGAGGGTGTGGCCAAGGTTGTAGAGGTGGGCAGCCTGGTGAAGTCCCTCAAGACAGGAGACTGGGTCATTCCAAAAGATGCCGGTGTAGGTAAATTACAGCTTTGAGTTACATGAATGAGTTCCACAGGGTCACAATGATGTCTCCCAACAGGAGATCTATCTAGACTAGAAAAGTGTTTGCCTTTCCTGTGAGCAGGGACATGGAGGACAGAGGCAGTGCTAGCTGAGGATGATGTCATCTCGCTGCCGAATGACATTCCCCTGTTGGCTGCTGCCACGCTCGGGGTGAACCCCTGCACTGCTCTCAGGATGCTCTCTGATTTTGAAGATCTAAAGCCAGGTATGTCTCGGTCAGGTTTATGGGCGTTATTCACAGCACGGAACGTGCTACTTGCATTGGAAAACGTCACGCACCTGCAAAACTTCATTGCACGAACGTTGTAATTGCAGGTGACTCTGTGATACAGAACGCAGCAAACAGTGGAGTTGGGCAGGCTGTAATACAGATTGCTGCTTCAAGAGGAATTAACACTATAAATGTGGTCAGAGACAGGTGAACTCAAGTCATATTAGTGTAACTGTGGTTGTATACTTAGTAAAATCCCAGCTTTCTTTACTACTTTACTAAGTAAATTAAGTATTTTCAGGTTACAAAACGTTTCTGTCATAATTGCTCACTCATTGCTCATTACAGTCATAAATTCTGCTAGATTTTATGAGTGTAATGACCGTCTACATTGTGTTTTCCTTTTAAAAGGCCGGAGTTCACACAGCTAAGTGATAGGCTGAAGGCCATGGGAGCAACTCATGTGATCACAGAGGATGCGCTGAGGAGACCTGAGATTAAGGACCTGTTTAAGGTCTGTGGGCCTAAAGACTTTGGCTATTTGTTAATAAGAACGGACCCCGGCCCATATATTTATGTTTTCTTTTTTTTCCTAAAAAGATCTGTACAAAGCCTAAATTGGCACTGAATGGCGTCGGAGGCAAGAGTGCGACAGAACTGCTCCGCCATCTACAGTAAGAGTGCCTAACTGTCTTTGTTGACATGATCTAATATCTGACGCTGAAATCTAACCACATAATGTATTCCAGGTTTGGAGGATCTATGGTGACATATGGAGGGATGGCCAGACAGCCCGTTACTGTGCCAGTGGTAAGATGAAACCTCCAACGGTTGACCAGATTCAACACTACATTACACAGAAACAACTTCTTCTTTTTAATCATTATACACATGTTTATCCTCTCCAGAGTGCACTTATATTCAAAGATGTAAAGGTACGGGGATTCTGGGTCACACAGTGGAAAAAAGATCACGCAAATGGTGAGACGGTATCAAATACTCCTCTTTCATAAAGCAAGATACTAAATATTTTAAAATAAAATGCATGAGAAATTCGACAAACTTTCTCCTCAGATGGAAGGGCATTTAGAACCATGCTGGATGAACTGTGCTACCTCATCCAGCAGGGGAAGCTGACGGCTCCTGCCTGCACCGAGGTGGGCCTCCAAGACTACAGTCGAGCCCTGGACACAGCCATGCAGCCTTTCACTTCGGCTAAACAGGTCCTGATTATGTGAAAAGACTCATCAACTCATCACTACACTGTTATTGACCATTATGTTTGAACTGAAGTGTAACCCCAGGACTGCTGCATTACTGTTGATGTGTCAATCAAACACACTGCCCAAGCACATACTCAATTAATGTGTCTTCACAGCCAACCTAAAGTCCAGGATCTTTCATGGTATTATATGACTTTGCAGACACTTATTAAAGACATTCAATTGTTATATTGCAGTCATGGTTAACAGGAAGCACTGCGAAACCTAGGCAATGCAACATTATCTAAAATCTTTATTAGAGTTATAAAGGAAAGTGAACTGATAATCAATTTTATTCAGAGATATTTAGAGTGGCGATTATACTCATAAATTATGGTACATTGATTCTTGCTCATTAAAATAAAGTCCCACCATTAAAGAAATATTTTAGCCATTGCTGGTTTTATTAAATGTAGTAGATACATGACGTTACAAAAGGAAAGATAAGTGGAAATAAACAAGTGACTGTTGTTGAATGCAGTTGAATGGTATGCACTTCAGCCTCTTGAGCCACCTAAATACAACATAACAATTGACTGGAAATCATTTAAATGAGCACTGACAAACCCAGGTTAAGAGGCCACATCAGTGATTGCTAATATTAATAATATATTGTTTCTATATAGTCCTTTTCTATAAACTCAAAGCCAAAGGTTATTTTTCCTAGCTTAAGTGCTAAATTCAGTGCATGATTCGTTTCAATTATTATTATTAATAGATGCCATAATGCAAACCATTACTATTTATAAGAATTTAAAAAAAAAACTGCTTTGCAACAATGCTGTTGCTCTTGAATTTGGAATTTTTGTATTTACTCCCTAAAGCCTCAATAAAACACAATCTGTGACATAGATGGTGATTACCGATTGGCCAACACCAGGCAAAGAGCTACAGAAAGGACTGTCAGCAACCTGCCATATATGGCAGTTGCCCCTCCTTTCACACATCGTTCATACGTGTCAAAGTCTACCTCTCTGGCTGCACACACATGATCAACACGGCAGTCACTGTTGCACTCCGTCAGGTCGTAGCTGACTGAGTTGAACTCATAGTATTTCTGCAGGTAGCAGTGGTCATTGGCAATGCGCTCCAAAGCCTGATGCATGGAGGCTGGTGATGCGTCTGGTACTCTGAAGCTCTCTGTTAGGCGATACTCCTTCTCCCAACGTCCACGGGCTGCATTAGCATGTGTCAGGTTCAGATAATAGGTCACCACATCCTGCCCGTGTTCAAACGTGGTAAAAAAAAGTAAAGAAAAAAAGAAACCAGAACATGAAAGCGGTTAGTGCTTTTGTGGAGGTTGCACATTATTTTCTAAAATGCAACAAGGCTGTGTCTCACATCTTAGAAAGGCTCCAAAATATAATTCATTTTGGATTTTACAGACCAACTTTGACTTACTTTGACCAGGAGTGTTTGGGTATCATATTCAAAGACACGAATCCCAGGGTTGTTGGCTCCATCCAGGACTCCAGGAAGTGTTGTTTTCCATGGTGTGACACCAGGGCTGAGGAACATCGTACTAATAGGAGAGCCTATGGAAACAGAAGGGCCATTTTGGCACTTGATGTGAGTCAGTAAGAATATTTGTATATGTCACTGTGTATCACAGTCAAAAGATTAATTTACCAAACAATCCCCATTGATGGATTACAACAGTCTGAACGTACCCTCTGAGTTGTAGAACATCCTGAAGCTATCAGTATGATGATGGCCAAAGAACTGTCCAAGTATGACTTTATGATGTTTACGAATCATATCCAAATACAGCTTGTTGAATTCAGGTGTGAACCAGGGCTTACTTCTCTTCTTCTCAAAGAACCCTGGCGGGACGTGGCCGATGATGTACACCTGGAAGAGTTACCAATGTAGAGTTTAAAGAGGAACAATCAAACAAGCATCGAATATGCACTGAATATTTGTATTGCCCTCCTAATCAGGACTTAAAATGTGACTTTAAAAGAAGGCGCAATAGCAAATAATGGTTGTCTCCTTAGGTGACCAAGCTCCAAGCAGCCCTGTGAAATTCAATTTAGATAGACAAGTTGCTTTGCCTTTTCTTTATTGTGGGCGGCCTCTGTAAGAACCTGGTCCATCCAGCCAAACTGGCCCGCTGGGTCATCCATGTTCTGGGTCCGCTTGTTCTGGTCATAATAGAGATTAGTGTTGAGGACCAGCATCCTGAAACCTGTTCGATTCAGCAGCTTTTCTGTGTAGTATCCACCTTTGTAAAGACAAATATTGCAGTAAATGTATGACACTATTACAAATATACAATTTGTGTTTTGCACTCAATTTGTCCTAAAAGGTGATTCATTGATTTTTAGGGAAAGCGAGCAATTGTATAAATATCATATGAATGAATGTCAGGGTATCACAGGAGGCCCTATCCACCTTTTTTAAATGTTTCTTGAGACTCGGGATCCAACCAATCCTGCCACAGTTCTGCTGTTCCGTTATAGATGTTGTTTGGGGCTGCAGGAAGCTGGCTCTTCGGGTGGTAGTCATGGTTGCCCAGGGCAGAGTACACTTTAGTGTCTAAGGAATGCATTGATTTAAAGTTCTCATCACTCATACTAAACAAACAATACTACAACAGTTAATGATACTGATCTCTTGTGTTTTATACCTAAAATACAGTAGGCCTATATGACTTATCTTGACCTAACACATACTTGGAAACACTTGTTTTATGATGTGGGTGAGGTTGCTGATAATGAGCAGAACTTCTTCTTCTCCCAGATCCTGATTGGGTACATGTGGTGTGTCATCTCTGAGAAGCGAAACAAAATATGGTAGATAGTTTAAGGTTTAAAATAGGAAGTGGAGGAAGTGAAAATGTATTGGGCCACAGGGTTGGACTGGCTCCACTTAATTAGAGTAGGAATATAATTTACAATGTGGGCCAAAGGCTTTAATCTTTTAGTGGTAAAATAGTTCCAAGCTGTGCCCATTGTCCATAATATCTTATTTTTTTAAATGCAGGATGACTACGAAGCCAGTAGATATTCTATGTAGATGGACCTTGGTCTTAATTAACAAGCCAGCAAGATTTGTGGAAAATGATCAATCAGCCTGAAGCATAGGCCTACATACCCGGTCCATAAAATGAAGTCCGGATCTGGCAGAATATCCTTCATGGCATACACAGAGGAGTTAATAAGGTGCCATGGCGAGTCACAAGCGTAGTCTCCAAATTTCCCCGCATTGGCTGCAGGTCGTTTTCCACTTGATGCGCACACAAGTTCAGGATTGTCGCTCAGTTTGTATGTTGGATCCCAGTGCTGATCCGTGATGTGCCAGAAGTTTCCTGGACAAAGACGACGCGTAATTACGCACATGGACTTTAAAAAAAAAATTATGTCACCAATAGTCTACTATGTGCTATTTTGACTCACCTGATAACGAAGTAACTTCTTTGAAAAGCAGACAAGAAAGGAGCAGCCTCACTGTTGTCATGTTGAACTCTTTGAAGAAATCAAACATCTGGAAGAAGTCAAGTCCAAGTTTGAAAGGTAAGTCTATAAAGGCAAAGCAAGATTAGATAACCAACAGCTTTACACGCTGCCTTTGAAGTCTGTCCATTCATCTGCAACTATATTTTGTTCCCTCTGTTGTAAACATTGTAAATAGGTCTATAAAACTAAGATGACAGGCCTGATAGCTTATTATAGGCTTCTCATTGCCCGTCATATAGGGGAGAACGGGGTAATTTGTCACATGGGTTGGATGTCACATTCGTTATATCTCGCCACCAGAGCGCGCTAGCTCTGAAATGTTGATATAAAAAAGGCCCAGAATTGGGATCAGAGGTCACATACATAGACTTCCTTGGAGGAAGACAGCTGCATTTCAGGTGAGAGGATGTTTTGTGTTTTTCATGTCAAATTCAAAATATTTTGCTTCTCAGTATTTTTCTTTTAGGCTTTTACACAATGGGTTTATAACAAAACACTTGTTACCCTCAGAAAGTGTGAAGGGTAAACTATAGTTTAGATTGTGGTTAGCAAGCTAATTAGTTGTCAGATGGTTGTTGGCCTTGATGCTAGCAAGAAATTCAAGTCGGGGTTGGTCGTCAAATTTTTTGGGGGGTTGGTTGTCACATGTTATCTCAAGGCTGCAGCCAGAAAAGGAACCCAATAACGAAAGAAATTGTCAAGCTGTATCCTCACTGACACCCCAGAGAAGGAAAGAATAGAGCAGGAAAAGGCAGCTAGCAAGCAAAAGAAAAAAAAGCAACAAAATCAAAACATTCCAGTGCATCCCAAACTAGACCAGCTGCCAAGGCTACAGAACGTTATGTAGGCCTATTTGTCAACTTGACAATGCAATTAAACATTCAAATTTGGTTCTGCCTCCTTGCCTTCTTTTTAAGATTTTTCCCATTAAGATAACATTGTGACAAACAACCCCATAGTGTGTGACAACCGACCCCTTGATGGGGTTGGTTGTCACAATGTGTCAGAGTGTCTTTGATGGTAAATTACTTCTTCATTACAATAAGTTGGAAAAAAAGAGAGACACACATTTCTAGCCAACACCTTAAGCTTCAATTTAATGTAGGAATGGCTATTGACAGATGTTTTGGTGATGAGCAATTCTCACTAGAGTAAAAAGTGTGCCTACTTACCCCGTTCTCCCCTACGTTTAAACTTAAACATTGATGAGTTCTGTATAAAAAAGAGAAGTAGCCTAGCAGCTACATCAACATTGGCATATTTGAAAATGCCATAACGGGGCAGATCCGGGTGGCCGAATCCCCCCATGCGAACTATGTTCATGTAGGCCTAGTAGCCTACTGTCTTAGACATTTAAATGTTAGGCTACTATACCCTGCGCTCACAGAACAAATTTATGTTTTTTTGTATTTTCTTTAATCATTGTGTTCATGTCAAGCTGTAAATGTAACTTTTTTTTGTTTAATCTATAAAAAGCATAAATAGTATAATAAAAGGGCAGAAGTCACGTATGCTGCCTTTGAGTGATGCTCGTACTTTTCCTCGAACTGTTAACTCCAGAGATACGATTCCTTTGATATTGTCACATTGCATTGGCCCACAGTTGATGTTTGATTGTAAGATGTTAATCAAGCTGAAGAACGTATGCAAAGTAGGTAGTTTAGACATTTTAGAATTTCAAAATTGTTACAGCTTTTTCGACAGTATGATTAGTTGTTTTCATAAATCTGCATTATGCCCCGTAACGTTTACTTACAGAGAACTGCTTAATGCTTATAGTGTCCTTATTTGGACTTTTAGAGTCATGTGGTATACGATCACAAAGCAGTTCAGGTGCAACAGAAGCAGCGATATGGCTGATATTTAGTTTGTTATTGGTTATTTCCCTTGTATAATCCATTGTTATTTCCAACAAGTCGTAAAGGCAGCAAAGCCTTCCTCACTCAACACTAAATAATTTCCCCCCGAGCATTGTCTTTCAGGCGCTCTTTTTTTCAACGCTGTGTTCCGCCCCTAACAAGCCATGTCAGCCAAAAAGTTGGATGATTAGAGGTTAATATCTGGTTAGAGCAATAACTGAGAGTTTGAGTCGGTATATTATATATATATCCAGAGAGGAACGACTATCTGACAAGCTTAGATCAGGGCTTAAATCCCTCTTTACAATCTACGTAGGTTTCGCGGGACTTCTCCTACGCGCATGCGTTGTACGTTGAGTTTGGCGCGCGGGACAACACAAGGAAGCGGTCTACTCTACTGAACAAACCTGTGTTATTGTTGTCCCTGCTACACAGTGTCAGTAACGTTTCATATTTGATTTTATAAACTTAATTTGCAAGGTGCTAACATGTGGAATCAGGGTGAGTTCAATATCCTTGCTGTTTTGTTTCATAATGTGGTCAGGTCTGTTTGTTGACGTGTCTATCTGCGGCTAACTAACTTTAGCTCGACTTCTACCATGCCACTTGGTTGCTGCTTCTTTTTAACGTCAAAGTTTTTTTTTTTAAATGGGAAGCATGGCGAATACACTGTTCCTTATCTTATATGTCAATGCCTTTCTGCGTTTTCAGGAGGGTACAGCGAGTCGAGTGTTGGCGGGGGTTACACTCAGTCTCCAGGAGGCTTTGCATCCCCTTCCTTATCCCAGGGAGGAGAGAAGAAAGGGGTTTGTACTGAAGTTTAAAATGACACTACAACCTCTGTATTTCCTCTGGATATCTGAAACAGAACACCATCACAATAACATTATCCCTGAAGTTGCATTTTCATATTTTGACCACAATACATTTACCAAACTATAGCTTCCCTTAGCTTTCCCATTCACACATATGTGGCTATATTGCTGTGTCGAGATGGACACACTAATTGAGGCATAGCAATTAACCTATGCTTGTGTTTGTTTATGCTTTGCAGAGAACCCGTGCCACACAAATAATTCCCTGCACAGTGTCTCAGCTGATGTCGGCTTCCCAGGCTGATGAGGCCTTCAAAGTTGGAGAGGTAGAAGTAGCCCAGGTAAGCTGAAGCATAGCAGGAATTGTGTTCTTGCGGAACATAACAATAACTCTGTGGTGTGTCAAGTGGTGCAGTTGCACTAAGCTGCCACTAATATCATTATCACTTGATCTGTCATTAATTTTATTTTGTCATCAAACTTTTTGACTTCTAAAATATGTCGGTAGAGCTGATATTGACTGATAAATTTATCAAGCAACAGGCACACAATAGGAAAATATTGTGATAGATTATTTATGATTTAATATTTATTTGGCAATTTCTAGCTTCTCAAATGTGAGGACTGAGGGCTCAGCGATTTTCTTTGTCATTATATGATAGTAAACTGAAAATGTTTGGTTTTTGGAGTGTTGGAATTAGGGATAAAACAAGCTTTTTGAAGACAAATAAATTGAATATTTAAGTATGTGGGAGAACTTGGATAAAAAAAAATACAAAACTGCTCCAATAACCCACAGCCTGCATTGACTTCCCTTTTCTTTTTCTTAAGCCAATTGTTTGATGCCATATATGTATTAACTCGAGATGAAACACTGCAGCGTTTTGTTTCACTACTAAAGAAGTTTTCCATTTTTCTTTGTTTATGTTCTGTGTCATAGGTCACCATTGTGGGTATCATCAGGAGCACAGACAAATCCATGACCAACATCCAGTACAAGGTCGATGACATGACAGGCGCTCCCATGGATGTGAAGCAGTGGGTAGACACAGAGGTCAGTGGGGATGTTTTTTTTACCTTGCACAATTTCAAAATATTTGGCTGTTGTATTAAACTCACTCACTTTTCGAGGAACCCTGAATTATTTCTCTTGTCAAATATAAAAATAAGTTTAACACCAAATATTTTGTGAAATACAAAAAAGCAAACCATTGTGGGAGATTTCCTGTTTTTTTGTAATGTTTTTTTAACCATTAATAAGTTAGATGACATTTAGATGTGGGATAATTTTATTGAATAAAGTATAGACCATCCATAGTTTTGGTTTACAGGCACATTTGATCGCTGATACGTTATGAGGTCATAATTGTAAAATGTGGAAAATATACATTACAAAAACAGGCAAGCATAGAGACACTCATTCCATAATTGGGGGAAATGACACCTTCACTCTGTTTATTGAACATATTACACACAGAGGCCTGTAAGACACAATGTACCATGCTGTAGCAGTAATGCAACACTTTCTTTCCACAATAATTCTCCAACAAACTTGTGTTGAAGAAACAAACATAATATACTATAGCCCCTTTTACACAGAGATTGCGGCATATTGACGGAACAACATCACTCCAAAATGCCGGCTTTGCTTGCTTCTGTGTTATTTACACAGAACCAAGCAACGCCGGCCTGCTGGCGCATCAGTAGCTCCTTTTACACAGCGTTCCGGAATGAAAGAGGTGCTTGTAAACAGCGTCAGGTGTGACGTAAACATTTAGCGCCGCGCCGGTCAGCTGCTTTACAACAACACTGTCCGGTGAATTGAGAGCAGAAGTGCTGGAGCTTGCAGTAAGAGGGCCGTATTTTACTGTCCCCACGATGTGCCAGTTGATCTCGCTACGCGCTGAGTCCAACATCACTGGGACTGTTAACCAAACTGACAAAATCAATCCTGTGTGTGTGTGTGTGTGTGTGTGTGTGTGTGTGTGTGTGTGTGTGTGTGTGTGTGTGTGTGTGTGTGTGTGTGTGTGTGTGTGTGTGTGTGTGTGTGTGTGTGTGTGTGTGTGTGTGTGTGTGTGTGTGTGTGTGTGTGTGTGTGTGTGTGTGTGTGTGTGTGTGTGTGTGTGTGTGTGAGATAGCGGCGGCGATCCGGTTACAGCCTGGCTTAGCCTAGCCTAGCTTTCCCATTGTACAACTTCCCCTGGGCAGAAATAGACTCTGCAAAATTAAGCGCGGGGGTTTGGATTGAGCAGCGGACCTTATGACCAGATAGATTATACGCCGTTCCTTTTATTTGGTGATTTTTACGGGACATCAGGCCGCCGTGATTAATGATAAACACGTCAAAACTGACAAAATCAATCCGCTTCACACAGCTGTGTGTGTGTTTGTGTGACAGGTTGGCTGTAAGCGAGTCTCTTTGTGAGGGCAGAGATCTGCCAATCAGACACACATACACACAGTGTGTGAAGTCACGTTACTGTAGGCAGAAATAAAGTGTGGATATACGCTCAGACTTAGAATGATAATAGTGGCGGCGATCCGGTAGCAGCCGCTTAACCTAGCTTAGCCTAGCCTAGCTTTTCCATTGTACAACTTCTACTGGGCAGAAATAGACTCATACACTGCAAAATGAAGCGTGGGGGTTTGGATTGAGCAGCGGACCTTATGATCAGATAGATTATACGCCGTTCCTTTTATTTGGTGATTTTTACGGGACATCAGGCCGCCGTGATTAATGTTAAACACACGTCCTTCAACTGCTAACATGGTCGCATGTTTAGAACGTAGGCTATGGAACGTCAAACTTCCCCCTGTTCCGCAACAACAAGCTGGAGCATTTAAACAGAGGCGGAACTGATTGTGTCGGGAATCTTACTACCCCCCCCCCCGAGGTAGTAAAATTCCTGGAACAATCACTCGCACCTTTCTTCCCTCGTTCCGCAACGGTCACATTTAAACAGCAGGGCAGAGGGCTGAAAGGCCGGCATATTCCCGGCTTTCACTGGCTGTGTAAAAGGGGCTATTGTTTATTTTTCAGAAGCTGTAGCATGTCTTTGTCTGGTAAACTAAACAAGTCAAGCACCTTAGCATCACTGTTCTTTTGGTTTATACAGGATCCCAGTGTGGACAGCACTGTCTTGCCTCCAGGCATGTACGTCAAAGTCTCTGGCAATTTGCGCTCCTTCCAGGTGAGTTTGCTGTCTTAAAATACTCTGAAACAAAAACAAAGCTTTGCTTTATGATGTTTTGTTTCTTTGAATACATGATAACGTGAGAAGTTCGGGTAAATCATTCTTATCTGATCTGTTTACTGTCTTCAGTTCCTCTGTGAATATAACATTTTCTTTTTTATGACTGTTCCTGTTTCAACAGAGCCACAGGTCTGTTGTGGCGTTCAGTGTCAGGCCCCTTGAGGACATGAATGAAATCACCTCACACATGCTGGAAGTCGTCCAAGCACACATGGCGCTCGGCAAACCTCAGAACATGGTGAGGAAACTCTAGCATTAACCTCAGTAGCCTTTATCTTTGGTTGGAGACATAGAAAATGAGGAAGTCAGGTTAACCATCTGTTCCTGTAAATTCTAACTGTTTTGAAGAATGTTGTTTCCTTAAGTACTCTTAGAATTGTTTCCATTAATTATTATGTGAGGAGAGTATACCCGACCTGGTTTCAGCATGTACCAACACTGTTATGTAATCATTTTTCCATGAAGGGAAGTACAGAAATACATTTTGCTCAAGTCCCAATTATAAGAATCAATTTTTTCAAATATCTCTGTTGCTGTTCCCATGACATGTGTCCTGACTATTTAGTTTTGTTTCTCTTTTAAGTCTGGTACCGGAGGAGGAATGAACAGCGTCACACCCGCGTCACGGCCCGACATGGGAAGCACAGGGGGTATGGGAGGGAGCTATGCAGGTGCTAACGACATGGTGAACAATGGGTTAAGTGGAAACCAGAATCAGGTGAGCCAAAATTACATATCATATCTAAGAATTTTAAAATACACTACTTTTACTACCGTTGCCTTTTGTCTGGAATTTGACTTTTGGACTTGGTAATAATTTAAATCATGCCAACCAACACATTTGGTCGAGATCACTACCTAGATATAAAGAATTTTCGTGACTTGCAGAACACAAGCTTTTTCTTCTTTCTTTTTTTTTCAACACTCACAGAAAAACTTGTTGCACCACACAAGTGTGTGATACTTCTTGTAATCCGTCCCTCATTGCTATTTAGGGATGCACCGAAATGAAAATTCTTGGCCGAAACCGAAACCGAATAAAAATAAACAGTTGGCCGAAAGGCCGAAACCGAATACCGAAAGAGGCTTTTGCAGTTTTGTTTATTATTTAGTCAATTATTTCAACATTGCATACATGAACTCCCAAATGTTCTCCTCAAACATAGCCTACAACTAAAAAGCAACCCTAAATAAATAATTAAACAGTAAAACCTTCAAATCTAAGAGTAAAATTAATATTTTACTAGGAATTAATTTGTGAACCTCCGACTGATTTTTACCTTGACTTATATGAGGATGAATCTACAAAAAGATTGACTTATTGCCTTTCTTCATTTTTTGCAGTGCAGGTTGAGTTGCTCTAAAAAAAACTGCACCACAGCTGCCACCATAATGTTCAGACTTCAGAATTTGCTTCAAAGCCCTGATCATAACAATGAGAGGCTTTAAACGATGTCCATTCTTAGGAGGTGATTGTAAACCTTTTCGTCTGTAGAATGAAACTAACGGGGGGAGGCGGCTTGCTGGACATATATTTAGTCGCACTGTCAGTTTGCCGACTTGGCTCTGTGTATTCAGGCTCGAGAAATGCAATCAGACCGTAGGAGCCTTTTCCCCCAACAGCGCTAACGGACAGGATATCTCCGGTTATCATTTTAGATGAAACTAACTAAAGTTTTTTTTGCGCTGCGGCCCTCACCGGCGAGGTGTCACTGTGAGTGACACCGTTACCAACTGTCACACTGTCACAGAGTTTCACCGGGTGAATCGCTGCTTCGCTCGCGCAAGGCTTTTGTGTTTCTATGGTGATTAAACATCAGTCTTGGACGAGCGTTTTAACTTTATGCTGCATTAAGCATTGCACTGTCTGCGCCGTGTTTCATCCAGTTGCTCCCACATTGGACTCTGACATTTTCATGCACGCTCCAAACTGCTCCTGCTGCGCGGTCACAAAGAGACGTGGACTCGCATACACGGTTACGTCTCTCTTTACTGCCATTTCCTGGTTTACAAGCGCGCAGCTCTTTTAAAAACATATTTCCTTAGTGTCATTTAGTTCGCCAATTTTCGGTAATGTTGTTCGGCTTTTTAACTGTTTCGGGCCGAAACCGAAAATGACTTATTTTGCCATTTTCGGCCGAACTTTTTCGGTGGCCGAATATTCGGTGCATCCCTATTGCTATTACTATGAATTGCTGAGAAAAATATGAATTCTTGAGATAAATAAGTAATAGTTGCTGGAGTTGCAAGGATGCCTCTATTACTGTTTGTTGATGTTTGATCTTTCATTGTTTATTTCACAAGGTGCTGAGTTTGATAAGAGGCTGTCCAGACCCACAGGGCATCAGCATTCAGGACATAAAGCAGCGACTCAGTGGCATCAGTCTGGGTCTCATCAAGTAAGAGAATTTCTAAGTCCTACACGGATGACCCACCATAACATAACATTAACATTGTGCTGTTGTAGTGAATTCTTATACTTAAATCAGTTACTGTCCCTAAGTAAGGGATTAACAATATCAAAATAGCTGCAAGTTCATTTCCTCTCTATGGTCTAATTGCTGTATCGCCTTTTAAGCCTGTGAAATGTGTTCAAAGGCTACTTCTAAACTAAAGATTGCAGAAATCAGAAGTCTCAGACTGTTTGATAAGTTTAAAGGTTTTATTTGTATTGGTTTAAGTACGGAACACAAGTGCTTCAAAAATACTAATGATATTTATTGTTGTGCTCTAACAGACAAGCAGTGGAATTCCTGAGCAATGAAGGTCACATCTTTTCCACCATTGACGAAGACCACTACAAATCAACAGACAACGATGATTAGAAACATTAACCTTCTTTGCACCAGTGGTGCTGCTTGTTTGAATTTGACCGGATCCATGTCAATAGGTTAGATTGTATAGCTCAAAGCCATCAAAGCTAAATGTAAACCTCTCTGCCCAGGTTAATGCTGCCAAACTGAGTGAACCACTGTAAAGTCCTTCACTGTGGTGGATGTTGATAAAAGAACACGTGGTCTCCTTTTGTGAGGCCTTTTTGGTTTACACATCCTGTATTCCTGAGGTTGCTTCTGCTATTTTGCAGAGGCATTGATGTTGAGGTACCCGTTGTTAGCAGTTAATACTTATATTCTGTATTTCTCTCCTCATTGTAAATCATTTTGTAATTTTAAAGACTTTGAAGATAAGCACTCAATATTTTTGTTTTTGTAACTTACAATTCTGCCATAATTAAAAGATTATACAAAATTCATTTGGATTTTCTATAAGGAACTCTTTATTTTCTAATTAAAACATACACTTTTTAAACTATTTTTTTCTTACAGAATATTACAATTTAACATAATCTGTACAGTGGGTTTATAAACAGTTTTATCCATGCACAATCCCATAATGAACAAGCAGTTTGTGCAAATTTACTAGGTTTTGAATACAGCAATATTTCATATTCATTTGTATTTCATGTTGTATCTTATTCACACTTCATATGGTACATTCTGAAGCCGTTTTCATGATAATAAGATTTTGTAAGTACAAGTACACTCTAGAACAGTTAATCAACAGTTTGAAAGAAATGCATCAAAAAGAGGTGCAAAAAAAGAAATTAAACTATTATTTTGTTGACAGGGAGTTTCGCCAGTCGACAGTATACATGAATAGTAATAACCCAAACCGGTATTTTTAATAAATATTAAAGCGGAATTTGAGAATGCAGAGCACCTTTTTTTTACTCTCAGATCATTAATTTGCTGTGACGAGTAGGACAGCTTCTGCAATTTCAACAGTTTCAACGCGTGACAAGCTGCACAGAGTTGCCAATGTGTCATCAACCCTTTCTGTTTAGACTAGAGCTTGCATGTAAACTGTAGGAGTTTGACCTACAGCAAATGCCTTTTAAATTCAATGTAACCCATACATTTGTGAAGCTTATGAATGCATTTTTCTAAGACAAGGAGTTGATTTGACTCTGGTTATTTTAAAGACTTGTTTGCAGTATACTGGACAGGATTACACTGTATAGCGTAGCGGTTGGTTTATCCAGAATGGAATATCTACAGTTACTGTCTAATAATGCACAATATACTGGGATTGTACGTATAACTTCAAACCAGAACCTCCAAAATTACCATATGGTTAGATCAACTATTGCTTATAAGTTTGAAAGAAAAGAACAAACGTTCTGTATCATATTTCAACAAATACTACAACAATAAATACAAGGGTGTGTTTGTCTAATCAAAGTTTGTGGGTCCTACCTACGTTGCACACCTAAAGCCTACAGTCTGAAGAGGATGTTGAAGGTGGAAGAATAGAATAAGCTTTGCTGACCACGTGAGAAGCAGGGGTGTTATGTTTAGTGAGGCACTGCAGTGATGCTTTTTCGTCATCCAATATTTGCGTAGGCAAACAAAGTGATCGGTGGCTCCTTAATGATTTTGCCATAAGTGCATCCTGTAGACATTACGGTGCAATGCCAGATAAAAACAAAACAAGATGACCTCTTCATCTAGTGTCCGCTGTTTTCCCAGGTTGCTATAAGTCCTTCTTTACGGCAAGGAATTTTGTCTAGGTAAAAGTTGATATTGAACAGAAATATCTAGCCTTAATCCAAAACAATAATAATATTTACTGTGAAATTAAATCACATAAAACATACATATAGTTTCAACACAATATTTCGTTTTTCAAGTCCCAAAGTATAAGACTATATACCTTGGTCCATTGGAATGAAATTATTCAAGATAGGAGGGTGTAAAAGCTGAAATATGACATTTCCCCTAGATACCCCTGAATTTCCTAATGTGATATTTTTTCTGTTGCAATATACATACATTTTAGTAGAAGTTAACATTCTCCTGCGCATTCTTCATCATTGTCAGCAAAGTCTCATCCACAGTTTCATAGTCATGGTCGCTGTCCACATCTGCTTCAACGTTGCACAGTGACACTGGTGGAAAAGAGAGTACGGTTTATCAATTACATTCGAAATACTGAATATTTCATGTCTCTTACTGTTAAATGCATCCAATGAAAAGGCCTAAAACAATAGGGGATCCTGCCGAAAAGTTTTGTATTTTAGTCATAAAGCTCAAGTTTTGTCACAAAAAAATAAATTAAAACACACCAATGATCCACAGTGTCTCACCGGGTAACCAGTTTCTTCCTTACAATAGGCACTGTATTTTATTTTGTGTTTCACACTTTCCTGTTTTCATAATAAATACATACTAGAGCACCAAATGTGTATAAATGCGCAGCTGAAAATTGTCCAATATAAAAGCACTATTAGCTTTGCTTGAGAAACCTTTGCCAATAACTACAGTTGCCCTCTGTCTAAATAATGGACTTACCCTTTGTTTTAAATAGCCTAACTATATAATGATGACCTATTAATAAATATTTGCATCTGCAATTGAAACACTGCTTGGGGCTGAAGGGAAGTTGGAAGGAAGGGGAACTTAATAGTTGATTTTGGCGTTAGCACACCGTTTTTTTTTATGGTGACTTCAGATATACAGCAGATTAGAGCTTTACCTTTTTTCGTAGACTCCTCCATTTTCACATACGTGTTTGGCAGAGCCTTGCCTGTTGTCATTTCAGCCGCTGAATGCTTTCGGGGTACGACTGGTGGAGGTTGATCATTATCAAAGTCAGCCTGCACAATACAAAGGGAAAGAGACATTCAGTTCCACAGATCACTTATTTCTCAGAACAGAAAGAGGAAACATCTTGTATTTGAATAGTCTGAAGTTTGTTAGCACTTTTAGACTTCTTGAATTGTGTCCCTTTGTGGTGTAACGTGGGACGTGAAGATATGTTAAGTGAACCACAATAGATTTGACATAGCTCTTGGGGATTTATTATAAGCATGTACAACATACTTACTGGAAGTGGGGGAGCTGGGGGCCTTTTTTTGCCAGTTAAAGTCAAATTGGCTAAATCTTTGGTTGGAACGCTTTTGTCCTGTAGATGTTTGGACTTGTCTGCCTTGGATGATTTCTTCATAGATTTTGATGATGATTTCTTGCAAGACTTTGAAGATGACATGTTTCGCTTTGGTGGTCGAGGTGGAGGTGCTTCATCTGCGTTCCCCTGTTTGCGAAATTCATAAAAGAACTTGTCTGTCACCTCAGTAACCCTATCCACGTGGCACTTTGGTGGTTGACTGCTGGACCATGGCAGGGGGTCTTTGGTAAAAGAGACAGACATTGAAAGCCACCGGGTTGGGATCTCGAAACAGTGGTCTGGCCTGTGTGGAAAGCTTGCCTGGATGGTGGGCTCTAACATAGCCCCCTCTATTTTGAGACATGCAAACCCACTGAGTGGATCAGTCTCGAGTTCAGTATCACGGCTCACCACTTTAACATCCAGTGGCAAAGTACACTCCTTGCCCAAGTCACTTAGTCTGTACTTTTTGTTATCAGTGAGAACCTCCACATAGTGACCATGCATGTAGAGAGGAAGATAAATCTGCTGTCTCTCATCCTCCTGCTTGACCGCTTCTTCATCGTCATCATCTTCATCCCCATCATCGGGGTCTCGGAGACGCTGACACAAAAGGGCCTCAATGGATTGCTTCTGTTCTTTGCTGCTTTCACAAGGCAACTCCATCCTTTCGCAGCCAACAATCTCCAGCTGTTCCCCCACACTGAGGGCGGGCAGACCCTCCTCCTCAACTTCCTCACTGTTCCTTGTCACACTGAACTTCAGACCCGGCGCTTGGATTGAAGCGACGTACAGCTCGTACACGGAGTTAAACTCTCTTGGCCGCCTCCGAAATCGTCCACCATATTGCTGAGATACCAGGAAGTACTTCTGTGCCTTTCGGCTCTTCGGGCTGGATAATAATACCATGGCTGAGGTTCCTATCTTGTGGAAAACCAATTGGCTCCCCTGGCTGAGTTCTGGCAGCCAGCTGCAGTTGAACAAAGAGCGGGTATCTGGGCCTTCCACTATCTCCACAACTTTAGGAAAGGATTCATCCGGCTGGGACAGGATCTCCGTCAGACTGAGCGGGGTCACAAAATTCACATCCTTACACAGCTCAGTCACATCAACCACATCCACCTCTAAGCTGGATGGAAACTTCAAGATGTCCTTCCTCACTGTACCAAAAAAAATGGGAGAAACAATGTTAGAAAATATAAAATAGGCACTTGAAGTTAAATTATCTTTATCAGGGATGGAAGAAGTATTCAGAAATGTGACTAACAAAAGTAACACCAGTGTCAGTATAGCAATATTTTGATCATCAAGTGAAAGCACACGTTACTCCAAAAAAGTGTTGTTAATCTGCACATAAATATTAGCCTAATTCTAAACTTGGAAATAAATGTTGCGGTAAAAGTACAATATACTGTATGTTTAGAGTACACTGACACAAAGAGGCACAGAAACGAACAATTCAAGTATAATAGATAAACATCAAAATCATAATTAAGTGCAGTACATTTCGACTTTATAAACAAAAAATGTAATGAAATCTGTTCCTCATATAAATGTTGTACCATTGTGTATGCAAATAAAAAAAAATTCCGCATCAAATCTTAAAAAGTAGTAGTACTCACAGTTCATGATGGCGTGGACCTGGTATATTGGACTGAGGAGAAGTGGTCGTTCATATTTGGTGGAGTTGCTGAAGCGAAACCTTCGACTACGCAGGCAGGGTGAGGACATGATCTCCCGCAGAGTGAAGCACTCCTCGCTCTCACACTCGCTGAACTCCCCTTGGAAAGAAAGTGGGAAAGATATTTCCGCAGAAGATTCCTGTTGTCCTTGAACATGGCAGCGCACCTGATCCTCCTCACCCTGCCGCTGTTCAATGGAGAGAACTGTCAAAGTTCTCCCGACCCCCAGTGTGAAATCACCAATGGTCGTCTTGGAGCGACAGGTGAAAGTGAAGGGAAGGCAGGATTCCAGTCCAACAGGCCTCAGGCTCAGCATCTCCTCCACTGAACTGTAGGGATTGTCTTCTGGGACCACTTTGAACAAACCTGAGAAACAGCAAAACACGTGTCAGTTGTCAGTGGTCAGCCAAATCAAATTAAATGTTCTCACAAGAACATTTTCTGTGGCTCAGACCAACCTGTGTGACTGATAGGAAGTTCAAACTTCTCATGTTTGCTGATGTCTTCACAGCAAACGGATAGGAGCTCAATACCAATGACCTTTATTAGATCCCCAGTAGAAAAGCACACTTCACTGCCAGAAATTTCATAAACAGAACCTGAAACAGAAAGTTAGAATTGGAGCAAAGTATAGGAGCAAAATTCAGCAACGAGGAGATATTTTTCTATATTATTCAATAAATAATCTTATTTTTCATCTTATACAATATTTTTTGCTCTAATACGATTTTGTTTTACAAATGCAATACAAACTTTTCAACAAAACAATTCCTCACTGTCCTATTTGGCAAGAACAACGTCTGATTTGGGGTTACAAAAATAAGGACACAAATACTTTATAGATAGAAATATGCATTAGATAAAAAACTGACATAACACAAAAAACGGTTACAATATGAAGCAATGTAAGCTCTTCAAATAACCTCTTATCTCTTCATATTTGGCCTCACTTAAATTCATGCCAGTATCAAGTTTACAATGAATACAATAATGACAATAAAAGGCCTACCTTGGAAATACACTCCAGAGCAAACCTGCAGGATCTTTGGCAGACAAGTGTTGTCCAATGATGCAATGAATTGCTGAAGTGGCCAAGCAGTGCCTGCCATCACTGTTACCTCAGTGTGCTGCTATCAAAAAGGATGGCAGACAGCAAATGACAAGGGTAGCCTGAAATACAATACTTTCTCACTCAGAAAACCACAAACGTGAATGAGGAAGTCACAGGAGCCGTTTGCACGATGCTTGCATTCACAGGCTTAAGGCACAACGCCTTAAGCCTGAATCGAAACTGTCTTCCTTCATTACTGTGAAGTTATGAAAGTTTTTAAAAGGATTATTCTGCTATTACATTTTATGCAGCTTAAAGCCTTGATTGGCTATCGCCTAGAGAAAATACACCAAAAATCTGTGATATTTATACCTTTTATGTGTCAAGATTTGTGTGCGCGCGCGTGTGTGTGTGTGTGGAGGGGGGGGGACACTAATTCTGGCATGAGCAAACAACACTTACTAAGGGATAATGTACTCGTCTCTTAAATGGTCAAACTGAATCCTCTTTCAAGATTGGTCAAAGGTCTGAAAGATCTAGAACCCCAAATGTTGTCTGTACAACGAAAATGTGAAGAATGAAGGGAAATGATATGTGTTTTTTTCTGAGCCAGAAAAGGAGTTCATTAGGCCTAGTTCATTTTAGTCACCGGACTACTCTGCGGTCTTGGTTCCAGTTCCCTTCAAAGCCCACATCCTTTATACAAATAATGATATCTCTCTAACTAACCCAGACACATATTAGAAAAAGACAGCACCCTCACTTCCTCCCAGCAATGTGCACTGTGAATCCTCCCACCCATATGTGACATCATGATGCAGCCCCTCACATCATCCAACAAAACTTACAACCCTTTCCAGATCAAGCCAGGCTACAACAATCAGTCTGTTCTGTTGTTTGATTCCCCTCCCGTCTTCCCATGATCAAATCAGGCAATGCTCTTATCAGACGCTGCCTTGAATAAACATAATGACTTATTCTAGTAATAGAGCTATGTTGTTCTCAGTAACCAGAGTCAAGACACAACTCCTGTTTAGGAGCGATTGCTCTTGTAACAAATCTAACATCTGAGAAATATTTGTTTCTGAAACCACTAACTCTCCTCAACAACATGAATCAGACCAGAGCCGGCCCAAGCCTTCAGGGGGCCCTAAGCAAAATATGATTATGGGGCCCCTCTCCAATGTTAGTGCTGCTGAAACTATAGATCTTTGTTAAATATCATTCACACACCCAGTGTTTTTCCGCTAGTGCCTCCACTGTGCAGCTGTGCAAAAATATTAGACAGCCGAGATTCAGACCCTCCTTGGGGGGTTCGGGGGTATGCCCCCCCGGGAGATTTTTTTAACCTTTTTAAAGTGAAATGCATGAATCTGGTGCACTTTGAGAGGAAAATTAAGAGGCTAAATCTGAGAAATTTTGTGTGAACAAATAATTTGGAGACACTGGGTCAGATGAATTAGAAGCTATTGAAGAAGGACACATGGATTTTCCATAAAAATATTAATATGAAATAAAATATTATGGAGGGTCCTCTGGGTTGGGCTTGGAGCTCTTTTTCTTTTACGGGACATATTTCTCTGTAATATAATGAATGCATTTAAATGCAGTGTGAGGAACTAAGCAGAAGAACTCTGTTGTCCAGCTACTGTATCTTTTTTTCCACAGACAAGGCTGAAATAGGCTATAGTCTATACACAGTGCATGGGCAACTGAGGGCCCCATTTCCAATTGTTTTTAAATAAACTCAATACACACTGTGCATGGATGTGAACGTGACATGATCAGATAATTTCGGATTTCCTCCCAGATTAACTGATTACATTTTTAGGCTATTAATTATCTAGACCAAAAAATTGTATTCCTTTTTTTGTATGATAACTCACATTTGCATAATATGATGTTAATATCAAACACACAAACTAAAAAAAAATATATATATTTTTTGGAGGGGGCCCCCCAGGCAGTCGGGGGCCCTAAGCGGCCGCTTAGTTCGCTTATGCCTCGGGCCAGCTCTGAATCAGACACATTTCAAATGCCTTCCTCAACGCAAACTGTATCTAATTTTGGTCAGATATGGGATTTTAGGATCCCCCAGTGGAGAACTCAAAGTTGTTCTTGTTCATTGTAATCTCAATCGAAATCGGCGCAATGCTAATTTGACCAAGAGCATTTTGTTAATTGCCCGTCTCCTGTTTAGGTGTGTCGGGCAAAATATATCTAAATAAATTGGTTATGTGCTGTTATTTTGATGCAATGTGTCGTAAGACTACAACTCCCAGCACTCCCAAAAAAAGGCGTTTACCCATCATGCAGCGTGGCCTTGAGAAGATGAGGCAAGATGGCGACTAAAGTAAGCAAAGAGATAATAGAGAGTCCCCCTCCTTTCGACTGTCCAACATGGTGAGAAAATGCACATGCTAAAGTTGTGACTGTTCACTTGTAATGCAGTATCAGACGCAAAGGAACCAAACTGCGTTCATTCATTCATATTTATCACTTTCATTCGAGAAGGGTCTTGGAGTAACGGCAGCTAATGTTAGCGACTAAGCTAGCAAGCTACGAACGGTGCCATTATTTCACATATGGCGTTAGGGTGTGTTTTTTCAGCTCAAAAGAAGAGGAGATGCACAAACTTAATTTTAGAAAAGCATGTGATTATCAGAATACGCTCGATGGTTTAGATGATACATTTAGCCTTTGTCTTAATCTGTGACAGCATTGCTCTTGCGATAGATGACCACACTAAAGATGTCCATGAGCTGAATCGAGAGATCCAAGCACTCACGTTTTTATGTACAAAACTTTTCTTTCTTTTTTTAAATGAGAGAAGAAACAAAGCTACGATGTGCATGTTTCCCTTGTAATGGTCAACTTTGGATAAATGCCTGTGATGTGGAATGTTTTACATGTTTTAAACGTTCACCCAACTGTTTGCTTTCAGGGCAGGCAAGCCGCCCCAAGGGCTGCATCTAGACGTAATGAAGGGAGACAAACTGATGGAGGTAACCAGATGCTTTGAAATGTTACTCCCAGGGTTCCTTGCAGAGCCTTACACACTCTTAAAAGGCATTGAAGTTAATCTTAAAACAAGGTCTTAACTGGTATTAAAACGTGTTAATGCAATCTCTCAAAAGTCTTAAAAATGCTAGGCTTAAAGCAAGCCATGGATACAGTACTGATAGTTGAATGCACCAGATACGAGCCTGGCAGTCCACTTTGTCCCTAATGTCTTGCACACTGGGATTTGTAATGGCTGCACGGTTTTAAACGGTGCAAGAGCAGCAAACGCCCTGAGATTTAAGCTTTTCAGTGGAAAGCAACACTGTTAAGTTATGGCTCAAGGGTACAGATACATTTTCAGGCTGTTTACAGACTTGGTTTTATCCAGCTGTTTCAATTCTCCTTATTCACTGAAACTTTCTCTCCCTGTAGAAACTGATCATAGATGAAAAGAAGTTCTACCTGTTTGGGAGGAACCCCGACTGGTGCGACTTCACCACCGACCATCAGTCATGCTCCCGTGTCCATGCTGCTCTGGTCTACCACAAACACCTGAAGAGGCTCTTTCTCATCGACCTCAACAGCAGTAAGATATCGTTCACAATCACAGTTGAATGCTCATTTTATATTTAAAACCAGTTTCTGGAAAGGATTTGTATACATGCTTATGACTGAAGAACTAATACAACTAAACTGCAGAGACACATTAGAGCTGAAAAGGTTAGTTGATAGACTGAAAATAGATTGGCAACATTCTGGTAAGCGATAGATTGTTTGACATTTTTCAAGCTAAAAGTCTTAATATTATATGGTCCCACTTTGTAAATGGATCATACTCCTGCTGCTTCGTTGTCTTATTTAAATGCAAGTGTAACACAATTGCATTTACATGACCACAATCGGTCAGATAATACAAGAAATGTGTGTTTTTTACTCTTAAAAGACAGGCGATTGAACAAATGATTCATCAATAAGTACTATGTCGTCCTGCCTGATTTCCAATTAAACTAAATCTGTGACCTAGCCTTTTTTCTTTTCCTCACATAAGAGAGTATTGTCAAATGGAAACCTTACGTTTGTATTTACAATAGTTCGATACAAAACTTAATTTGGCCTTTGATTGGTTCAAAACGGCATTTTGAAGTGTTTTTTTTATTATTGCTTTATGATCAATTTAGATAGTGCCACCAGGTCTAACTAATATTTGATTCAGTTACATAAAAATGTAACATAATTGGAAAACCATAATGTTTCCCAAGATACTCGAATATTATTTGTTTGCCAATTTTTTTTTAGCTCATGGTACTTTCCTTGGACACATCCGCCTGGAGGGACACAAGCCTCAGCAGGTTCCCATTGACTCTACAGTATCGTTTGGTGCCTCGACCCGGACCTACACCATTAGAGAGAAACCTCAAACCCAAGGCACAGCTGGCTCAGGAGACAGTAAGACAGGAGAGGATGAGGAGCTTAAAGGGCTGCTTGGGCTTCCAGAGGAAGAGACGGAGTTGGAGGTAAATGTTGTTTCTTGATAGTGTTAATGTTCTCATGCTGCCAAACAAGAAAATGGCTGCATATTGTGTCGTTATTAACATATTTTTGGCTACTAATTGCTGTTTTAAATGTTTAAAAATGTTTTCTTTATGGATTTGTTTGTGTTATATTTTTCATTTTGTTTTAATCCTTGCAGACCGTGGTTTGTATGGGTAGTAATAGCGTGGGATGCACTGTCCAAAATGTAAACTTAACATTCACAAACGATCTAGTATTACCTGTTTATGCCTACTGCCTATTAAATAATAAGTAGTTACATTGACTTTTTCCCCTAGTGTTATTTTTATTTTATTTTTTTTAACCTTTATTTATACAGGTAAATCCCATTGAGACCGTATACTCTTTTTCAAGGGAGACCTGTTTTCCTTTCCCACGTTACCATTCACACACACATTCATACACCGATAGCAGGCTAACTATCGACATTCACACGAGGCAAGGTGGTTGAAGTGTCTTGCCCAAGGACACAACAACCATGACACAGGTGGCACGCTCTACCAACTGAGCCACAGTCGCCCCATGATGTTATGATGAATATTATCCTACTCAGCCTGTTATATTGTTGTTTTGTAAAGTAGTAATATTCTTGACATAATGTGAGTATTTAAAACACATTTTTCTTTTGCGTCTTGCCAGAATTTGACAGAGTTTAACACAGCTCACAACAAGCGCATCTCCCTACTGACCATTGAGGAGGGCAACCTAGAAATCCAGAGGCCTAAGAGGAAACGGAGGAACTCCAGGGTTACCTTTAATGAAGATGACTCCATCATTAACCCAGGTAAAAATCAAAGTGAAAGTCTTATACCATTAGGGATGCAACAGACCACAAACCTCATGGTTCAGAATCAGAGTCAAAGATCAGATTTAAAAAAAAAAAAAAATTCTTGTGCAAATTGCAATATACTGCTTAATTATTTTTAAATTTGTTGTGTGAAAGTTTCTTGGCATGTAACTGAGAATACAATTATACAAAGTTTAGAGAATTTGGTATTTACAGAGCCCCGCAAGGGACAAAAAAAATTTTTTGGTTGAAGAAAAAAAAAATCAAACTCCAACCACACAAGAGAAGAGTCATGGAGGAGTACTTGGAGCATTCTCTCTCACACTAACACCAAAATACAACCTAAATCTAACGTTCACAATGCACATTAGAGAAAGGTGACAACGCTTCACTTCATTTTGACACCATGGACAGAGAGTGGAAGTGTAATTGTCAATATACACACACACACACACACACACACACACACACACACACACACACACACACACACACACACACACACACACACACACACACACACACACACACACACACACACACACACACACAGACAGAGCGAGATCTCGACTTTGATTATTTATTTATTTTTCAACCATGTCCCTTGCAGGGAATTTTTCTCAATTTGCACTTTTACAGTTACTAAATTGATCAGATATGTATGTACGCATTTGTGCTTTTCAAGAAAAAGAATGCCCCCTGTAATACACTTGTAACACTTGTATTTGTATTTTTAATTCTTACAGAGGATATAGACCCCTCAGTTGGACGATTTAGAAATATGGTGCAAACTGCTGTTGTCCCCATCAAGGTGAGCTTTTATTTTTGCCATTTAAAAATGTCTGTTTCAGTTTATACAATTCAGTTGACAAGCTACAAAGTATAGACTGTGATGTTCACACATTGCTTTCAATGCTCTATTTAAGTGAATATACAAAATATGTACTCAATTAGTGTTATAACTTAAATCATTTGCAATGGGTTAAGTGTGTGACCTGTTGTAAAGGTGTGTAAATGTATGACCTGTGAAGAGAAAATTCTGTCATCCCTGCTACAGAAACGTAGATCAGAGAGCCAAAACACTTTGGGTCTTGATGACCTGACATCAAAACGCATCCATGCCTACAGCTTGGGCAGTGGTCTTTATGGGGACTTGCCTCCCACCAGTCATGAAAACCAGCCAACAGGAGCTCCAGGAGGTGCTGCTATGCAGGGAGGCCTTCCTCTGCCCTTCCCCAATCCAGCACCAGAGGTGGACCTGGCCCCAGAGGCTCACCAGCCCCCTGTCACACTCAACCCCACCCCTGTCACTGCCCCCTACCTGCCAGAGACCCACAACGAGCCACGCAAAAAGAAGTATGCCAAAGAAGCTTGGCCGGGCAAAAAACCCACCCCTTCACTCCTCATTTAAGCCGTTTGTTAAATCTGCTGACTGCACATACATCAGGGACAGTGACCTGGCAGATATGGAGTCATTCATTTCTCAATTTTCTTTTTTAATTTGTTGTGTTAGTCGTCAGTCAACATCAAAAAAGGCACAACACCAGAAAACAGCAGAATCTTGTCAATTGCAAAAGTTTACAAGACATGTCAGTGAGCAGCCTCAGTGGCAGTTAGAGATGTTTGTCTGAGTGATGGGCTACTGAGTCATGTTTTTAATGTGTTGGATGTAAAGTTTGATTTTTTTTCTACTAATTTTTTTCTCTCACTTGGTTTTTTGATAATGCTGTTGAACAAATGGCAAAAAAGTACTTTTATATGAGATATTTTACTGTGAGAAAAGTGAGAGAATCCAGACGTGAAATCGGTTTGTATCAAAACACAGGGTTGCTTTTTATTTTGAAAACCTATTGATATATTGTGATCAAGGGTTTCACTGAAACATTTCCATTACATTTATTAGATAAACTGAATTGTCTTGCATTTATCCTGCAAGCCCACTAGATGGTGACTTGTGCACAAAGGTCAGAGTTTAACTGAGGCTTGGCTGCAGACTTGCAGGTCTATTATTTGGGACTGTTGCACTAACCTTCCTTAACCTTGTTCAAAATCTACCTGGTATCCCATGGAAGGATTGTTGCAAGTTTCATGTTATTATTTTGGATTATACTGCCGTTTATATAATCCCCCCCAGTATATTGACTTAAACTTACTTGCCCATTTTGCCCAAAACCAGCGTACTGTTAATACAAGGATTTTTACAGTTTTCTGTGTTTGCAATTAATTGGACTGTTAAGTAGTAACAGAATATAACAGAATTATTATGGCAGCTCTGTAACAAACACCAAGTTTGATGCTAAATCAAACATTAGTATAAACAGGTTTGTATTTACTTTGTTTTAATGGTTGTGTAGCTTAACATATTTTCGCAGAGTACAGTGCAGTTCATACTTCAGACAATATGATATTCATATTTTATTTGACCTGAACTGACCTGAGACATAGGAAAGCCTATTTGAAAAAAGAAAACAGGTCAGTCAGGTGGAACATTAAATGAACTTGTGGAACACTAATCGGTTTATACAAAGTGTAGTCCAAGTGAAAACAAAGGTCTCATAAAATGTTTTTTTATCACTTTTACTTTATTTCAAATGTTAGTAGAAGACAGGGACTCAAGGGAGAGGGGAAGTGATCTGAAACAAATGTCTATAACTTGAACTTCACCCAGAACATTTTGATCATAGTATATGCTACACACCTTTACCACAAAGCTACTCCTCTGTTAAGTGAAGTATTGCTTATGTTAAGAAACACAAGTTGTATTTGTAGTACATACATAAAGATCAAATAACTAATGTTTTGACTAAACCCAGCATGTGAATCGCCACCAAATATGCACTGCTTTTCAGGGAGGAGCTGTTTTGTAGGTTCAGGAAGTCATTTCATGGGATCTTCAATCAAATGGGTTATTAGTTTGCGATCTCAGATCAAAGAAAGATTGGGTGTTAAACTTTTACAAACTGTGATGGGCGTCTGGATTTTGTTATCATATGATTGTAAATAAAAAACGAATTACTTTTGACTCCTAACTCGTAAGTGATTCAAGCAATACAGTTCATGAAAGGTCCTCTAAAAGCAAATATTTTGATGGTCTTTAAGCAAACAATGAGAACAAGGTGATCCAATTTGTTTGGAGCCTGTTTTATTGCACACTGCACCACTTTAATGACACAGTAACTTGGTGTCTTTGTCTCCATATGCACTTTGAACCTGGTTAAAATCGTTTATTGCAGCGCACAGATCACTTTATTGTCAGGCCAAACGAGAACCTTCACCCAGTTGCAGTTAAGGTTTTAGCTGCAGTTTATGAAATAAAATGATTGAATTTTTACTCTACTAAACATTAACATAAGAAGCCAAAATGTATTCAGGCTCTAAACAAATTCAGGGTGCTTGTTTGACTTGGTCCGTGCTTAGCCATGAACCACATCTAAAAATGAGAACCAACATATCCTATTTATTTTTCACATATAAAGTGCAACATTTGTGATACAATTATTAAGATTATTATGAAACACAAATGCAACTTATTAAGAGGTATTTTCCACCAAAACATCTTCAGTCACAAAATAAAAGTGCACAATTCATTATCGGTGATTCTATTTCAGTGTAAATGCTAAGTATAATATCAGAAATTAACAAAGTTCACCTCCTCAAATATTTCCCTTACTTGATATCATAACTGCATTTTCATTAGTCATTCACTTTTTACACATGTGGCTCTACAGGTTTGATCTTGATGTGGATGCCATTGAGTGAGCGGAGCACTAGTCTTGGAACTACACAGGGTTTCCGAGAAGTGTCCTCCATCAGGTGGTATCTCTTCAGTGTCAATGCTGTGGACAGTTTCATCTCGTTCATGGCAAAGTTCTGACCAATGCAGTTTCTGAGGGAGGAAAACATAAAACTTGCAAAATTAGGAGGAATATGATGACAATTAAAAGGACTTTGACTGTACTCTTTTAAAGGGGAACACTTACAGCATGTCTCTGCGTAAATCATAAAACTGTGCATGGAAACAAAGTGATTCAAGAAGAGAAACATACTCATTTTTGGGTACTAAAACCTAAAGATTTGCTATGTTTCATTTGCAAGCTCAGTATTTAGAAAACATATCCTAAAAGACTGGAAATCCCCCATACCCCCCTGCTCCCAGAAATGGCTCAATGAATTGATATCGTCATACAGGTGGAAAGGATCCGCTTCCACAACTCCAAAGTACCCAACGCATTTTAAAGTGGGGACCATTCATAAATCATTTCAATGATCAATAATTGCTACATTTTGTAGTGATATTACCGTGTACAATTTATTTATTTATACTGTACCCTTGCAACTTCTGACTATGTAACACCATGTAGATTGTACCAATAATATTGCGTCTGGTGGCAAAAGAAAAAAAAAAGCTCAGTATTTAGTCTTGCTCTGTCTGTCTAGTCTGCTCATGTGTTACTGTTGAATGAGCAGACATACATTTTCTTTCCGTCAGCAGAAAAATGTGACAAATATTAAGAAAGCTAATGGTAATGTACATTCTATGATGGGATCCATATAATACTGAGAATAATCCACATTATCATACATCTTTTCAAGTCTGATATCCTACACACAGGACTAAAACAAGTATTTCCTGTGGTTTTTGCACTTTTTAAAATTGGATCAATCTTTGACACTTAGGTCAGTGTCTCTATCTCTTGTTTACTCTAACCTCTTATACAACAGGGGTTAAACATCCACATACTGCAGAATGTTGTTAAATGAATAGACAGCGAGTAGCTGTAACCAGAGAACCTGCAGCCATAGACATTAATGACCGAGTCACACTGGAACAGGTGTGGACAAACCTTGGCCCTGCAGAGAAGGGCACAAATGCATGAGGGGACCTCCTGGAAGAGTTATCCGGGTGGAAACGCAGTGGGTCAAATACCTATGTTGGGAAAAAATAAAAATGAAATGACAGTTGGTCAGCTTAGCAGCTTGGGTATTCTAGGTTGAACATTATTTGGGTCCTCGTCCAGCACAGCAAATACACTTTTTCTTTTTATCACTAATTCTATTAATAAATGTACACCATTCAGGGGTGGGAACAGGTGAAATAAAATCATCTTCACCTACATTCGGATTTTCCCAGACAGCTGCATTCCTGTGAATTCCAAACACACTTGTCCCAACATTACTACCTACAAATGAGAAAGAAAGTGTTAGTTGAGTAATAATTGTACTGGAGCTGTACACATACAGTGTATGAATACAAAAAGATCAAACTATATTCAAATCGGAGAAATCTTTGTAAAGCTGCCAGTGCCATGTAAAACATGAACAAGCCTGTCAGATGGTCAAGCATGGACTATTGGCCATTGTTTTACTATTGTTCCTGGAACTATAGTATAAGTTCCTGGTACCTTTGGTGAAAAGGCTGCTTATTTAGTCAAACATTGCTAAAAATTAAAGATTGTTGTGGAAAAGTGCTTGATATGATGCAGAAAACATCTGAATTATTTCCATTTGACAGGATGGTGCAGCAGTAAAACATATGGAGGCTCAGGTGTGAATATTTCAAAGTTTAAACTAGCAGATACAGAATATACTGCATATGATACTATCAGACATTGTGGTAAAAAACGGTTTAACAACTCTGAAGGTATTTACAAGGAAAACCAAAGGGTAGAGATGTAGGTTAAAGGGGTAATATGTAAATGTGGTGTATGTCACGTGTGTTGTAAAACTAAGGCTATGAGTCCAATATGGAAAACTATTTGGGACAAAGCTAAGGAGTTAAACTTTTACCTGTAGGGTAAAGTTAATAGGTGTGAGTTTTCTGTATTCTAACTAAATTAACTTTCAAAAATCATAAACTACAAACCTTCTGGCAAAGACCGTCCATCAAAAAAGGTGATAGGTTTGGTGATTTTTCTGGCCATTCCAGGAACAGGAGGGTAAAGACGGAGGGACTCTTTTATGCACATTGTAGTGTAAGGAATTTTACTGAGATCCTCCCTTAAAATAAGACAGATGCAGTGTTAGTTATGAACATTATGTACAATAATGTGAGGTACTACACCTGGTTTAGTTAAGCTAAAGGAACTGAATATGGTGACATTTTCCTATATACAGGTCCTTCTCATATAATTAGCATATTGTGATAAAGTTCAATATTTTCTGTAATGTACTGATAAACATTAGACTTTCATATATTTTAGATTCATTACACATAACTGAAGTAGTTCAAGCCTTTTATTGTTTTAATATTGATGATTTTGGCAAAAAAGTTAAGAAAAACCAAAAATCCCTATCTCAAAAAATTAGCATATTTCATCCTACCAATAAAAGAAAAGTGTTTTTAATACAAAAAAGTCAACCTTCAAATAATTATGTTCAGTTATGCACTCAATACTTGGTCGGGAATCCTTTCGCAGAAATTACTGCTTCAATGCGGCGTGGCATGGAGGCAATCAGCCTGTGGCACTGCTGAGGTGTTATGGAGGCCCAGGATGCTTCGATAGCGGCCTTAAGCTCATCCACAGTGTTGGGTCTGGTGTCTCTCAACTTCCTCTTCACAATATCCCACAGATTCTCTATGGGGTTCAGGTCAGGAGAGTTGGCAGGCCAATTGAGCACAGTAATACCATGGTCAGTAAACCATTTACCAGTGGTTTTGGCACTGTGAGCAGGTGCCAGGTCTTGTTGAAAAATGAAATCTTCATCTCCATAAAGCTTTTCAGCAGATGGAAGCATGAAATGCTCCAAAATCTCCTGATAGCTAGCTGCATTGACCCTGCCTTTGATAAAACACAGTGGACCAACACCAGCAGCTGACATGGCACCACAGACCATCACTGACTGTGGGTACTTGACACTGTACTTCAGGCATTTTGGCATTTCCTTCTCCCCAGTCTTCCTCCAGACTCTGGCACCTTGATTTCCGAATGACATGCAATATTTGCTTTCATCCGAAAAAAGTACTTTGGACCACTGAGCAACAGTCCAGTGCTGCTTCTCTGTAGCCCAGGTCAGGCGCTTCTGCCGCTGTTTCTGGTTCAAAAGTGGCTTGACCTGGGGAATGCGGCACCTGTAGCCCATATCCTGCACACGCCTGTGCACGGTGGCTCTGGATGTTTCTACTCCAGACTCAGTCCACTGCTTCCGCATGTCCCCCAATGTCTGGAATCGGCCCTTCTCCACAATCCTCCTCAGGGTCCGGTCACCTCTTCTGGTTGTGCAGCGTTTTCTGCCACACTTTTTCCTTCCCACAGACTTCCCACTGAGGTGCCTTGATACAGCACTCTGGGAACAGCCTATTCGCTCAGAAATTTCTTTCTGTGTCTTACCCTCTTGCTTGAGGGTGTCAATGATGGCCTTCTGGACAGCAGTCAGGTCGGCAGTCTTACCCATGATTGCGGTTTTGAGTAATGAACCAGGCTGGGAGTTTTTAAAAGCCTCAGGAATCTTTTGCAGGTGTTTAGAGTTAATTCGTTGATTCAGATGATTAGGTTAAGAGCTCGTTTAGAGTACCTTTTCATGATATGCTAATTTTTTGAGATAGGAATTTGGGGTTTTCATGAGCTGTATGCCAAAATCATCAGTATTAAAACAACAAAAGACCTGAAATATTTCAGTTGGTGTGCAATGAATCTAAAATATATGAAAGTTCAATTATTATCATTACATTATGGAAAATAATCAACTTTATCACAATATGCGAATTATATGAGAAGGACCTGTATTCATAAACCTACCATTCCATGGTGTCCTTTCCCTCTAGGGCTTGAATGATCTCATCCCTGCAAATCTTCTGGTGTTCTGGGTGACATGCCAGACAGTACAGGATGAAAGAGACACCACTGGCTGTGGTGTCATGGCCCCTGAACATGAAGGTATCAACTTCTGATCGTATATCCTCATCTGACAGACCCTGTTGATTCTCATCCTGATGGTAAAATTAAAAAAACATACATATAATGAGAAATGGGAACTATACATCTATCATGACTTCATTTTTGAAGCCCTTCATAAAAATAGCAATGTACTTCAGAGGCGAAGCCATAATAAAAGCGAAAAAATATGCAATAAAGGCTAATGAAAGTCAGGTTAGCCTTGACTGAGGTCACGCTAATAGCACATGTCTGGCTACTACCTTACCAGGTCCAAGGTGTAGTTGGCAGGCGCAAGGGAACTAAGCTTTTCAAACAAGGAGCAAAACAGGTAAAAACAAGAAATAAGGATATTCCAAAATCCTATAATGTACTTTGTGTGAGAAAATATTCAGCCTTTAGGATTGTTAAAGCGGATACGAGTAACATTTAAATATCTTTTAAACAGCCTCATGTTTCCTCTGATAATCATAAATTACCTTTAACAGCAAACGAGACCATCAGTGCAAAGAAAGACGTTTTTATATAGTTTTTATTACTGCTTTTGGTCTGGTCGCACACCCAGTCCGATTTTCGGTTCGCTCGTGCAGGCTCTATGGTCACATATCCGTATTGGTTGCAGATTTCAGTGTGGCGCTGCAACGCGATTTGAGAAGCCTATCCCTCCAGGTGAGGGAAGGGGAGCGGGAGCCTTGTTTGAGACAGTTATTTGTCGTCATAAATGACTGATAACGGGGCTGAACCATCAAAGAAAAAAAAGAGAATGCAATGAAGAAAAGCGAAAAGGGAGAGTGAGTGATAGGCGGGCGGGAGGACGTTGCCAAGCAACGTGTATACAATTTCACGAGAGCGAAACTAGACTGCTGAATGAATGAGCGGTTGGTACTAACACAAAGTTTGCTTTGCTTCACCATCATCAGATAACCATTATCTGAAATAGTCATTATTTACATCAACAACACAAACACATTACCTCATCGTGATCCATAGTCTACTAACTGCCGTCTCTCATTCATTCGCTTTCTGTGAGGACACAGCTCCGTGAGAGAGAGTAGTTAGGTGACGCTGCTGAATCAACTCATTGCAAGCAGGTGTGTGTACTGACAGTCTGGCATTAGTTGATGCAGTGTCAAAACCACTCTCACGGAGCCGAAAAGAGTCCTCACACTTTCAACACACGAACATGCACTATATTGCGCCCTTCTCAGTCCACGCTCACGCGCCTGGCACGAGCATTTGCGACAGCGGGCGTCGTAAAAATACTACCGCTTTTGTCCAAAGGGGACGCCAACGTGCCATCTTACTCGTAGTGCCTTTAATATAAATATTAATATTGCACTTATTTCCTGTCTTCTATGTCTGTCTATCTCTCAGACAATAGTTCAGCTTTGTTGCCTGCTGGGAGAAACTGTGAGGTCAGCTGTAAAGTCATCTCCCTGGCCTTAATGTTGTCATGGTTCACTGTTTAACTCAGACCCAACACATTAGTACACTTGGCGCCAAAACCTGGCGCATTTAGAGATAGCCCACGGATAAAACACATCTCTACAATAGTTGAAATAGATTAGAGGCATGATTGCAGGCAGCCCCCTGAATGGGTTGAAATTACCTAATGCCATGGTGTGAAGTGAAAGCTATTTAGCAAGCTAAATTGTCGTTAATTTGTTTTAGAAAACATTGATCAGCGTCTACAATGTAAGGTTAGACTATCAAGCTGTTTAAAGTTTAAAGGTGCTCGGAGGAAAGGTCGGGATGTCTATTAGATGGGAGCTGAAATAACAAAACCTACTCGTGCAAAGAGAAGGATGTCCAAAAAGTCTAAGTTTCTCTTGGCCTGTACGCGGTCCATCTCCATCTCTGCCTTAAGTGCTTCTTTTCTCTTTCTTATGACTTCCTCTTAAAAAGACAAGAACATGGATTAAACTATTGAGATACTGTGTTTAACATGTTGTTGGGCAAGCCACATTTCAAGTTGATCAAATCCAGTATAAAAGATTTTTGACAATTATTTTAAATAGAGAATCAAATTACATGTGAATAGCTTACCTGTGTGACTGTGAGCCACCTTGCATGCTTTTCTGAACCTGAAGCCATGTGGGCTGAGGTAGAAAATCAGGTCATTGTGGTAGGGAAATGTCCTGAACCGCAGGTTAACCAAATCACTGAGCTCATACACTGCTTTGATGTATTCATTAGTTCCACTGAAATGAGAACACGAGAAAACATTAAAAGCTACATTCCCTCCACTTATTATTATAAGACAGTAAACAACTAAGACATAAGTAACTGAATTTGTGAATGATGGGGAAAAGGTTGGTATGGACTCACCCCTGGGTCTGACAGTTGCTGTTGTGGCTGAATGCACACTTCAAGATGCTGTCCAGTGTCATGAGGCTAACTTGTTCAAACAATTCAAATGTCTCACTAGTTTTTGCATAACGTTCCCATTTGTCCTGGCAACACGTGAGAGAACAAATGTGGAATCTCAAAAGCCCAACATACTCACAAACCAACTTTGACACAAAATATTTAATCTACACAGCCTTAGCCTTACATCAACATTATGATCTAAGTATAATGAATTGTGATTTACACTAACTAAATTGTACATACCAACATAGTTTTAGCAGAATCTGACATCTGTTTTACGTATGGTTTCAAAACATCATAATGAAAACCCGGCGTCAAGAGCCGTCTGTGCCGGAACCATTTCTGACCTTTTGACACCAAAAGGCCATCACCTGAAGAAAGAAACAGTTTGTGTGTGTGTGTGAGTGAGTGAGTAAAGGAACTTAACAAATAACTATTTAATAAGCCAAAATCTGGTAAAGGAGTAAGGCAAAGCACTCTTACCAATCCAAGGTTTAATAAACCTGTATGCAAAATCATCTTTTGGCTCTGTAAGCAAAATGAACACAAATGAATAAAAATGGTGTTACAATGAGCTTTGGTTGTAAGAAAAAAGGCCTTTTAAGAGATCATATAAACTTAAAGCATTGAATTGAAACCACTGTTACAATAGTGTAGCATTTCAGTAAAGATATAAATTAATAACTCACATACCTGTTGAAGCCAGTATGGTTTTCACATAATCTGAATGTTGTATGTTGAGGAAACAGACAAAGGGACCAAACCACAATGGGAAAGCGTATTGGTACTGCTGTCCCCATTTCACAATCTTGAACAAGTCTGTCCCATCTTGTTTGAACTAAAACAAATAAATCAAACACAGGAATCTTGACCAAACTTTTTTCAACCCTGGCCTGCATGCATTCTAACTCCTATAGAAAGGGAGGAGGAAGATGTGTTGAACTGTGAGGTTTACCAACTGTGTGTCTCTAGGGATAAGAGACATATTTAAATCCTGACTAAAAGTAGAAACAATTAAAAAATTTAAAATATTCTATACTTAATACATTAAAGTCTTGCATTAAAGAACAATTGTACTTAAATACAAGTCCATAATCAGTTATCAAAAAAATGCACTTAACTTATTTCTTTTTTAACACTAATTATACAAAATGGCTCATATCAAAGGTGGAGGCTTGCCAAACATCAAAAGTTGTCCGTATTGGCCTTTGAAAGCTATAAAGGTTGTTAAATAAATACTTTAAGAACCTTATTATAACTTGAACACCCGTTACAAAGAATGCCTTATTAAAAAGCAATATCCAGAATTTAAATGTGGAAGCTAAACCATTCTTATACAGTTGCCTATGTAGCCGATTCAATAATATTATGCACCTTACATTTAATTTGTAAACTAAACGTTATAGGCCCAAGCACATGTATTATTATCAATATCACTATTATTATAAGTAGCCTATTTCATTTTATAACATGCTAGTTTGAAATATTATTATTGCTGCAATGACGATGGGGCAGAAGCCAAAAGCTTAACCCCTCTAACTGAGATGTAACAAGAACACAGAAACATGAAAACAGTCACACAAAGTTACAGGTGTTGCAACGTTACTGCATTACATTTAGTGGAGGTGCTTGTATGCGCTTCATTTAGCGGAGAATATCTCAACTGTTATAGATTAATATGACCCCAGTGAACAACGTGGGATGTGTACTCACTTTTGTTGCCAGCACTTTAGACATTGGCTGTGGATGTGTGTCGAATAATTTTGAAGGAACAGTACATTTACACTGTTATACAAGCTGCACACTGACTACTTTACATTGTATCAAAGTATAATTTCTTCAGTGTTGTCCCATGAAAAGATATAATGAAATATTTGATGAAATATGAGGGGTTTACTCACTTTTGTGAGATACATATGTACGCATATTTAATTAGATATTGGCTAATTTGCATATTTTATAAAAAATGTAGACAAAGTGTAATACAACAAGTATTTATCTTAATATGAAGATTAATCTGGTAGAAATGTATGAAGATATCTATAAAGGAAGAAACAAATCCCATTCCCTAGTCCTAGTGTGATACTAGTGTCACCTATTGTGGTCAATTTCAGGACTTTCTCCCCGGATAGAGATTTTGTCACACATCCCACGTTGTTCAATGGGGTCATATTAAAAGTCCATACAAAACGTTCCCAGCATCTAGACTAATTAGGCCTACCTCCAAGATATGTCCAAAGAACCAGTGGCCCGGTGGTCCCGGAAACTCTTTAAGGTTTCGGAGCGTATTTCTTCTTGCGACGAGCAAGATGATTAATTTATAGACAACGACAAAAAGACAAAGTGCAGCAAACAAATGGTACATGCGAGGGCGGCCGAACTGAAATGTCCCGAACGCTTCAGCCGAATCCATGTCGATGGTGCCTGTGATCAAGCATAGGGTCTCGAGGAACAACAAAAAGTGGCCTACTTGATGACAAACAAACTCGAGTAGATTTAACTACGTAATATAGCAGTTCAACTGAGTTGATGATAGGCGGTGGGTGGAATATGGAAAACTTCCGGCCGGTCCATAGAGACAGTGCGGAACGCGTCATAATCGGAGGCCGCGCCCATCGTGGGGGAAAACAGTTCACAGCCAGGCCCCCAGGATGCTGCCTTCTCCGAGCAGCCAGCATGGACATGTGGCCAACCCATTGGTATTGCATGATAAGGGGTGGAGCTTATTTTCATGCGGCCCGTAGGCAGATGTCCCTGTCCACATAGTACAAGCAGCGAACAAGATTGTGTCTCTGCACATTTTTTCTGGATATCAATCATAGGCTCATACTTATCTTTAGACCATATACTATTAAAATGTAAGTTTTCTCATTTCAAAACGCCACCTCAAGCGTTTTATTAGCCCAACGGCTTTTAACGGCTTTCAGTTTGTTTTCGCCAGGCTAGATGCTACAGAACGAGACACCCGCCTCCAGTCTGGTACGCTTGCCGCCCTCTTTCTTGATAGGTCCATAATGCCGCTACGTCCATGCTACGTAATGCTTTGGGCCCAGGGCCCCAGGACACTGCCTTTTCCGAGCAACCAGCATGGACTAGTGGCCAACCCATTAGTACTGCATGCTGTGAATGGGAGCTTATTTTCCATGAAAGCCCTAAGGCAGATTTTCCCGTCCACACCAATACAAGCGGCGAACAAGATTGTGTCGCCGCAAAATTTTTCTGGATATCAATCATAGGCTCAAACTTATCTTTAGACCATATACTATTAAACCTGAAGTTTTTTCATTTCAAAACGCCACATCAAGCGTTTTATTAGCCCAACGGCTTTTAACGGCTTTCAGTTTGTTTTCGAGGGAGGAGGAGGGAGTGGGCAGCCCGCTACGCTTGCCGCCCGTTGCCGCCCCCTCTTTCTTGATAGGTCGATGGCGCCACTACGTCATACACTCGGGCGTGCCAGGGCTCTCATGAAAGCAATATGGCAGCTTCCTTGTTGCTTCTCTGCGCCAATGAGAAGCTTTCATAGGAATGAATGAGCGCCATTTTTCAATACGGTGTCCATTTCTTTATATGTCCATGTTTGGGCCGCATGGAATTTCCGGATTATACTTCCTTGTTGCTTCTCTGCGCCTATGAGCAGCTTTCATAGGAATGAATGGGCGCCATGTTTCAATACGGTGTCCATTTCTTTATATGTCCATGTTCACAGCGCCCCATTCACTTTGTATTGACTCCAATAGTATCCAGCTGCAGCCCCGGAGACAAGCTGCAAACAAACTTAATAAAAACTTAATAAGACATGCCTTTCACAAATACACGTTACTTTCTTTAAAGCCACGACTCTTGTCTGTCTACACGAGCTGTTTTTGTGAAAATTTATTGAGTAATTGTCAACATCGAGACAAAACTCTTAACTATTGTATGCTAGGCTAATGACCCTTACGGACGGGAAAAAACACCTCAATATTGAAAATGACTCAATAATTTTTCACAAAAACAGCTCGTATGGACAGACAAGATTCGTGGCTTTAAAGAAAGTAACGTTTTTTTTTGTTAAATGGATGTTTGATTACGTTTTAATTAAGTTTGTTTGCAGAAGACAGGTCTCCTTCAATACAAAGTGAATGGAACGGTTTCCCCCACGATGGGTCCGACCGGACAAAAAGACCTCAATATTGAAAATTACTCAATTATTTTTCACAAAAACAGCTCATATAGACAGACAAGAGTCGTGGCTTTCAAGAAAGTAACGTTTTTTTCTTAAATGGATGTTTGATTAAATTTGAATGAAGTTTGTTTGCAGAAGACAGGTCTCCTTCAATACAAAGTGGATGGAGCGCTGTTTAATGGTTTTCCCCACGATGGGCGTGGCCTATTTCATTCACGTGCTGATGGAAAAAAAACGGATCTTTGAGAGACAGACTTTCAACAACACGGTCGTAAATCATAGGTAGATAATTGTGAGAAGCAGGCAAAGTAGGCATACCGCTATAGCTTCCAAGATGTAGCCTACAATCTATTGTAAGAAATTCGTGTTAAAGGCCTACTTCACCGGTTTGAATATGAAGGTGTATTGAATTCTGAGATCCTATGTAGTATATAAATGTGCGAAAAAAATTGAAATCGGTTCATCCTAGCCTGAGAAAAGGCAGAAAGAGTGTTTTTTTTAACCCTATATTTCTCCTTCTCGTGACATCACAGAAAGAGAAATATAGGGTTAAAAAAAACGTACTTTGTAAATATTACTGTGATGTCACAGTAAAAGACATCACAGTAATATTTACAATTGCAGACACGTAGCGTAGGCCTATGCGCTGACACAGGCATATTCAAAATGTTAGTGTGCTGCAGTGTAAGTGTAATTTCTCATATACTGTAAAGGTGTGTACCGCAGTGAGCAGTGACTGTCTGACAACTTAATGAGAAACAACACTTGTTACTGATGCAGTGTTGATCCAGCTGCATGGTGATTTAGGAGATGTGTGGTGCTGCTGATCAATGCTCGCTACAACAGACTATCGTGTTAATAATTGTCCAGTTTCATGAATGTACAAATAACACAAAATTAATATATCAAAACTTAAAGAGATCATGAATGAATGAAGCAGCAATGAATGTAAAAATCTCAATCTCACTCTTGCTTTATTTGACTCACATCTTATTCATACCTAGTGCCATGTAAACCTTTCCATTGTTGCCCTTTACCGACATTGCATTCATTCATTATCTGCCTTCTGTTGACCTAAATAAGATTTGAACTTTCAAAGAACTCAACAAACAGCCAAATTTGAAAGCACAATTAGTGCAGAGCATATACTTTATAAAGTAAAGTATGATAGGCACTGAAAGAAACTCCAGTTAAAGCAGATCAGTGAAATTATAACAATTCATTTGTTTGTTTTACTCAAATAATTTCCAAATGATCTGTCATGTATAAAGAACATAAATTAGAATGCATTAACAGCAGTGAGATCATACAACAGTACTTTGACACCTTTATATAAGAAATGAAACTCGCTGTGCATACATCTCAGCACATATGCTATTGCAATAGGTGAAATAAATGCAACCCAATCAGAAAAACAGCGTGGGTGAAAGCCACGGTAAATTTCCTCTGCTCTAGCTGTTGGACCACTTCCGATGTGACTACGTGAATTTAGTTTTTATACTTAATGCCAAGTCCTCTGATGTGATGCAGAGTCTCTGATCTGTGTTGTGATGAGCAGTTGTAGTCTGACCACAAAGGGCGCGCATATCTCTTCAGTATTGTCTTTATTTCTGCAGAGACACAATTGCCTCAAGCAAGATGCGAAAAGGCTTTATTTTTCTACTGATGTTTTGGAACTCTTTCACTTTTGCCCCAGGAAACAGTAAGTAACTGACTATATCATTGATATAACAATGTAAAATACAAGTGTTTGAAGTTCTTATTGTCTGCCAATGCTTTTCATATTTTACATTTTCAAGCTACTATTGGTGTATAACGGACATTTTTTGTTTTAGCAGCAACAACTCATCTTCATTTCTTCTTGGGATGTCAAGTTGTGATACCTTGTCAACATGACAGCAGTGTTTCAAACTCTTTCAAGTGGTTTTACAAGAATGATCAACATAGTGATAAAACACAGATTTTTTCGGAAGATACGGCTGGAGTACAACTCAGGAATCAGAAACTCTTTAAAACCAGAATGACGGTTCTGGGTGATCGTTCCTTGGTCATTAATTTGTTTAAAGAGAATGATCAAGGCCTTTACTGGTGTCAAAATTGTTTTCAAGACTCTTGTCAGCCTGAACAGTCTACAGTCATCAGTGTGAAAAAAGGTACCCAAGTTCCCAACTGTTTTGATTACTAAATTCTATACAATTGCTAAAGCCCAGCTTCTTTTCAAATATACTGTATACTTTTTTTTTCAGGAATTCTAAAAGAAACTAATGAGACTTTCTACGTTGCTGAAGGCAGCAATTTTACCAAAGCCTGTCCGGGTAAATGGACTAACTTAAAATGGACTTATGAAGCATGTAAATTCAGTGCACACAGGAATTCGGCACAAGGAACAGAATTTTCGACTTCCAACAAGCTTGTACACATTGCATCTGTCAAAAGAGCAGATGCGGGGAAATATACTTGCTGGGCCATTGGATGTGACGGACACACGCAGAAGCTACTCACTATCAACTTGTGTGTAACTACAGGTTAGAAAATAACAAACATGCACAATGCCTTATGTCAAATTGAAATGGCTTAACATTAAATCTTTTTTGCCTTATTACAGTACGCCACAGTGAGGATGCACCTGTTTCTTGTGCTGTGATGTGCGACATGGAAACAAGTCATATCAAAACAAACAGCACATCACATGTCAAGACAGGCACAAGGACAGTATCAGAGCTTGTAGATCCATATGGGTCAATAAATTCCAGTAACGTTCACAACACTCCGGGACAGTCAAACGCTTTTAACAAAACAACAGGTGAGTGTTTTTGCCGAATCTCTCTTTATGAAACTTATGAGGAAAATTAAAGGACTATCGGTATTTGATTCTAGAATTGTACCCACCTACAGAGCCTGCATATCTGTCTCCAGTTGTTTATGGATCAACAGTAGCCATTACATGTCTTATTTTAATGGCACTTTTGATTTGCTGCCTCAGACCAAGATTACGGGCAGGTAGGATATGCAGCTTATTGTTTTGCTGAACTTTTCTCTTTTTTGCTTGTTGAGTCGTCTACTGCCTTTAGATGTGTGACATTCGGCTAGGCAAGTTTATGTGTTCCTACTGATTGTGTTTCTATCTCTCCAAAGCATTTCCTCTGCAACTTAGTTGCTGTGGTTTGCCTGCAACGGTGAGTGTTGTATGATAATGATGGTGATGGTGATGATGCTATATTACCTTCTACCATTCTCCAATAAGTCAGCGTGTGTTGCCTCATTCAGGTGATGAAATGTCTTACTTCTTACTGCAGGTGGAAGAGGAGACTTCAGTGGTTTACTCATCCATCATCTTTCAGCGCACTGCTAAGACTACAAACTGTCCAACGACCAACACTGAATGTTTGTACAGTGAAATAAAAATATAGAGAAAGGTCTCAAATAATCATTTCACATAACTGCCGCTATTATATACAATATATCTAGTTCCTACTCACTGTCATTTAATGAAGTGGTTGATTCCTAAAAACAACAACAATTGTGTTTCATGCGAAAAAGTGTTTGTGACTTCACCCACATGGATCTGCAGTGATATTTTGAAGCAGTGGTTATTTTTTGATACGGAAGTTTTCTAACTAAGTGTATTGAATTTTCGACACAATAAAACCCGTTCAAACACAGGAGGATATTGCCATTACATAATGTCTTGCCCAAATTGATTGATGCTTTATGTAAAAATCATATTGCTTGTGTCTGCTGCCTGAACAAGCTGATTAAGTATACAAAGGGAGAAAGTATACTGATAACCACTTGAGAATATTTGAGAATTGACATTGCTAGTCACAGAGAAATATAGAACCATTTTAATTTGCTATACGTTTATTTGGCAGCAATAGTTACTTTGCAAATTAGGCCTGGATTAAACTCATCCACTGTATGTCAAAAAGGTGGATAATATATAACACTTATATTTAAAAAAAATATTTCAATTGTATTTCTATTTCTGAATTTATAGCAAAATACTCTACTTTTTGCCCCATTAGCCATAGACAGTACGATAGTTACTTGTCAGAATTTAAATAAAAAACATAAGATAATTTTAATACAATAAGATTTTTTTAAATCATCTCCACTTGTGACCAGCTATAAAAAGTATGGCTTGCATGAACTAATCAGTAATCAGCAGTTATAATAAAACAAAAAATAGATACATAATAGTTACATTTTATAAAGGGTAGATTTATTTCTGAAAATGACCTGTACTTGTAGGAATGGTTTCAGATGCAGTAGTTTTACTATAGTTATTGTAACATGATAAAGTATTTTTTCACAGGATAAAGAAGCCTATTATTTTATGTATCATAATTGTCGCGCAATTAAAAAGTGATAACGTTTCAAATAGTGGGCTACATTTTAGTGGCAGTAGGATACATTTAGCTTACTACTTGAGGAACATTTTGTAGGTGGGACTTTCTCTGAGTGGGGTATTTTATAGTGATGGCGAGATGAAGCTTTTTGAAGCTTTGAAGCCTTAAAACCAAAAGGTTCACAAAACTGTTAATTTCTCGAGGCTTCATTTGAACCGATTTGAACACAATACAACCCCCCCTGCTGGTCAAACAGTGTTAAATAGCCAGATAATTCTATCAATTTGTAATACACTCAATACTGTCCTGCAACAGTGCAGCCATGGGAATGAGTGACTGACAAGTAAATAAATCAATACATCTTAATAAATGCATTTCATGTATTGTTCATGTATTAATTCATATCAATTAAATACAACTTATTTTTTGTTTGGTGTATTATTATGGGTATGAATGAAACATGGTAATACATATAAATCTAACAAATCTATCAATAAATATGTGTGGTAGATTTGAATGGTATTCATCAAGAGTTGCTGAGCAGATAGACTCTAAAGGTTGAGGTCAGATCCCTAGATGGACGTGTGTTTGACTTGGTGTTGCACAAGTAATGAAACGATATGTCTATTTGCAGATATTAAGACACGATACCCCACACACACAGATATAAACGGGTCCTGTAACTAGCAACTTCAGTGCCATTGCGGCCTCAGCCTGCTGCTACTATGCTACTATGAAATCCTATGTCTGATGTCTGATGGAAATCTCCTGAAATAAACCTCTCTGAAACACAATGTTGATTGTCCAGGCCTCACCCTTTGTCTTGGTCGCCACGGGGGATTCGGCCACCACATATGTTTTGTCAAACTTTGAATTACTCATAATGACAGGAATAATTATTTTCAAACTCGGAAACAACTTCTCCTGCTTTGGAGAACACATTGTGTAGGTGGGACTTTCTCTGAGTGAGGTATTTTAAACTAGTAGCCTATAGTCATAGACTGATCATGAGACCATAGATAGTGGATGAGACTGTACATATAAAAAGGCTTCACTTTTTCCGTGACTTGCTAGGTAGGAAAACGAATGCATCCAGTAGGTGGCTGTAATGCGCTTCGAAGTTGAATGCAAACCACATCGGAAAAAAGTACAGAGGGAGAGAAGAAGGATGCTTTTCATTCTGTTTTCATTCAATGTTACCGGTTCTGTTTCTTCATTCTCTAAACCTAACAGGGAAGTTTGTAATTTGTTTTCTTATTTAAGTTTTTGTTGTCACATGAATATATGTTTTTCGTCGCATTCAAGTAACTTAAAGTTGGAACAGTTAGCACGGTGACTCGTGTAGCACACTAGCTTAGCTTACATTGTTTAGGGCCTACCGGATCCTCGGTGTGCACTACGGATGCTCTTCCGAGGACGAACACACCAACAGCCACCCTTTTTACTCTACCGACTGAACAGCCGCATTTCGTCGTTCTTTCTTCAGGTAATGAAGCAACACTACTGTTGTGCTACGTAGTCAGCATTGACTCCTATCTAAATGAGTTAACCAGCTAGTTAGCTGTGTGTAGCTAGAACTGGTTCTCGACTGGAACATTTAAATTAACGGACAAATGAATATGGTGCACACGCGCCACTGATGCATGCACCTGTCTGTATTTCACTCCTTCAGATTAAGAGACAACGTACTGCCTGATAAAAGATGGAAGCTCCTCCAGTTACAGTGATGCCTGTTACCGTGGGCACAATCAATATGATGGAGTACTTGCTGCAAGGTAAACTCATAAATATACACAACTGAAGACAGAATTAAACAAATGATGCCTAATACATTATACTATTAACTATCCATAAGTGTTTAACATAGACTGTATGACTGAATGATACAAATAAAGTTGCGCACCTATGTTCCCAGGGTCCTATGTTCAACTATACTATATACTATTAATATTAATTAAGTCTTCAATCTAACTCCCCTTAACCTGTAGAAATGCTGAGTTATGCTATTTGGTGTACAGAAAAGCGACACATTAAAAGAAAAAACATAAGGATGATGGGTCTTAATGAGTTGTTGGTACACAAGGAACTCCATCAGTGCTTTAATCATACATTTTCTGGAGCCTAGTGTTTGGCTGTACACCATTCTTTCAAAATAAGTTTTCTCCTTTTTGAGGAAGGTAGGCTGTCTTATGTAATTCCAAAATCTTCAAAAAAGTCTTCCCTTATTATTATGAACCAGGTGAAGATGTTAAAAATTCACAAATATGCATTATAAATGATCATTTCCACAAACCAATAATTTTCATTCAATATCAATAGCTGTTTGAAACAGTTTAACCAAAAACTGGCTATTAGAACCCCCTTTTTTTTTTAAAGATATTGTTTGGCATTTTTATGCTTTATTGACAGTGTAGAGACAGAGTGAAATGGGGCAGAGAGGGGAGTGACATGTAGAGAACGACCACGGGCTGGAATCGAACCCGGGTCCGCTGCTGGCCGAGGCCCATGGGGGGGGGGGGACGCCCTACCAACTGAGCTAAGGGCGCCCCCTTAGAACTCCTTTTGAAAGTACGATTTATTGCAGAGCAGTTATATTACAATCTTGTATTAGACTGCAGTTTTGCTGGCATTGCGCTGGTGACAACGGTTCTTTAACCTTGACTAAAGCAAAAGAACATCTGCAATGTTTGTGACAAAAGTCTATTTCCTTTTGGTCCAAGTCTCTCTGTGTATATAATAATGCATCTGTTTCTCAACCCTCTCCTGATTCAGGCAGTGTGTTAGACCAGGCTCTGGAAAGTCTCTTGCATCGACTCCGAGGTCTGTGTGACAACATGGAACCCGAGACCTTTACAGATCATGAACTGGTTTATCTTCTGAAAGGCCAACAAGGAAACCCTTTCATCCTGCGTGCCCGGCGCTCTCTTTCCCATCCCACGTCTCCATGGCACCTACGCTACCTAGGCCAGCCCGAAGTGGGAGACAAGAGTCGCCATGCCCTGGTGCGCAACTGTGTGGACGTGGCTGCCTCTCACAGCTTGCCGGAGTTCCTCAATGAGATGGGCTTTCGCATGGACCATGAGTTTGTGGCCAACGGGCACATATTCCGCAAAGGCGCTATGAAAATCGTGGTAAGCAAGCTGTCACGCATCCTGGTACCGGGGAACACTGAGAACACAGAGCGTCTATCACTTTCATACCTGGTGGAGCTGAGTGTGTTGGCTCCGGCCGGTCAGGACACTATGTCGGAGGACATGCGCAGCTTCTCAGAGCAACTCAAACCCCTTGTTCACCTGGAGAAGATTGACCCCAGCAAACAGAGACATTAAAATGGCAACACAAAGATGCTCAAGTCATCTCTGACAATGGACAATTTACACCTTCCTTTTTTTTTATACAATGTTTACATTTGACCTAAGATTAAATACAGTGCAACTTTGACTTAACAATTACACTTCTGGTAATTTTTTTAAAATGTGAACTGTAAAAATTACTCTACAAGGTATAACTGCATTACATTGGTTTTCACTGAAGCGTGGACACAGAAGCTTTATTGGTTCAACTTATTGCTAGATTTTACATTCATAGTAGATCCACAAGGTTTGCCATGTTCACTATGGTCGGGTGTTTGGGAATACATCGAAGAAACGTAAGGGGCCAGTGCCTGCTTTAAGTGTAAATCTATTAAAAAGAACACCTTCCAGACCAGTGATTTGTCATATTATTAGTTAATATTTACAATATGACATAGTTCTTAGGGTGGCTATTTGAATTTTCTTTTCTTTCATTGGTTTAACATTACATAACATGACATTAAATTCATTCGTCTGACCTTTATCCAAAGCGACTTAGAATAAGTCCATTCAACTGTGTGGATGGATACAATGCAATAATTGTAAGAATCAAGCACGTTAACTTATTTCAATATACCCAACTGCTCCAAGTGCTACATTTTGAAATGATAAGATAAATACATATATGTATGTTATACTATTATGGGCTAAAGTGCCCATAATTATCTCTTACTTTGATAATCACCTATAAAGAACAAGTTTTTATATCAGTTTATATTATATTAGTTCATTTTAGCGACTGCTCCCAGCGTAATATTACACAAAGGCCTGTTTATATGTATTATAAATCTCCTTATCTGTTTATTCTATAGCTTTATATGAACATATTTTATTCCACTAGGGGTCTCTCTTGAGCTTAATTTGAAGTGCCGTCTTGCTAGCTCTATTCTACCTCAGATCATCTACAGGAGCTGTGGTTGCCATGGAAATAATTAGCTGTGAGATCTGCACATCACCCCCCCCCCCCCCCCACACACACACACACACACACTCTAATTAGCTTTTTCAATTGCTTAATGATACATAGACCTGTGAAAGCTTTTCTTTCTTCCCCTCAACAAAAGCATTGATTTTCCCTCTCTTCCCCTCTAATTTCTACTGTTAACCCATTAGTGCCTCTTTCATGGGAACTTGAGCTGGGACTATTACACATGAAAGCACTACATCTGCCTCAGGTTCCTCACTCTTAATGCTGAATTTTCAAAATGTCCTGTATGCTAGTGTGTAAACATTATAGCCAATCTGCTGAGACCAAAGTAACTAATGCACATCCCGTCAGTTATGATAATAATGTGGACAATACGACGACACGAGTGCGTCTAATAATAACCCTTACAGGAAGATGTGTGCAGGGGTTGCGATGTAAAGGCACCGTGTGCATGTCTGAAGGGAGAGCTGGAGGGCAGATGGCTGTCGCTACATGTTGACCTACCTGCTCATCAAGCCTGATCAGGACAAGCCCACTGAGGTGGAAAGGTGAGATGACATTGCTTCCACATGCATTTGGTGCACCTTGAAAACCACCTTTGGAACAATTGAATATGATGTAGAATATATTGTTTAGGGATTATTTTAATATGTCTGGAAGGAAAATCACATAAATTCAACCTTATTTCATCATTTGATTTTTTGGAACACAAATTTGCCCGTCAACGAGACTGGATTATCAGATGGAGACAGTTTTATGTTCCAAGAACCAGAAGCTGCCTTCTGGCCCTTAGGACTAAAGCATGATGTTTCAGCTCTGAGTGAATTATATATTAAAGAGGCAGATGCCTCTTTGCCGAAGGCTTTATATGTCCAACATGGATACACTGCAGTCTGCTGGCTTTCTTCCACTTAAACTTGTGTTTAGCACAGTGCTCTTTGGTGATGAGCTGGACTCCCAGTGCACCTCCACTCTGCCTCGCCTGGAGAACAGAGGCCTAGCTAGGCTAATCAGTATCTTGGCATCAGGCCTGCTCTGCTATTGTGGATGTAGCCAACCACTGACTTCCACAAGTGAGGGATTTAACTTTGTGCCGCAGGCAAACTACGCATGGTTTACAATATGAACAATCCTAGAAAAGTCTGCTTGCAAGCTGAACTGCAACAAAACTGCAAGTTTTTTCTATATTCTTTGGTTAATTTGTCTTTTATTTTGTAAACTGGAAAATGTGGACATTTTATATTGCCAATTGCATGCTGTTTTGTTGCATTAACTACTTTCCAAAACCTGTTGGTGTGGACTTGGAGTCAAGGTGTTTAATTTAAAATTATATAAATGACAAAAGCAGCACATCCTCACATTTGAGAAGCTGCAACCAGCAAATGTTACGTTTCTTATTTGAGTTTTTATTGGTATTATACCGAATTATTAATTGATTTTGCTGTAGACACCTTTTGATAGCTTGTATGTTGTATACACTCATACATTGAGTCGGAGGGCACATTTTATCAACAAAGCTACACTGTGTACTCGTCCCCACTGTCTTCAAGCATCTTTGACAGCATCAGTGTATTATAATACAATTATGCTTGCTACAGTTTTGGGTATGAGAGCAGTGCACACTGATTTTCCTACTTGGACCTGTTCAGTATAATTAATTGGCAAAGGCAGATCGTGTATACTTAATCATGTTTTGTAAGACCTCTAAAATGGGGATTGAAGCCATTACCTGCACATGCCTTTACTTTCCGTTCCACAACACAGTGGTAATTAAAACTCTTGGCAACAATTGTCTTTGCTGCCTCTGAACATATTGTTCATAGTTGGCAGGGCGGATGCCAAGATGCCACAGAAAGCTGGCTCTTGGTTGGGGCAGGAAGTCTTTAAGTCAGCCTACTTTGGGCCAATGCCACAAACGGGTGAAAGACAGCATTGCCTCCTCAGGAAAGTTTCCAATACTTCTCTCCTTCATGTGTCATTGGGAGCCCACATGCTCGTTAGACTGTGTGGGCTGTTTGCTGAGAGGGGAGGAGAGACAGGGATGGTGTTTTCCCAGACAAGCATCGATCTCCCAAGGGGTGTTCTTGTGGCTTCTCCAGCTTCCTCTCGTCCTCATCCCAGCAGGCAGGGGCGCGGGGATAAGTTGCGTAACATCACAAGGTTTGCGGGGGGACGTCTAAAGTGGCAAGGCCAAGGAAATAAGGACGGGCCTGTCAGATAGGGGGCGGGGAAAAAACGTGTCCCTGTGCATATGTGAATTAAATTCCAGAGAACCTTTTCAGGGTGCAAATTGACAAGCACAAAGCTCTGCCTTGTTGTTGATGTGGTGCTCTGCCTTGCTTGTGGCTGGCTGAAGTGATTACTGCTGTGCAGAACGTGCTGTTCCGGGATCAGCCACTCAGAGCCTGAAGCTAGCCACGCTGCCTCTGGAATGTCTGGTATGGGGACAGTGTAGCAGTTAGCCTGGAAGGGACCAAACACATACTTAGGTTTTAAACTTGTGCTGCCTGGGCCCCCCACCTCTCTGTCTGTCTGAGTCGTCGCCTCTTCCTCCGTCTCTTGTTTCTCTGAAGATCCGGTCATGCTATAATATGGGTATATATTGGTATAATTCTTACTCGTATCTAGGTGGCCAATAGGTTATGATAGACAATTTGTAAAGGTGCAACAGAGGCACTGAATAATTATCTCACTCTTCTTAACCATTAGCAACATGTCATTTTAACCCTCTGATCTGATCCCACTGATGTTCAGCATTACAAGTCATTCCATGACACACCATGACGCATCCTCCCGCATTTAGAAGCATGCTATTTTTGACACAAATGTCTCAACATTTGTCATGTCTGAGTGGACACAGTGTGGCAATTATGTGCAACTTTTAAACACAGCTTCAGTCCATGCACACAAAGCACGCACAGGGGCGGGTTCTTTCAACAAATATCAGCCACCTTGCTTCACAGTTGATGGCGCTCATGAACTGTGCATGTGTAACTCTTACATTTTACCTTGAATGTGTTGAGAAGTTTTTGGATCTTTTGGTCCCAGTCTCTATAGATGTATGCTTCCATGTTGTGGGACAATGTATTATTCAGCTGTTGAATATTTTGACTGCATTGCCTTAATAGCAACATGCCCTCATGGGTCATATTGATTATACCCATGGGTGGTCAAACTGCTTGCCTATTACTTTGAAATTTTATCAGAAATTGGTGTTTGTGTGTGTGTGTGTGTGTGTGTGTGTAGAAGTAGGAATGCCTGCACAAGCCCATGAATAAGTAATATTGTCCCCACCACAGCAACATTACAGGTGTGAATGTGCATATAAATGTGAAGCGGACTGTTGCTGTAAACTGGCTTGTGTGAGCTCAACAAATCTTATTCTGAATGTAAAAGGCTAACGAAGGTTGCAGTGTGTATGAGGCTACAAATCCCAATATTTAATTTTGTAATTAAATCATTAAATTATAGCACTAAAGGGGGGAAATTACCAGCCAATGGGATTCGAGCACCTGTGAATGTGTGCCCGCCCTGCTGTCAGATTTTGGAAAAGGAGAGGGTGGGCGGAATCCCCCCTCGGTCAATTCATTAGAATTACGCAAACGGGTCTGACCAGGGCTGTTTCTGCAGAGACTCGGTTGAAAGCGATGCGAGGTGACAATATTCATGTGTTTTTAAGTATTTTCTTTTTGGTTCAAGTGTGTGGGTCAGTAATTTCTATTTGTATTATCTTTATTTGGACCTCTGAAAAGCCCCATTTCACCTCACTCCTCCCGGATTAAAATATAGGGTTACCTAATCTCTCCTAATCTGAACTAAATCTGTTTAATCGTCATAGGAAATTACACTCACTGAGGTATGGCCCGCAGATAATCAAGCAGAGGTGAAATCTCTTGCGCGCCGTGAGCTCTCTCTCCCCTGGAGGGCATTTGGACGCTGCACACGTTGCACATGGACAATTTGTTACGTACACAGACGGCTCAGACACTGTATTTTTAGTTGACACAAGCCCTTGTTATGAATGTGTCGAAATCCCCCCCTTATGTAGTTTCCACATAGTCTTGTTTCTTTTATAATATGTTTTATTTAATAGGCTATTACTATTATTTTTAATCGTGGCTGGACTAGGAGGCTTTCATACAAAGCGCCATGTTATACGCTCATCATTATGAGTTTTAATTAAGAATGTTGGGGCTTTCTCCGCCCCCTGTTCATATCAGAAACGATGGATAGGCTACAGAGAGAGAGAGAGGGGAAAAGAGAGAAAGAGGGAAAGAGAGATAGAGAGGGATTGGGGCGAGCAAAAACAGAAGGAGAGAGTTCGGGATTTCGCTGTAATCATGTTCGGAGAGTATTGATTTCGTGAGCGCACTCCAATTGGCAGCATCTCCACTAGAGCGCCGGCCGCGTCATCCTCGGTTCACATCGACGGAACGAGTTGTAAGCAAATGAGAACATGTGTGGGATCTGAGAGTGAGAATAGGCAGAGGGGGGATAGAGAGGGGAGAAAGAGGAGAAGTGATAAACGCTACAGTTGTATCAACCTGACAAGTGGATACGACACTTGATTGCTGGACTATTTTTCCTCTCCTTTCCTTATATATATTTTCTTTCCAGACTGGGAATTTATCGATTCGTCACATGCGCACGCCTCTTCATTATAATTGCAGACAGTTGGGTGCTGTTCAGGCTGAATGGACTTGAATGTGCCGCTGCCAGCTTAATCCGTGCAGACTGGAAGATTTAATAATTCACGGTAATCACGCATTATCGCCTCAGTGGATGCTCTCTACACAGCCCTGGTGATTTTTTCCCCTCCCTCTCTCTCTCTTTGCCCATTCTTCCCGTTGTCTTCTGGAGGATTTATCGACGGCTCCTTATCTGAAATATCATCTGTTGCTGCAACTGGGCTGAGAGAAGCCCCCACGACATGGCACTCTCTCGCACACGCGTTTGAGATAGACTGTCTTCTAGCTGATGTGGACTGTTGAATAAGAAGCTCTTTTTTTAATCACCATTTGATATTTTACTCCAGGAAAAAATGGACGAAAAATTATTATTACTTTTATTACTTCTCTTATCTCTCCACGTGAGGCTGTGATTTTGCTCGTAGATTCATCATGATCCGTCTACTCAGTCCAATCGCTTCTTATTGATTCAGACTGTGAGCTTAATAGCAGCAATACAACAAGGCGAATTTCAACGTGAATTTCATTGTAGACAGACAGCGGGATTCGGGGATCGTGGAGGCATTTCCCGCCCTCGGCTCTCCCTTTTTTTAATTTATTTTTTTCAAATTCCATTTATTCCAACTGAAGGGTAAATGTTGATGATGGAGGACGACGAATTAGACGCTCATCAGGTTGATTCGGATTTCGAGCCGCAAAGCCGGCCTCGGTCGTGCACCTGGCCGCTGCCTTGCCCAGAGGATTTCCCCGGTGGTGGACACGAGGTCAGCGGGGGTCTCCTGGCACTGGCCAACATCAAAGTGGAACCGGAGGATGTCCCGGCTTGCAGAGCGCGGCTCGTCGTGGGCG